>NW_020837971.1:1847032-2162972 GCF_003676395.1 Aethalodelphis obliquidens
AGCTGATTCACTTTGTTATACAGCAGAAACTAACACAGCATTGTAAAGCAATTATACTCCAATAAAGATGTTAAAAGAAAAAAAGAAAAGAAAAAACTTGTATCATTTTCAAAAACAGTATTTAGGCATCTGTTTTGAATTGTAGTGGGAAGCTTCACTACTGCTTGCTTACAAAGCCACATAAGTCTCTTGAAGACTGTATCCTATTTGGAAAGTGCATGTTATGACAGTGCCTCTGCCAACAGCACCTTTCTGAATAGATGGTAACTCACTTAACCATTGAACCTTATCCTCATGGTTATATCAAACCACATTGTAATTTTTTTTTTTTTTCGGTACGCGGGCCTCTCACTGTTGTGGCCTCTCCCGCCGCGGAGCACAGGCTCCGGACGCACAGGCCCAGCGGCCATGGCTCACGGGCCCAGCCGCTCCTCGGCATGTGGGATCCTCCTGGACGGGGGCACGAACCCGTGTGCCCTGCATCGGCAGGAGAACTGTCAGCCACTGCGCCACCAGGGAAGCCCCACATTGTAATTTTTAAAAGTGACTTCAACTTTCGTGAAACTCTAACAAACAGTATATCGTGATGAAATATTTTCTGCCTGAGTAGATCTTGGATTTCTGGTGAAATTTCTTCAGAAGACAGTTCTCTGTGCTTGTTTGCTGCTAAAAGTGAATAAAATAGCCTTTTCTGAAATAGAACTTAGGAGAAACACAGGTCACTGTTCCCAGGATTTCTTAGCTTTGTGTATCTAAATGTCTTAGGAGGGATATAATATGTCTTGGGTGTTGTCAAATCCCCAAGTACAAAATAGCCCTTTAATTGTTATAAATAAATAATGATGCTTCAATTATTCCCACAATGAAGCAAGCTTCTCTCATGGCTTCCCTTTTCTGGACCTTCATGGAGAATTTAAGGAAATTTGATGAAGACATTGGTTGTCAAAAAATTTGCCATAGGAAAAACTTATGTGACAGGTCATTGGAATGCAAATACGTATCTTGTAACTGTATCCACTTTGACTATTATGAATGATTTGTAGTTCACAGAATCTCCATGGTAGTTGTGTGGGCTCAATGCCTAATAACTGTTACAGTTAGTCCATTACAGTGTGCTACTCTGGCTGAGCTTGAGAGGCTGGTAATCTGTCTTTTCGCCCTTCTAGGACTGCCTCATTAGTTTTTGTGTGCTGTCAGCTGACACAATAAACAAACAAATAAATACATACATACCTACGTATGTACATATGTACATTTATAAGTAAATAAATAGAAGGAAGAGAGGGAGGGAGGGAGGGAGGGAGGGGAGAATGAAAAGTAAGCTTTGTCCTGTCATCTTTTATTTCTTAGTTTACATTATCAATGTCTAGTCTAGGGATCAGAAAACTACAACATGGGCCAGATCTAGCCCACTGCCCTCTGCAAGTATGGTCTGTAAACTAAGAATGTTTTGCATTTTTTAACGACTTTAAAAAAAATTACAAGAAGAATGTTACATGAGCAGTGAAAATCATAAGATTTTTATATTTTAGTGCCCACAAATAAAGTTTTATTAGACCACAGCCACGTTCATTCATTTACATTTTGTCTGTGGCTACTTTTGTGCTACTACAGCAGAGTTGAGTAGTTGCCAGAGACTGCTTAGCCCAAAGAGCCTAAATTATTTATTATTTGGGTTTTTACAGAAAAAAATTGCTGACTCCTGTTTTATTTAATAATTATATAATTTTAGAAAAATTAAGACTTCTGAAAGAAGCTATTTTCTAATATGTAGCTATAATACAAGAATTTGTAACGTTGCCTCATATAAATACATCTTCTTTAATCTTGAGTAAAAAATGTCCTGCTCTTCTATTAAAACTTAAACTAGAAACCAAGTTTACTTAATTATTTTCCCATTCATTCCTACTACTACATCCCCTAAAAAGGAGCACAGGTTGAAAAAAATGTAATTTATAATCAGTGCTTTCTAAAATTTGGTATTATTTGTTGATATTCTGTAGCATTTTTGATTTTTCATTTTTTTGTTTTTTAGTTTTTAGTATTTAGGGCGATGGGTATTTTTATGTTCCTTACTCTTTTTTTTTTTTTTTTTTTTTTTTTTTTTTTTTAATTTTAGGAAGGGCTATAAAACAGCAGGCAAGGGTTCTCATAGGATTAACATTTCTATTTTAACTTTGCCACCTACTGCTTACGTCCAGGTTTGTTCAAAGCCAACTATAATGCACAGTGAAGAGATTTTTGCCTGTTTTCCTTTTGCCTCTGGAGTTATGAAAATATTTAAGTGTCTAGGTCAATTTCAGACACGTTTTGTCGAATTTACATTTTTAGCACTAAATATGAATCAGAATGCCATGTGCTTTCTGATGAAAGAGTGAGAGTTTTCTTGTGAATGGTTGTTAGAGGTTTAGGATGATTTAATGCCATTATGATTTTTTAATGTAAGCTCAATACGTGTGCTACTCTGTGAAAATTCTTATATAGTGTGTAGTGTTTCATGCTCTTCTTAACGTCTGTTTAACTGGACGAGTACTAAGTTGGACTGTAGGCTCCAATAAGTCCTTTGAAAGTGTGGAGTTTTGAAGTATGTGCCCACATATGTGACTCAAACCTTAATACGTTTGCCTTGCAGCATTACAGGATAACTGCCTTCATAGTAACTAACAAGTTCTGGCAGTCACAGCTCTTGGAATGGCACACTGAATGAACGGCAGAGCCAGGCATTTTGCTTTTTAAAAAACTCCCTAAATTACTCAAGATGTAAAATTTGATAGCTGGAACAGTACGTTTGACTTCAGAAAAGACTATACTGTCAGTTGGAAGCTGTGCATGAGTGTCACTCCTTTGCTTAAGAGTAAGGAACAAATCCCCTTATAAGTCACTGGTTTTTAATAACATTGTGGTTCACTGCTTTCCAAAGCAGAATCTGGAAACTTCTGAGAGTTTACCAAGGATTCTACAGGGATTTTCACAGCAGGAAATAGTAATAGAACAGAGTGGAGTGATGGCTGAATTGACAGGAGAAAGATGATAAATCATGGTGTGATGACTGCTTGATCATGTGGAAGAGTAGCAAAAGGGATATGTGAAGAGAAAAAAATGTAAGAGAGCCCATATGGTGATTGTTAATCCACAGAGAAATGTTCTCATTTAAATTTTACTTTAAAAAGACAATTTGTTAAAAATAAATATATGGATAATTGCTGAAAAAAAGTTTTTTAAGCATAATTCTTTTCCTTTAAGCTACTCTTCAGAGATACATTCTTTTAAAGCTAGCATAAAATCTCACATAATTTTTATACAAATTTTAGTGTTGCTAGTTTGCCTGGATTACCCATTTACTTATTTAGTATGCTACTTATTATGCAAATAAGTGTACTTTTTCAAGTTTCTGAAATATTTTATTACTATTATAGTGATGCTAATTAAAGTTATTTACAGTGCTTACTTTTTCCAGATATGTTATTGAATCACCCCCAGCCCTTATAGCTACCCATTGAAGAACTGTGAGAATGTAGACTCCATAGAGAGCAAGGATATTTGTCTGATTTATTCATTGGCATATCCTCAGTACCTAGAATAGTGCATCACTCAAAGTTGTCACTCAGTAGATATTATTTGAATGAATGAGTGAATGAGTTGCACTTATCCTCCATCGTGTTTGACAGAAGCTCAGATAAGTGAAGATCACATAGATATTGAGGGTATGATACAACCAGAATATCACCTCTTGCTGTCTGATTTCACATCCTGAGCATTTACCCTCTTCAAGTTAATTACCTCATCTACCATCAGCACTTTACATATTTTCCTTTTATGAAGTTAAGGTAATTTAATTTATATTGTCTCATTTTACTATGAATTAAATGTTTCATCCACATATGTCAAGAAGATATTGCTGATGCGTTGACATTCAACATTAGCATCAGCATTGCTTTGTTTGAATGACATCACTCGCTTTTGCCCATCCACATGCTGTCACCACGTCTTACATGTGAACGAGATCTCTCTCAAGGTGACAGAAAAGACTTGGAACAGACTGGATTTGTATGTGAATTAACCAATTAACCTGTGATTCTGATATCTTTTTATGTCAGTTGCCATATATTTAGGAGTGAAGGAGGTAATACTTTGGGGGGAGAGTAGAGTACAGAAATGGAATAGTACTTCATCTTACTTTTTGATATATCACTAAATCTTTGTGTGTTTTGAAATGGGGCTTATATCTGTGTCCAAAATGTCTTACGCACTCACCAAAACACATATATCTAATTTGCAGGTTTCTATTTACTTAAAATAGATTTTGCATATTCAGTAGATAGATATGGAGGATTTCAGAATATCACACAAGGAGATAGTGCCTCTCAGCAGTAGAGCTGGCAACAATATGCTCTTTATCACTGGTTCGTTTACTATTTAATCACTAATATAAAACAACTACAGTCAAACCTAATCCGTATGTTGCCTTCATTTAACCCCTTACTCTTATATGAATGTAAGAAAATTTTCTAGCCTAAAGACATTAATTTATGAAGTCTTCCGTCTGCATCTTAAGAAGAAATAACCACACTCTGTTCTTGTTCTTGATGTGCTGCCAAGCTTTGCTGAAGCAGACTTGGCAGCCTTTGTCCCCAGGAGAAAATCTCACAGCCCACTACCCAGCCAGGCCAGGCCCTCTCTATGTGACTACCCAAAGGAGGTGCGTAGCCAGGTGTCAGTTGTGAGGGTGGTCTTTGTGGGAAGCCAGTTTTTTTAAAAAAAAGTTTTATGGAACTGAGAAAAGTTCAAATGGTCAAAAATGGAAAGAAAGGTTTCATTGTAGAATATGAAGTGTAGTGTGAATTGAACCAAAAAGATTTGAAACTGGATTTTCTGAGGTAAGTCATAAATGTTTTATTTAGTTTAGAGTCATAAATGTTTTACTTAGTTGTATGCTTATTTTTCTCTTCACTAATGTGGTAAGCAGAATAAGAGTCCCCCAAAGTCCTAATCCCTGGATCATGGTCTCTCTGCTCAGGGTCCCACAAAGCTGCAGTCAAAGTGTAAACCAGACTGCATTCCTTTCTGGAGTTTAAATTCTCTTCCAAACTCACATGGTTTTGGGAAAAATTAAGTTCCTTCCTGATGCAAGAATGAGGCACTGCAGTTCCCTGCCACTGGCCATTCAAAACATGATTGTTTGCTCCTTCAATCTGGTAACACGGGGTCTCATACAATGGAGCATAATCATGGGATTGACATACCATCAATTTAGCATTATTCTTTGGCCTAGAAGCAAATCACACATCCACTTGCACTCAAGGGGAGAAGTTATACAGGGGCATGACTTAGTAGGGTTCACCTTAGTGTAGGTCAGTCACTGCCCAGATACACTTAAATAGATCTGTTTGGTATTGGTGGGGAGGATACATTACAGACTGAGGAAAGAAGGCCAGTTAGGAGACTTTTGTTTTTTATAGACAAGAATTGATGAGAACCTAAATTAAAACAGGTATTAGAAGTCAGAGATTGAGAGAGATTATCAAGAGATATTTAGGAAGAGGAAAGGACCTGATGATAACAAATTGATGAGGGAAGGGTAGGCAGATGAAGAAAAGTGTCTAAAGTGTTTTGTAGATTTATGGTCTGGCAAAGGGGTGAAAAGAAGTACCATTCACTGATCAAGGGAATATAGAATCAGCAAGCAGATTTGGGAAGTAATGAATTCCTTCTGAAGAGCACACCTGTCTTCTCCTATGACCTGTTATGATTAGAAGCTGAATTTACCACCTAAAATACACTATCTCATTAAAACCTCATAGCATCCCAATGAGGTGGAATCATTATTCCCATTTTACAACTGTGTAAACTGAGCTTATGTTCGTGAAGCTATTAGAAACTAATTAAATTCCAACCCAGGTCTGTCTCACACTGAGTTAAAGATTTTGTGTACCATTCAGATGGATAAGTCAAAGAGGGTGTTGTTGTAGATACACTTCAGCAGAGAGGGCTGTGCTAGAGATGTAGATATAGGAGTCATTAGCAATGTAGGTGTTAGCTGAATCCATGACAATTCTTGAGGTCAGTCTAGGAACTATACAGATAAGAATTTAACTCTGGGGAGCTCATTTACACCGTAGGAGAATAGAGAGTATTTACCAAGAAAATGGAGAAAAAGTGACCATGAAAGTAACAGGAGAATAAGAGGAAATAATATCATGGTGATCTGGAGAGAAGAGAATAGCAGGCAGGAAAGAAGCCGTGGTCGAGATCATCAGATGTAGCACAGTTATGTCTGACTGCCCTTGCAATACGTTCCTTTCCTCATTAGCCTGTCTTCTTGAAGACCAGTGAAGTTTGAGAGGAAACAACCATTCCAGTGGAAAGAATGAGTTGTGAACAGGAGGCAGTAAGAAGGCGTTAGCATGAGCAAGTCCATGGTGGATTAAGAGATGACTAAATGAAGAGGGGAAAGCTCCTTTTTACCCAAACACCCAGTAACATAGGTAAATGTTCCAAATCAGCTTCTGTATGTGCTTTAATTTTTGCAAATTAATGCAGAACAGCCTATCTTATGGTAAAAATGGTGCAGAAAATAAATTAATTAATGACCATAAAATTCATTAATCTCAGATGAGTAATTCTTTCCCCAAATGATAAAGGATTAAGTAGAAAGAGTTAGCTCCAGTTTTGCCTCTTTGGAAATTTAGTTATTTCATAGTGTAGAATCAGTAAAACTTTACATAGGACATGCACCTGCATGTAAGTCTGTTTAACTTGAGATGTAAATAAAACATTTATGATATAATGCAGTGAAGGATAATGAGACATGATATGTACCTTTTGGTAATTTACAAAATCCTAAAACATTAATTTCAGTGATTCCTGAGGCCCTATTTGAGTATTATTTTTAGCTGTATCACCAGGAAATAACTACAGTAAACCATATGCTGATGGATTATCCCTTGGTCTAATACTGTTAGATATTTTTCAAAATCATTACAGGAAAAATTAGCTTCTAGAACCAGAATATATTATATTGTAACTTAATTAAACACATTTTGATACATTAGATATTTTTCGTGAGGACAGAAACCTTAGTTGAATAAATAATTAAGTCAACTTTTTAAAATGGCACATTTTGCTGGATTCTGATTTTTTGGTAAGCCCCAACTAAGTCAAGGCTTATAATTTAGTCACTCCTTATAAAATTGCCAGTTTAGTAAGATTGTTGGCCTTAAAATTTTGCCCCAGAAGTCTACTTCTCGATTAGCTTATCTAGATATGTAACTCCCAAACTTTCTATAGCAGTAATGGATACAAGCGTGTGTGTGCTTACCTGTAAAATCCTAGGTCCTACATATGGCAGTGTGAAATGGGAAATTAAAATTTCCAGAGATATTCTCATAATGATCAATTCTAACTTTGTTTAGGATTTCTCCAAAACCTTGTTAAAAACAGAATAACTTGTTAGAATAGTTATAATAAGTTATTCTTGGATAAATTCTAGGCTAAGGGTTAGGAAACATGCTTTAACTTCAAAGGACGTATGTTTAAATTCTGCTCTGTATCATCTACCAGTTATATGACCTGAGCAAATTATATAACATCTCTAAGCCTGGTTTTCTTAACTGTACCTACTTTATGGATGTATTTTAAAGATTGAATGAGATGATGTGTATAAAACCTTGAATGTACTGCCTAGAAATTAGTAAGCACTCAACAGGTACATATACACAAGTATCTATACAGTAGATACATATTTATTGACATCAATCATACATATCTATGAATATAAATATGCATATATATAAGTATATTTGTGCATACATAAATATTTTTGAATTTCTATTGCAAATCCTGATACTATTCTATTCACCAAAAATAAGCAGTGAAAAAAATACACAAGTGTCTCACCTTTTATAAAGTTCATATTCTTGTGGGAGGAAACAGGCAATGAATAATATGTGCATAATTATTTTACAGCATTACTTAAATTTGAGTACACTGTATTAGGAAAAGCAGAAAGGAAACAAAACCTTTAATGACAGACCATAGATGAATTTGCCTTTAATAAATGAGAGGCATTTCTTCTGTTTGGAAATTATAGATAAAAGTAAAGCCCTGGTATATAAGAACAGTAAGTAATTTATGTAACAGGTAAAGAGTGACAATGAGGAATGACAATTTTGGAACACTAAGAGAAAAATTATAATCTCTGTAGAGTTTACAAAGAAGGTTCACATAGACTTTTGCCTTTGATCTTGAACAGCCTTGTCAGGTATGTAAAGCAAATACTATATCCACATTTTATAGAGAAATAAAAAGGCTTACAGGAGGCAGATTTGCTCAGGTTTACACCATTTTCCAGTATAAAACCAGAATGGATAAGAATAGAGGACACTATTGTAGGTTTGGGGAAATAGGTATATTTTTTTTCAGTAGTGGTGTGGGAACTGCCATTCACTGGGCTGTTAATAAGCAATGCTTATCTACTCCTAAGAGCTAACTGCAAAAAGAGAACCATCATAGAGCGCAGTTACAAGTGTACTCAGCGTTCAGCATATGGTGAAACAGTACTAACTGGTTGTATTCCTTCTAATGTAACTGATGTTGGGCAGACTCAATAGCAGTGTCCTGAATTATACAGTAGCTTTAGTTTACTTCTGAATACTTACATTCTACTTTATCTTTTTAGTAATAACCAGAACATTATTTCGATCTATAGCTTTACTTAATTATATCTCTTAAATTATTATTTTTTATTGCATGAGCTAAATGTTTTTTAATCAAGGAAATAGATGAACAAAGAAAAAGAAAAGAAAAAACAATCCTAGTTTGTATTCCGTAATTTGAAACCAAGTGTATTTCAGCATTAAGAAGTATGTGAATAGGACAAGGTAATGTGTACATATATATTAGATAAAATGGCTTGTAGAACCTTGGATCACAGTGAAATGCACAGTACTATTTCTACAGTGAAACATAGAAATCTTCAAACCAAGTGTAATAAATAAAGACCATAAATAGCCTTAAGTAAGTGCAGGTCAAATTTTGTGACCAAAGGAGTTCAAGTCAGGGCAGATTTTACCACCAAAGCACTTAAAAAAAAAAAAAAAACTTTTGAAATTTAGAGTTGCAGAAAAAAGATTATAAGCCCATATTAAAAATTTAGTGTAACCCACTACTTATACAGAGGGATTATACTATATATACACTAATTATTTTTTTACCCTGTAAGATATCACAAATAGCTCTGCTTGGCATATTTGGGAGAGAAGAGAGGGATATTTTATTTTACTGTCACTTAAGATTCTCATAAATATTATTACTTACATTTTGTTACAGATTTATTGGTTCACAAAACTGAAAAACACAATTGTAGAGTGGTTTTACATGTTGTTTGACCAAGACCCCAGCTTCTTTCTTTGGAGTTTTTGGCTCTGTCCTCCTTAGCAGGGAGCAGAGATCAGCTTTGTTCTTAGGTTAACTTTTCTCATGTTTACAAATGGCTGCAGAAGTTCCAAAACGTATCTACAAACCAATCAGCCCTAATGGAAAGAGGTCATATCTGATTCCCTTTATTCTTCCTATAAACCTGATTCTATTTTGTATTATTTCCATTGACTAAAAGACATCCTTTAGCATTTCTTCAAATGAAGGGGGTCTGCCGGCAACAAAATTTCCCAGCTTTTATTTATCTAAAAAATGATTGATTTCATCTTACTATTTAAAGAATATTTTCAATGGGTATAAGATTATGGGTTAACTCTTTTTTTCTTTCAGTATTTAAAAAAAGGTCACTCCATTATCTTCTGGCTCCATTGTTTATAATAAAAAGTCAGCAATAATTATATTCCTTGTTCTCATGACATAATGTCTTTTTTCCTCTGGCTGCTTTCGAAGTTTTCTTTCTATAAGTTTTGTTTTCAGCGATTTAAATATAATGTGCCTGTGCGTGGCTCTTTTTATATCTATCTAGCTAGGGTCTCACAGAATTCCTAGATCTACAACATATTATTTTTCACTAAATTTGGGAAATTTTCAGCCATTATTTCTTCATATAGTTTTTTCTTCCCCAGTCTCTCCTTATTCTCCTTTCAGAACTCTAATTACACATATATTAGACCATTCAGTAATGTCAGGCATGACCAAAAGACTCTGTTTATCTTCAATTTTTTTCTCTATGTTCTTGCAACTGGATAATTTCTATTGATCTGGCTTCAAGTTCACTGATTTTCTTCTTTCAACCCCAATCTGCTATTGTCTATAAAATTGATCTTTTATCTTAGTTATTATAGTTTAGTTCTAAGATATCCATTTGACTTTTTATAGTTTTTATTTCTTTGCTGAATTTTTCTTGTCTGTTCATTCGTTAAGACCATAACTTCTTTTCATTTCTGATTTCCTTTTAATTTTTTGAACATAGTTATAATAGCTATAATAGCTGCTTTAAAGTTTCTGCTTGCTAAGTTCAACATCTTGGATAGTGTTAACTTCTTTTTCTTGCCGAAGACTAACCACTCATGTATTCATTCCTCTTCTCTCCCTCTCTCTCTCTCTCTCCACATACAATAATTTTTGTTGCTGTTGATACTGGACATTGTAGATAATAACTTGCCTTTAGGTTCAAGAAGTCAATTATTAGTTGATCACCTTGAATTTGTTTAGACTTGCTTTACTCTCTGTTAAAATTCTTGTGCTCAAGCATTCTAATTTAGCAGGACTCAAACTCCTAACTCTCTCCCTTGTAACTCTTGTCAGATCTTGGTTACAAGTTGTGTTAGGGCAGACCTAACGTAGTTCTTAACTCTAGAATGTGACGCTTACTCTTATAGGGTCAACCTTCTTGTGTCATCTGGATGTCAGGATTTTTAACAAGGTATTAATGCAATCTGTCTACTCTAATAGAGCCAGAGCTCCAATTAAACCAGGATTGCTCTTCTCCAGAGCTGCTGCACCCATAATTTGTCTGTTCCATACTCCTAATAAGAGTTGCAATCTGTTAAGCTTTGGGAGTGTCATCCTGCAAATGTATAGCCCAGGAATTAGCCATAGACCCACAGGGGATTTTCACATGGCCTTCTAGAACCCGTTTTCTGGACACCTCCCTTTCTCTGATACCATGTGCCAGAGAATTAATTTGCTTCTGCTGCCCTAAATTCTCATACCTGCATTCTCATCGCAGTGGGACTACTCTGCACTACTTGGACACCTGCTCTCTGCACCTCTGTTGAGAAATTGTTCCCAGGCAGAAAGTGGGGTAATCATGAAGACCACCTTGTGAATTTTTTTCTTCTTTTAGTCTTGTACTATCTGTTATCCATTACCTAGAAAGAATTGTCTCATATAACTCATCCAGTTTTATAGTTGTTTCTTACAAAAAGGATATTCTAGTATCAGTTACTGCATCATGACCAACTGCCATATTGCCCTCCAGAAAGATTTTTCAGAATGCATTTCTACCAAATGTGTATGAAAATACCTATTTCTTTATATCCATACCAGCTCTAGGTTTAACATTATTTTAATGTTTGGAGATTAAGTGGGTATTTTTGTAATTTCATATGTATATGTATATACACTTTTTAAATATATATACTTTTTCATACATGTACACTTTTACATACAAATCACATACAGTATGATTTTCAAAATATCTGAAACTTTTTATTATAATTTTGCTTGGGGACACTCCCAGAATATTTTAGTACATTCCAGATAAGTCATTAATTTTATATATTCAGAGAAAATATGTTATTTTAGCTGAACTTAGGCAGAAAAAAATTAAAAATCAATAGATATTTTAAAATGAATTTAGTAGCTTTTTCAGTACATGTTCATCTTTTGTGATTTTCAAATGTTTGAACAGATATATATTTATTTTGTAAAGCTTATTTAAAATTAGCACTTTTTTTTTTTGCGGTACGCGGGCCTCTCACCGTTGTGGCCTCTCCCGCCGCGGAGCACAGGCTCCGGACACGCAGGCTCAGCGGCCATGGCTCATGGGCCTAGCCGCTCCGCGGCATGTGGGATCTTCCCGGACCGGGGCACGAACCCGCGTCCCCTGCATCGGCAGGCAGACTCTCAACCACTGCGCCCCACCAGGGAAGCCCTAAAATTAGCACTTTTAAAAATTATAAATCTGTGATCTGACGTGGGAATCAACATCAAAATTTTTTGGAAACTTCCTAATTTTTTTAATGAGGTGGACTGAACACAACACTTTGAGAAACTATTTGTATAATAGAACATGGTATCTAAAAGAGCATGAGTATCTAAAAGATTATCTAAGAGTATCTAAAAGATAATCTAAAAGATAATCTAAAAGATTATCTAAGAGTATCTAAAAGAACATGGCATCTAAAAGGGTGGTAGGTGCTTGGGAGTCAAATGAAATTAATGGTATCAGCAAATAAACTTGAAAGTCACTGAATATTATATTTTCCTCACAATGTGGAAAAGTATTTTATAGTTCTGAAAGGTTCTGTAGTAAAGAGCAAAGAAACCTATTTAACTTAGGTTAATCTAGTACTATCCAAATTTATTCAACCCTACCAACTTTTTTTTTTTCCTACAAACTTTTTAACATTATCACACTCAGGGAGAGGCTGAATAGATAGCATTTGTTGATACTGTCTTTCCAAGGACCTCCCTTCAAATAGAGATACTTGAGATGCCTTTGATGACCAACTAGGGCTCTAACTGCCCAAGGGCTGAAGCTGCAGGTGTCAACATCACAGCATTTAGATAACCTATTGAGTGTGAAAAGCTCTGCTAAGTGTGAGAAATTGTGCTAAATGACCTAGTTTAGAAATATATATACATATACATATATACTATATATATATATAGTAAGGGGGGGGTCATACATGAATAGAATTGCCACCTCTTAAAGGTGTATTCAGTAAACTACTAATAAAGATTTTATAAACTTAAGATTCAGTTTTATTCTCAAATTTTAAAAAATATTATTAAAAGAATGTAGCAGCAGTTTGATAAACTAACAGGAAAAAGAAATCTATTATGAATATATATTTTAACTAACATGAACTAAAGCAGCCAATTGGTAAGGTCTAATTATAGAAACTAACAATGTAAGGTATCTAGTCATTTCATTCTTCCCTATATTGTCTATAAAGCTTTCATTTGCCAAACAGAGCTTTTGCAGTTCTTTTTTGGCTTTATAATATATTTCTTAATTTTAATAAACAAATTGGTGCAGAAAACTATAATTTAAAAAGTATTGTTATTTAACAAATATAGTGATTTTATCTTAGATAATACTAATTTTAATTAATAAACACTAGAACTGATTTTCCTGCAATAATTAACCTCTGAAGTCATGCAAAGGGCTTCTTAGGTTGACATTTAGAGACACTATAGTGAAGATTGAGAAAAAGGAGGAAACAGTTAAGTATATGACTTTGGAATTTGTATGTTTGTCTTTACTAAATTGAATGAGGTCCCTCCTTAGCTGGTACAAATTGCTAGCTTTAATTACCAACACCTAGAATAAGGTTGGCTACGTAATTTGCAGGGCCTTCTACAAAATGAAAATTCATGGCTTCTTGTTTAAAATTATTAAGAATTTCAAGGAGGTGACAACAGAGCATTAAACTAAATATGAACCCTTCTGACCACAGAAATATGTGTGACTGAACAAGTCTAACACCCATGAAGCCAACCCTGACTAGAATATTTTTAAAGAATAACAACCAGGGTTAAGGGACTGACTAAATCTGATTAAGGAGGCAGTGTTCTCCCAAATCCCCAGGCAGCCAGAAGCCCAAGGGCAAGCAGACAGCTTGGCAGAGCAGTTTCTAGGGAAACCTCTAAGGACTAGTTTAGAGGAGACTCAGTAGACAGATACACATACACTGTTCAAATGACCTGCAGGCAATGAGTTATGTTTCATCACTTGTTTATACTGTGCTATAAATGCAAGCTGTTCTCTCATCTGGAGACAGTGGTAAGGTTTAAGGATAGTATTGCTATGATCTGTTGTACTAGAAAGAAAAAGAACACCTAGATGTTATAAAATATATAATACAGGAAAGAAGTTTGTCTGGGGAATTTTCTTTAAAGATTCAATGAAGTAGAAGAAAATTAAGAGCACTAATATGGGTTGGTGAGTCTCCTATGCTATCGTTGTATATCAGTTTACATTATGCAAATCACTTGTAAGATGTGTCTTGCTTGATTCATGTCACAATGCTTTAATGTATTCAAGGCATGCCTATTATGTATATCTCACAGATAAGAAAATTGGGGTTCAGAAAAAATAGTGACTCCAATAATGTCAAAAGTTTAGTAAGTGGTCGAGCTACAAATAAAAAATAATTTGCACTTATTGAGGGTATACTATGCACTAGACATCATACTAAGCAATTTGCATGTATTATTCATTTAGATTTATTAGTCAGAACTCTTTCAACTGAAAGTGACCATATGCGTTACTTAAACTAGTTAAAGAATAATAATTTTTTTTGTGTGTTCAACTGGGAAATGCAGGAGGCATCCTCAGATATAGCTGAATTTGTGCTAATTGGATGTTTTCAGGAATTTATCTTACCAACTTTCAGCTCTGCCTTCCTCTTTATTCTCAAATGGAGTCTGTGCATGTGGTAGCAGGGATGGCCTCAGCACCTCCAAATTTACAAGTCTTTAACAGTCCTGATCTCAGAAAGAAAGAGGCTCCCACCTATCTAATTCCCAAGGAGGGCTAGGCCCTGACTTGTTTCTATGCCCACTCCTGCATGAATCATAGGGGCAAAGAGATGTTCTAATTGCACAGGCCTAAGTCATGGCATCTCCCTGGGGCTGAAAGAGAGATACTCCACTCCTTAACCATGTAGACTGAGAATGAGAGAGGTGTTGTTTCCAAAAGATGTCTCAGGGTGTTATTACCAAGAAAGGGGAAGTGATTCTAGGTAGACCTTAGTAACAGATATCCATTACAAAAGTTATAATTATTATTTACATTTGCACACAAGCAAACTGTTAACTATATTGTAGGCAAGGTGCTTTACCCAAGGAAATATAAGCTATATCCCAATTCTGCAGATCAAAAGCAAAAAGAATTTATGCTGCATATATTCAAGGAATGCCATTCTCACTACCGCCAGAAGGAAGGTATTTGATAACTATATATATTATCATCTTCAAGCTAAAGGGTTCAGAGATGGCTTTATGTAGACATAAGTAATTGGGAATTCTATGGACATTCCGGAATGCATATTTTTCAATGACTAACATTTAGTGGGAACACACTATTCAAAAAACCATAAAAAAAAAAAACTGTAAATTCTAGACTGTGAGCTCTTGAGTGCCATGCCCTTTTATCTTTGCATTCATACTGGTGATAGTGCCTGACATACTGAAGGTACTCAGTAATTTCTTGTTGAACCAATGAGTAAAAATGGGTGGAAGACAACCCAAGTCCTTTTATTTACTTAGTAGTGAATGGTTCATCCCAAGGATACCTCAAAAGTATTTTCTATATATGGAACTGAGGTTTTGTGAGTATGTTTAGAAAAGAAACCAAAGGTGTCTACCAGGACTGCATTTTGAGAGAAATTTTCCCATTAACATAGGCCAATTTAAGGGGCAACCATGGGTGATATATATATTGGCTCCTTCCTGGTGCCATAACTGATTGAAATGACACATTAGCACTTGACAACTGATCTATCCACCAAGCCACAGTTTGCAGTGTGCTTTCATCATGACTAAATTGGACCAAATTAAATCTGCCTCTTGAGAATCTGAACTGGAGATTGTGGGAGTCTGGCAGTTTGTAAGAGGAGCAGAAATATAAAGACGTCTAGAGTAGAGCCTTGTAAATGTGTACACTACAGTTGGGATCTCTGTTTATGAGGGTCCAAGTGCTAGAGATCCTGACCAATCACCTAAGTCGTTGATCAACTAGAACTCCTGCTGTGTCTTTTAAATAGTCCCCTCAGTGCTTGCCTGGTGGCGCAGTGGTTGAGAGTCCGCCTGCTGATGCAGGGGACATGGGTTCGTGCCCCGGTCCGGGAAGATCCCACATCACGCGGAGCGGCTGGGCCTGTGAGCCATGGCCGCTGAGCCTGCGCATCCGGAGCCTGTGTTCCGGAACAGGAGAGGCCACAACAGTGAGAGGCCCGCGTACCACAAAAAAAATAAATAAATAAATAGTCCCTTCAGTGAGGTATGCATTGTGGTAAAAAAACTGCATAGTCATGTATAATTCTGAGCACCACATTTTAAATAGGCTAATCCCAAACTGCAGGGTGTTCAGAGAAAGGCAGGTAAAAATATCTGATTTTGAATTTGAATAAGATTTACTTGAATAGAGTGCTCATGCTTAGACCAGAGAAACAGAGTATGGAGGGTATAAAGATACACTTGGAGAGGATGTGAAAAAGAGATTGAGTACTGTATATTCTTGGCAGCTGTAGAAGAAAGGCCAATGGATAAAATAAACAGGGAGGTAGAGCTATTTGCATTCAACTAAAGAAGAATTTTCCAGCCTTTTGCTAACTTGTGAAAAACTGACCTTGGATAATAAAATTGTAGTGATAAGATATTGTAGATGAGATTTCATTGGATAATTAGAGATTCTTCAATTTAAAGAAAGTATCATTGTCCAGTTTTATAGAAACTTTCTTTTTTTAGAAAACTAGGCTAATTGTCAGAGGTGGACTTACCAGAAACTTTAGAATTCCTCATTTATAACTGTTTGGGAAAGGTCCAAACAACTCTGTTTTTGTGTTTATGTATTATTTTACTTAAAGAAGACCCCCCCCAAATTATAAAAGTTCAAGGTCTCATAAAATCCAATTAACAACTGTTAATAGTGATGATTCTCACAAGGATCTAAAGCTATTCCATTCATATTGAATCCACAAATTTGAGACTTCTAATTTATGTATAAAAAGCTTTAATATGTAGTATGAGAACAAATATGTTCATTTGTGACACACTGATGAAAATTGAACCAGTGTAATGAAGAACTCTGCAGATACGCTACCTCATAAAGTACCAATTCAAATCTAAATGTGGAAAAGTAAAGGAATTAAAATGCATATTTACGTTCTTGAAATGATATATTTTTATCATAGATCCAGGCACATAGTAGGCATCCAATAAATATTTGTTTCACTGTGGGGATCTTGCATTTCTATGATTTTATTTAAACTTGATTTTGAGGTAGAAACATTACCAATATTTAAATTTACTTATATTTCTGTAAGAATTTCAGATAAGTTGACATTTTACTAGGTAGAAAAATATATTTTTTAACCTTTAAATTTTTATTTTTTTACTTTTTAAAGGGAAATCTACTCATCATTACCAGCAAAACAAAAAATGACTAAAATAGGAAGGCAAACAATAAATAAAGGTGGTGTTCTATCTTTCATTTCAAATGAGTCAAAACCAAGTTTTGCATTGTCTTTTTATTAGGCCATTTTTATAGCTGCTCTTTGTGTAATATTTTATAAATGGCATGAATAAAATATGATTTTTGTGGGCTTTTTCAGAAGAAATGATGATTTATGTAGAATAATGTTCTCATAGTTAGTTAAAACGTTAGGTAAAAAAGTAGCCATTTCTCTCATTTGAGAATACTTAAAATTATTTTCAAAGCTGATAGTTTTATCTTTGGGAACTCCTGTAATCAAGATTTCCTCTCATGCAGCTTTATTTGGGGTTGTGGTTATACATTGCTTCTGCTCAGTCTCTACTCAAGAAGTGGTCATTGCTGTCATGTAGAATGGCAGTGATCCTTGCAAGCTTCAGCAGGGAACCATAAAACGCTGTTGTGACTTAAAAAAAGAGTGTGATCTTTATGATAACATGACCTAAAACAAAGATAGTTTTATGCCCTCATCTTTCACCCACCCACTCACAAAGGCACACCACACACACACACACACACACACACACAATACCACACAAATCCTGCCCTAGCTGTTATAATGTCAAGGCTTTAATTTTAGGGTTTTTGATATATTCTATTCCTGTCGAAGTTTACACTGTTCTTTGTGATGAATTGTTAATAGAAAATGGGGAACACCTTCAATCACATTTATCCATTTTCAATTGTGATGTGTCCCTGCACCATATCCCCAAATGTTTTTTCGCTTCCAATTCATACCTGCATTAATTATCTTCCAAGAAAATAGTACAGATTGGTACAGAGCTAATTCTTAGGAAGCTGAACGGTGAAACAGAGAAACTTCCAAGTTTCTTAATTACACCTAGAGCCTGCCAATCTTTAGGATTTTTGTTTATTTTTGAGTATGGCTTAAGAAGAGAATTTTAAATTACAGAGCGTAGTTTGAAACTTCAAAGATCAGGTACTTAAACTTCGCAGTCTCACAAGATTCAAGGCTTGTTCTGGCAAAATCTCTGTCGTTTTTCTGTATAAAGATTTTTATTATTATTTAGTAGGTTTTAATTTTTTAGTTTGTTAGTTGGTAAAATTTTAAAGTAGAGTTTATTTTTTATTAAGAATTATTTTATCTTCCAGTTAGGTTCATAAAATAGAAACTATAAACAATAAATAGGATCTTATATGTTAGAGTAATGCTTGCCTGTGTGATCGCCCAGCTTGAGATGTGAGACTTGAGATTAGTGGTATTGGTATTCATCACTAAATGATTCCTAGTTGTAAAGTCCTGTACAGCTCAGTTCAAGCTACCTCTTCTTAGTGACATTTCTCAACAGAATTAGAAAATGTTTTAGTATCTGTTGATGATAATGTGCCTATCCAAATTATAAATTCACAGTTATATGCTCCTACTTTAACAGTGATGACTTGATATTCATGAAGCAGCTCATTAATTATTTTAATGGAAACATATTTTGGTGAGGAAATATATTTTTACTTTCTCAGATCACTCACAAATTTGCTTTAACCCCACATTGCTAAATTTCAACTAGCTTCTTTTAAACCTAAAATTTAAGTGATTGGTAGAGTGGCATAATTATATGTTTAGAAAATGCTTATGTGACATATGAAACAATCTTAATTAAAAATCTCGACATAGGGCTTCCCTGGTGGCGCAGTGGTTGACAGTCCGCCTGTCAATGCGGGGGACGCGGGTTTGTGCTCCGGTCCGGAAGGATCCCGCGTGCCGCGGAGCGGCTGGGCCCGTGAGCCATGGCCGCTGAGCCTGCGCGTCCGGAGCCTGTGCTCCGCAACGGGAGAGGCCACAAAAGAGAGAGGCGCCCGTACCCCAAAAAAAAAAAAAAAAAAAAACTTGACATAAGTAACATTTTCTGTATATAGTACATTTATTTGGGCGTCTCTGTTTTTGGCAATCTATAATTGAGAAATACAAGTAGGTTTTTTATTTGCTTAAGTTTATTCGACTCATGTAATTTTGAAATTTTCCGTATATTTTAAAAATACCCAAAGAAACATTCCCATCTGATAAAGATAATTGTGAAAATCATAGAATTATTCTATGAATAGGTGTCCACATCTGAAATAAAGCCATAGCTATGTTTCTGCTTTGAAAATTATTTTGAATTGTGAGTGAAACATTTTACCATGTCTAAAATCTCTCACCGCTACAGGTCAAATGTCAATTTCTAGTACTAATGATTTATAATAAAATTATTATAAAAACTCATTCATAGTAATTTTTTCTCCGATAATCAAACCATTATGTGTCAATTTTAACAAAAATATGAGAGTGTCACTTTATAATGTTGGTTAGGAGGAGTAATATTCTTAAGGGCCAAACTTAAAGTTATGTATTACTATTTCAAGAATACACACTTGGTTCAGAAACAGAACTTTGAACTTCATAAGACATTTGGACATTCCTTTCTTCTCTCATAATTATGACTATACCAAATATGTGCAAAATATAAGGTGTTCCTATTCCTTTTGAATTTTCCATAATCTCAATTTAAACATATGAGATTTATAATGAAATCAGAAAATGGTAATAGCTCAATGTATGTAATCTCTTTTTTGATGACTAAGTAATTACATAAACAATATTCTAAATTCTAAGCCAGTAGTAGTCTTATGTCTAAATATCTTTGTTTCCTACATTTCGTTGTTTCTTTCTCTGATTTAGATCGAGGTACTGTGCAGAAGGTTGTTGTTCTTCCTTCTAACAGCTCTGCCAGCGGTGAGCTCATTCTGGAGGAGTTGGAAGTCTTTAAGGTTTGAACATCTATTCTATTAGCCCCAGCACACACATGATAAATGCAACTCTTTAATCTTACAATCACTTGGGGAGGGAAAAAAATTGATAAAAGATCAAATAAATGAATGTTATAAATTTTTGAGGGTAGGAAACACCAGATAAAATGAGAAATAACAAATATTCTTCTGAAGTAATTTTTAACATTTTAAGTTATCTTAGCATAAAAGAATGAGTTTTTTAGCCATCATCACAACTTGAAGAATTGTGGTCATCATTATTTTTAAAAAATGAGTTCTTGCGGTCAAGGTCCAGAAGATTTGCCATGAAAGGGCTTTTATCATTTGCTTCACAAGCCACCGAGACCCAAATTCTTCCACATTATTGATTGTTAGAAAAACTTTCTCCTATTTTTTTAGCCAGTAACTTCAAGAAAAACTGCTGTTTTCTCTTATTTTATTGCTTTCAACTCAAATGTCGCTGTAGTCAAATAAAACAAATGTTGTCTCTTAAAACTTCATGTTCTGTCTGAAATTGAGATTGCATTGTATTACTCTCTTTGTCCTTGAATTTGGGATAAAAAGAAAAAGAAAACACAACAAAAAACAGGCACATAGAAGAAAATTCAGCCCTGTAAGATGTAACCTACTGAGGGCAGAGTGCCAATTCTTTATGTGTCTGTGAGCCTGGAGAGCTGGTACATTATGTCCTGCAAATCCTTCTCTCCTTAAAGTATAGGTCATTGCAGTTTAAGTGGTCCCTCCTACCTGATTTGGAAAGATGGGTAAAGCACAGCCAGAGGATTTCAAAGAAACTTTGGTATGGAATCAATCCTACAGCAAACTTCTATTTCCAACTAAACCAATTAAGAAACAATGGCCACGGACACCAAAAGACCAGAGTCAGCCTATACTGGAGTAAAAATAGCACTTCAAAGCCCCTGGGAGCAGCCTATTGCTAGTCCAGTAAGTTGCCTTGCTTTGTTGAGTGGACTCAGAATGTATTAACTTAATATATATTCCCCCAGTCACTAAAAATATTGGATTTATAAGCACATAAGTGATCAAGATACAATGATATTAGATTTTACTAATACATTTTAAATATGAAGAACTATTTTAAAAATCAAATCAAATACAGAAACTGAGGAATTCTGGCAATTTCCCAATATGTTATTAAGGTTACAATTTTTAATGCTAGACTAACTTTGGCGTAAGGTTCCTTGTGGTTAGTGCATTAAAATTATGCTCATAAAATATTAACTATGTGCATTTAAGTGCCTTTTCTATGCCTTGCTTTGTAAAGAAATTGATTGTTTCATTGGATTAACCAAAACTGCATTTTACGTATAATATATATATAATATATTTCTTCTCATTCAATTCAATAGGGACAACTTGGATGGCCAAAATAATATAAAGTACCTTATTCAGTAGTTTTCTTGAAAATAGCAAAAAGGCCGTATTGCAGCACTCCATTTTTAATTCTGAAATATATTTTTTTGATAATAAGGAAACATTAATTAAGTGAGTTTGACACAAACATTAATTAAGTGAGTTTGATAATAAGGAAACATTAATTGAGTTTTACATATGTTCTATGGAAAGGTCGTAGAAATGAGAGTTATTCTGATCATGTGCTAATTACTTATGAGTTACGCTGGTGTTATATCATAAAGAATAAACTCTCAGTGGAAAAATGGAGTCAGTCAAAATGCATGTTGGGGGACATCAACCCAAGAGAGACTAAAGAAGTTTGAGCTTCCTTCTGGATGCGTGTGCCAGTGATTGATATGGCTAAATTGAGAGAAACAGTTACCAAATACAGTTACTGTCTTCAGCGTGGTGTTTGTGTCACATTTTCTGAGGTGAGGTGAAAATAATTGGGTGTGTATGATATACTGTGATGGGCACTTGAGGAAATAATACATTTAAACTGAAATAAATTCCTTAGCTAAGTGTTACACTGATATACTGCAGGAAACTCAATGTAAAAACCAGGCACTTTGTTTTTAAAGAGCGCAGAACCATAATATATTTTTTAATCTTCTGTTCAGAATATTTTCTGAAAATATGTCCAACTTCCCTAAACTTAATTTGAATTGGAGGTACGACTATTAGTAGTTGCCTAGGTGGATATAAATTGCAAAACTCGTTTTGTATGTGTGTATATTTCTGAATGAATGTCATGATCTGTTGCAACTGAGTATTTAAAGATATCACCATTTTCTTTTTAAAATGTTTGTAGGAACACACAACTCCAGAAAGTGAAATAATTATGGGCACAGTTGACTTTGACAGTGTGTTGCCACTTGACTTATTCAAATAAAACTTCACACATCTTTATCAGGTTATCACGAGTCTAATTTTTAATCTTTAAAAGGAACTAAAAATGTTTAAGAAGCAAAGTTAAGAATAGAGGAACTTTCAGAAAGGATGACTATTTCAGATAACTCTTAGGTTCTTTCACTAATTCACATTTATCAAAAGAGGACCTTACCTAACAATATTTCTTTGTATTCAACAAAGAGAATAAGTATGGCTCAGGCAAATACTTCTTGGCATAGCAACATTTGGCAGCTGAACAATAGTATCTTATGCAAAGTGCTGTGTTGAGGAGGGGTACCATTCCACAGCCCCCCACCCCAAGTACCCAGATCCAATCCTGAGTTATGCGCTGTGTTCAATATTCCAAGATACAGTTTTTTCAATTCTCTGAAATTTCTCAAATTTTCATTTTTTTCTAATGACTATATTGATAGATGTGTTATAATTGCCACTTTTTTTAGTTTAGGCCTATATTTGTGTAACAAATCTGTCCTTATTCCAAACAGAGGAAATGTACTTTATAGACAATTACTGCTAAACTTTGAAACTATATGTGCGTATAGAGAGAAATGATGATTTCTTGAATTTTAACAGAAACAAGAAAAGTTTTTGAACGTAAAATCTGTTTTAAGGATTATTTGAGCAACTAACAATGTTTTTCTAACTTTTTTAGAATCGTGCTCCTGTAACAACAATGAAAATTTCATCCAAAAAGGTAAAAACAACCCCATTTTTATTTTCTTTGTATATAAAAATTTTACTGTTGTGGAAGAATGTATTTTATAATTTCTGAAAATTTAATTTTACTATTAGCAAAATAATTAATACTGTTCATAGTATACCACACACTTAATTTTGATATGGAATTTAGCTTTAGTGGAAGACAAAATAGGCTTATTTTTGTACAGAAGTTCATCAGAGTAGAATATATATATATATATATATATATATATATATATGCAGCAAGATATTCCAACATTTGTATATCCTCTATTCTCAAATATTACAGTGTATGAAGCCAACCAAAATAAAAATAATCTTTCTGAAGGAAGAATTTAGCATAATGTTTGGGCTACTGTAGCATCACGAACCTTCTCAGGGACTTGGAATGAGTAATCAATCCTCTTTTGAGTTCCTGTTGCTGTCACACGTTTGAAATATGCAGTACATTCTTTTATGCTTATTTCTAAGGAAATGCTATTTTATAGGGTTTACAGGTCATTTAAAAAATCTGAATGTCTCAAATCTAAGCCATATCAGGGTTCAGGATCTGGGGAATAAATGTTTTACTATGATTATCAGAAATGTTTGATCTTCTAATTTGTGCCTTCACACGCAAATACACAATGATCATGGAGAGGAAAAGCCCAATTCCAATCTCTACATGTGCAAAACATGTACCTCTCCAGACCCCAAAGTTGCTATCTCTAAAACAAAAGTTCTAAGGGGCAGAGCAGTATAGTCAAAAATGGGGTAGGCTTCAGAATGGGACTGACATGCATTTGAACCCCAACGTGACCTTAAATTATAAACAAATTATTTTACTTCACTGACCTAAATTTCTGCCTCTGCAAGGTAATGCTTTCTCACAAATGAGTTAACTTATATAAATGACCTAAAACAAAGTGGGTCTTCGGTAACTGCTGTTTGTAAGAGCCTAAGACTTATTTTTCTTGGAATATGGAATAAAGGTTTTATGTGTTGGCATAACTGATGATATAACTTTAGTGTTCTTCACCATATTTGGTCTGTTACAGATAAAGAAGTATTCCACAGTTAGTCTCGTACTCTTTTCACTTGACTAAATTTTATGAAGAAAAATAAATAGGGTACAAGGGAGCTAAAGATCTCATCTGTAAAAATGTTTGTATGGTGCATAACAAACATTTTCCCAAGTAACCAGAAGCCATTTGTCATTTTCCCCAGTGTCCTAGGGAGCTGATCCCAAGTCAGAATTGTCTTTGAAGTCAGCATGGAATCCCTTTGTTTACAGTAGTTTAATGGAAGGAGAAAGTATCAGAGCAAGATTCAAAATGGACACAAAGCCATTTGTGTGACATAGTAGTACAGTATACAATTATAGGTTTCAGCTCATAATTCAACTGGTGAACTTGTAATACACAATCCATTCCATTAAATTGCAGTGTACAGCACAAACTTACACTGGAAAGACTGAGTATTGAATTTGTTTCAACATCTTATATTGTAGGTAATTTAAAATGTTTAATTAAAGCAATTAGATTCAGGGCAAGGTAATTGTTTGATTTGGGGGAGAATTCACTTACACAACTACGTATTGAATTATATTTTCAGTGTGAAAGAACTACAAATTGCCAATGGTATTTTATATATATTTAAATTCCACGAATTTAGTACCTACTCTAATGCTCAAACTAAAAATTTTACTTTTCTTTTTATGCTCCTTTATTCTCTAATTTATCCTTGCATTCCATATAGCAGAAAATAGATTAATAAAAAAGATAATTTCTAGAATGGAATTACCTGTATCCTTTCCTCAAATAAACAAGTTTCCCTGAAATATTTTAATGAGGTTGATGCATTCACTGTATTATTTATTAATGTACTCAATGAACATTTATTTCAAATATTTCTAGAGAAATGATTATCGTCAAAACATGCAGTTGTTTTCTTATAGCTTGAATGTCTCAAATGGGGATCAGTAATTTTCAGCCTATTTTCTGAAAAATTCATTGATCTGAATAAAATAATTATTTTATATTACATGTGCTAGTCTGAGATGTGATTCAAATGATTAATTAGAATTGAAAATGTATAAATTGCTAGCTTGTTCATTGGTAGTTTACTAATACTATTGCTTAATATTCATTAAGCGTTTAGGTGCCAGAAGCTATTCTAAGCATTTTATGTGGAGTTAGCCCTTATATTTAGTTCTTACATAAAATCTATAGAGTAAGTGCTATATTGTCTCAGTCTTACCAAAGAGGAAGCTGAGATTCAGAAAAGTTAACCAGCAAATTTGTGGTAGCTGGGATCTGAATCTCAGAGATGTGCCTCCAGAACCTGATAGACCAATGGTGCCCTCACTGATTTAATTTTAAATCTACATATAATTTTTAAATTTATATATAATTTTTAAATATAATTTATATATAATATTTAAATTTATATATAATTTCTAAATTTATATACATACAGACACACACACATATGTGTGCACATGTGCATGTATTCAAGTTCCAGCTTAGAAATTCTATGTTAACTTGAATTATATATTATCAGTCCTTTGTAAAATAAGGACTGTGAATTAGAAACATCCCTTCAACTCCTGAGAACTGCTTTATGCACAGCTAAAAGAGTTGGAGAAATAATCATAATAAGCTCTTGCCACTGTACAAATGAAGGAGGATGAAATCTTTATTTATGACTTAGGCTGCTGAAGATCTTGAGATCATACAGAAAGTTTAAAACATGTCTAAATATAAATACTTACAGTCTTCTAAATAATTTTAAAATTGCTCTCAGTAATAAGTCACTTTCAAAGGCATGTGAAATTTTTTTTAATCTAATATTTTTATCTAATATTTACCATCTATTTTTTCTAAACATAAAAGTGCCCTTTATTTTAGACTCTACTTTTTCAAATTTACAAGGTAATGGTTTGCCAGACTTGAAGAATAAGAAAGCTGCCTTGTGCTTTGCCAAGAGACAGCATTCAAAGAAAAAAGGCAAACATCATAATTTAAATCTGTAATACATTAGCTCAAATCTGAGAGAACAATGAATCCCAATGTCTAAAATACATTACCATTCTACATGGTACTCTGAACTTTTTTTTTAAACAGGAAAGTGGTAATGTTATAGGCATATTAACGTAGGAAAATTCTATTTATTTTGGCTTTATACCCTTCTGTACTTTGCTTCTTGTTTTTAGTCTATTTCAAAATGAATCCAAGGGTTTGTGGGCATATATTATATTGTGTTCCTGCTGGAAGTCCACTTTTAACTTCCACATCTGAAATAAATCACCATCATTCTTCTAATAGCAACAGTTGTATGTGAGCTCCAATGAAGGACTTTCCCAAGTATCTCTGCATCGCTGCCACATCTACGGTACAGCCTGTGCTGACTGCTGCCTGGCAAGAGACCCTTACTGCGCCTGGGATGGCCATGCTTGCTCTAGGTTCTATCCAACCGGGAAACGGTGAGTATTAATATTCAGCTGAAAATCAAAATTGACATCATCAGACAATTAAGCAATGCTCCACATTATTAAAATCAGTTCTATTGCAGTACTCTGTAAAATGATACTAAAAGTAGTAGCTAGGTTTAGCACCATATGTAGTCTTTGAATAAAGAAAATGGCCATTCATAGAAAACAAACTTATGGTTACCAAGGGAGACAGAGGGGTGGGGGTTGGGAGGAGATAAATTAGGAGTTTGCGATTAACATATTAAAAAAAACAGCAACAACAAAACAGAAAATGGCCCTGCTTTATAACTTGAGATTCTCACAGACATATTAGAATGCAGTACTTTGGAAAAATTCCTTTCTCCTTTTAACATTCCTCTGCAACACAATCCGCACCTCAAATATTTCAAGCAGCATTTAACTCTCACATTACCTAATTTTTATCTTTTTTGTTTTATATGCTTCAGATATCCTTAAATCTAACTTTCCTAGGATTTCCCTGGCCGCTTAATTCCCCTGTAATCAAATGGTTGTCCTACTTCAGGCAACAGGAGCATCGCTCCAGAGTAGGTACCATGAACACTTTCAAAACCTTGATGACCATGCTTTACCCCTTAGAATGGTGAGTGCATGACTGCTGGTTAGATTAAGAGGTTAAGGCAGTCTGAGGCATAGTGCCTTTTACCCAAGAGAAGACTTAGGCAGGAAACTCTGAACCAACTTGCACCAAGTTGGAAGGAAACACCAGTAGTGAAATTATAGAACAAAGAATAAGCAGAATTTAGGATTAACCAAGGTCACAGCTATTTTCAGTCAAAATTTGATATGGGTCATAATGGGTGACAGGAGGAAACCCTATAAAACACAGGTCATCAGGAGAGAGCAAATAGGACCAGCCTTGAGCACCAGTGATATTTCAAGTAAAATCACTGGGGTGATGGTGTTTTATACCTCCTTTATTCTCTGTTAAAGATATAGGCCTGGGCTTCCCTGGTGGCGCAGTGGTTGAGAGTCCGCCTGCCGATGCAGGGGACACGGGTTCGTGCCCCGGTCCGGGAAGATCCCACATGCCACGGAGCAGCTGGGCCCGTGAGCCATGGCTGCTGAGCCTGCACATCCGGAGCCTGTGCTCCTCAATGGGAGAGACCACAACAGTGAGAGGCCCGCATACCACAAAACTAACAAACAACAACAAAAAAGATATAGGCCTTTAAAGACTTGACAGATTAAAACAACCCTAGCACTTCTGCATATCAAGATTATTCTAATCTTTTTATCTATTACTTCAATAAATTTGTATCATGAGACAATTATTTGCCAGGCAGTATTCTAGAGCTAGGCATATAACAGGAAAAAAACTAACAACAAAAGGACAAAAATCTCTGCCTTAGGGATAATAAGTTCTAGAGGGGGAATACAGACAATTAACAAATAAAGAAAGAAACCCCCCAGTATATCAAATAATGATAAGACCTATAACTTTTATAAGAGCAGGGAAAGGAGATAGGGCATGTGGAAGCAGGGGATTGCATTGTTAAATGGGTGGGCAGGGGAGGCCTTACTGAAGGTATATTTGAACAAAGGCTTGAATGTGATGATGAATGATACCATGAGGTGATACCACCATTATTCGGGAGAACAGCATTTCGGAGAGAGGGGCCAGAAATCCTTAAAGCTTAAGTGTGCCAGGATTGTCCAAAAATCAACACCAAGACTAATGGGACAATACTGGAATGAGAAAAAAAAAGGGTAGGGAGAAAAAAAAAGGGTAGGAAGAAAAGGGATCAGAATGCCAGATGACGTAGGACTTAGTAAATCATTGAAGGTCCTTTATTTAGAGTTAAATGGGAAACTGCTGAGAGTTTTTGTGCTCAGGAGTGATATTATTTGACTTTTGGTTTAAAAAGATCGTCTGGTTGGGTTTGGCTGTGATTGAAGTCTTGAGATGGGAAGAAGATGTGGGAAAGAAGAAATAGAAGCTGCAAGACAGTTAGGCTACTAACTAATGATCCAAGTGAGATACAATGTTGGCTTGCAAAGGGATGATAGAAGTGGAGGTAGCCAAAAGTGGTCTGATTCTGAATAGGGTTCAAGGGTTCACAGAATCTGCTGACATATTACATGTAGGGATGTTAGAGAAATAGAGGACTCAAAAATGAGCAAGTTTTCAGAACTGAGCATCAGAAGTATGTACATGTCATTTCCTGAGAAAGAGAAGACTGTGGAAGGAGCAGGTTTGTGGAGAGAAAAATAATGTTAAGTTAATGCTGCCTATGAGATATTCAAGTGGAGATGTTGTGTAGGCAATTAGAAATATGAATCTGGAGTAGGGAAAACTGGCCTGGATAATTTCAAAGTCTACAGATTAAAGGTAACCCCTATCAAAATTCCAATGACATTTTTCACAGAAATAGAACACGCAATCCTAAAGTTTGTATGGAACCACAAAAGACCCTGAATATCCACAGGAATCTTGAGGAAGAAGAAAAAGCTGATTGAATCATGCTCCCTGACTTTAGACTATACTACAAAGCTAGAGTAATCAGAACAGTATGGCATTGGCATAAAAACAGGCACATAGATCAAGGGAAGAGACGAGAGCCCAGAAACAAACCCAAGCATATATACTCAATTAATTTACAACCAAGGAGCCAAAAATATACAATGTGGAATGGACAGGCGCTTCAATAAACAGTATTGAGAAAACTGAACAGCCACATGCAAAAGAATGAAACTAGACTACTCTCGTACACCACACCCAAATATTTACTCAAAATGAACTGAAGACTTAAACATAAGACGTGAAACCACAAAACTCCTGAAAGAAAATGTAGGTAGTAAGCTCATTGATATGTCTTGGTGATTAGTTCTTGGATCTGACTCCAAAAGCAAAAGTAATGAAAGCAAGAATAAACAAGTGGGACTATATCAAACTAAAATGCTTCTGCACAGCAAAGAAATCCATCAACAAAATGAAAAGGCAACCTTCTGAATGGGAGAAAATATTTGCAAAACATATATCCTATAAGGGGTTATTATCCAAAATGTATAAAGAGGAGGCGGAGTCAAGATGGCCGTGTGCGAAGATGCAGAGTTAGTGTCTCCCCACAACTAGGGCACCTGCTGGCCACTGGTGGGGGACTCTGATGCTGAAGGAGATGGGAGGAACCCCAAAGTGAATCAGCAGGACGTAGGGGGACTGAGGGGATAGAAGAAGTGGAAGCCAGATAGGATCTGTGCCCCTGAGGCCAAGGAGATCAGGAGAGGCAGGCAGGAGGGGCCCTCCCAGACCAGAGGAGCAGGAGACGAGAGGACAGCATTTCCCTGCCCACTCATGCCCAAGAAGCCTGCTGGGATCCCAGGTGAGGTCCCCCGCCCTCTGAGAACAGGGGTGGGGGGCACACCTGGGCCCCTTCTGTTCCATTGAGCCTAAGCCCCACACCCCCATAGCCCCCAGGGACTTTTCCAGCCTTGGCTGTGGAAGGCAGGGCCTAAGCAAGGGCGAGGTTTGGCCCCACCCACCGCCCAAACCCCGCCCTTGCTTAGGCCCTGCCTTCCACAGCCAAGGCCTTCCTCCCCCCCTTTTTTTTCTTTTCCCTCCTTCTCTTTTTTACTGTTGTAGTACTAATGTACCTTCCAGTTGTTGATTCATCTATATTTTTACTTTTATATTCTTCCTAACATATCTGTTAGTTTCCTAGTCTAATTTTATTTTTTACTTTGCTATTATTCTTTTTTTTTTTTTTTTTTTTTTGCCACCCCAGGTGTTTTGCGGGATCTTGGTTCACAAACCCAGGGCTGGGCCAAAGCTCCTGCAGTGGGAGCTCTGAGTCCGAACAACTGGACTAACAGAGAACCTCAGATCCTAGGGAATATTCATCAGAGTGAGGTCTCGCAGAGTTCCTTGTCTCAGCACCAAGACCCAGCTCTACCCAATAGCCGAAAAACTCCAGTGTTGGAAGCCTCAGGCCAAACAACCAGTAAGATAGGAACACAATCCCACTCATAAAAAAAAAAAAAAAATGACACAGCAAAAAAATATGTCACAAATGAAGGAGCAAGGTAAAAACCTACAAGACCAAATAAATGAAGAGGAAATAGGCAATCTACCTGAAAAAGAATTCAGAGTAATGATAGTAAAGATGATCCAGAATCTCAGAAATAGAATGGAGGCACGGATTGAGAAAATATAAGCAATGTTTAACAAAGATCTACAAGAACTAAAGAACAAACAAACAGAGATGAACAACACAATAACTGAATTGAAAAATGCACTAGAAGGAATCAATAACGGAATAACTGAGGCAGAAGAACGAATAAGTGAGCTGAAAGACAAAATTGTGGAAATAACTTCCAAGGAGCAGAATAAAGAAAAAGGAATGAAAAGAATTGAAGACAATCTCAGAGACCTCCAGGACAGCACTAAACACACCAACATTCAAATTATAAGGGTCCCAGAAGAAAAAAAAAAAAAGAAAGGGTCTGAGAAAATATTTGAAGAGATTATAGTTGAAAACTTCCCTAACATGGGAAAGGTAATAGTCACCCAAGTCCAGGAAGCACAGAGACTCCCATACAGAATAAACCCTAGGAAAGATACACCAAGACACATATTAATCAAACCAACAAAGATTAAATTCAAAGAAAAAATATTAAAAGCAGCAAGGAAAAAACAAAAAAACAACATACAAAGGAATCCCCATAAAGTTATCAGCTCATTTTTCAGCGGAAATTCTGCAGGACAGAAGGGAGTGGCAGGATATACTTAAAGTGATGAAAGAGAAAAACCTACAATCAAGATTACTCTACCCAGCAAGGATCTCCTTCAGATTCGATGCAGAAGTGAAAAGCTTTTCAGAAAAGCAAAAGCTAAGAGAATTCAGCACCATGAAACCAGCTTTAGAACAAATGCTAAAGAAACTTCTCTGAGCAGGAAACACAAGAAAAGAAAAAGACCCACAAAAACAAACCCAAAACAATTAAGAAAATGGTCATAGGAACATATGTATCAATAATAACCTTGAATGTAAATGGATTAAATGACCCAACCAAAAGACACAGACTGGCTGAAAGGATACAAAAACATGACCTATATATATGCTGTCTACAAGAGACCCACTTCAGACCTAGGGACATATACAGACTGAAAGTGAAGATATGGAAAAAGATATTCCATGAAAATGGAAATCAAAAGAAAGCTGGAGTAGCAATACTCATATCAGATAAAATATACTTTACAATAAAGACTGTTACAAGAGATAAGGAGGGACACTACATAATGATCAAAGGATCAATCCAAGAAGAAGATATAACAATTATAAATGTTTATGCACCCAACATAGGAGCACCTCAATACTTAAGGCAAATGCTTAACAACCATGAAAGGAGAAATCAACAGTAACACAATAATAGTAAGGGACTTTAACACCCCACTTACACCAATGGACAGATCATCCAAACAGAAAATAAATAAGGAAATACAAGCTTTAAGTGACACAATAGACCAGATAGATCTAGCTGATATTTATAGAACATTCCACCCAAAAGTGGCAGAATACACTTTCTTCTCAAGTGCACATAGAACATTGTCCAGGATAGATCATATCTTGGGTCTCAAATCAAGACTTGGAAAATTTAAGAAAATTGAAATCATATTGAGCATCTTTTCTGACCACAATGCTATGAGATTGGAAATCAATTACAGGAAAAAAATGTAAAAAACACAAATACATGGAGGCTAAACAGTGCGCTACTAAATAACCGAGAGATCACTGAAGAAATCAAAGAAGAAATAAAAAAATACATAGAAACAAATGATAATGAAAACACGACAACCCAAAACCTATGGGCCACAGCAAAAGCAGTTCTAAGAGGGAAGTTTATAGCAATACAATCTCACCTCAAGAAACAAGAAAAATCTCAAATAAACAATCTAACCTTACACTTAAAACAACTAGAGAAAGAAGAACAAAGAAAACCTAAAGTCAGTAGAAGGAAAGAAATCATAAAGATCAGATCAGAAATAAATGAAACAGAAATGAAGAAAACAATAGCAAAAATCAATAAAACTAAAAGTTGGTTCTCTGAGAAGATAAACAAAATTGATAAACCCTTAGCTAGACTCATCAAGAAAAAAATGGAGAGGAAGTAAGTCAATAAAAATAGAAGTGAAAAAGGAGAAATCACAACTGACACTGCAGAAATACAAAGGATTATAGACACTACTACAAACAACTATATGCCAATAAAATGGACAACCACAAGGAAATGGACAAATTCTTGGAAAGGTACAATTTTCCAAGACTGAACCAGGAAGAATAAGAAAATATAAAAAGAACTATCACAAGTAATGAAATTGAAACCGTAATTAAAAATCTTCCAACAAAAAAAAGTCCAGGACCAGATGGCTTCACAGGAGAAATCTATCAAACTTTTAGAGAAGAGCTAACACCTAACCTTCTCAAACTCTTCCAAAAAATTGCAGAGGGAGAAACACTCCCAAATTCATTCTATGAAGCCACCATCACCCTGATACAAAACCAGAAAAAGATATCACAAAAAAAGAAAATTATAGACCAATATCACTGATGAACATAGATGCAAAAATCCTGGACAGGGCTTCCCTGGTGGCGCAGTGGTTGGGAGTCTGCCTGCCGATGCAGGGGACACCGGTTCGTGCCCCGGTCTGGAAAGATTCCACATGCCACAGAGCAGCTAGGCCCGTGAGCCATGGCCGCTGAGCCTGCGCGTCCAGAGCCTGTGCTCCGCAGCGGGAGAGGCCACAACAGTGAGAGGCCCGCGTACGGCAAAAAAAAAAAAAAAAAAAAAAAAAAAAAAAATCCTGGACAAAATACTAGAAAACAGAATCCAATAACACATTAAACGGATCATACACCATGATCAAGTGGGATTTATCACAGGGATGCAAGGATTCTTCAATATACGCAAATCAATCAATGTGATACACCACATTAACAAATTAAGGAATAAAAACCATATGATCATCTCAATAGATGCAGTAAAAGCTTTTGACACAATTCAACATCATTTATGATAAATGCTCTCCAGAAAATGGGCATAGAGGGAACCTACCTCAACATAATAAAGGCCATATATGACAAACCCACAGCAAACATCATACTCAATGGTGAAAAATTGAAAGCATTTCCACTAAGATCAGGTATGAGATAAGGGTGTCCACTCTCACCACTCTTATTCAACATAGTTTTGAAAGTCCCAGCCACAGCAATCAGAGAAGAAAAAGAAATAAAAGGAATACAAATTGGAAAAGAAGAAGTAAAACTGTTACTGTTTGCTGATGACATGATACTATACATAGAAAATCCTAAAGATGCCACCAGAAAACTACTAGAACTAATCATGAATCTGCTAAGGTTGCAGGATACAAAATTAATGCACAGAAATCTCTGGCATTCTTACACATCAACAATGAAAAATCAGAAAGAGAAATTAAGGAAACAATCCCATTCATCATTGCAACAAAAAGAATAAAATACCTAGGAATAAACTGCCTAAGGAGGCAAAAGACTGGTACTCAGAAAACTGTAAAACACTGAAGAAAGAAATCAAAGATGACAAAAACAAATGGAGAAATATACCATGTTCTTGGATTGGAAGAATCAATATTATGAAAATGACTGTACTATCCAAAGCAATCTACAGATTCAATGCAATCCCTATTGAACTACCAATGGCATTCTTCACAGAATTAGAACAAAAATTTTTACAATTTGTATGGAAACAGAAAAGACCCTGAATAGCCAAAGCAATCTTGAGAAAGAAAAAGGGAGTTGGAGGAATCAGGCTCCCTGACTTCAAACTATACCACGAAGCTACAGCAACCAAGACAGTATGGTACTGGCACAAAAACAGAAACATAGATCAATGGAACAGATAGAAAGCCCAGAGATAAATCCATGTACCTATGGTCAACTAGTCTATGACAAAGGAGGCAAGGATATACAATGGAGAAAAGACAGTCTCTTCAATAAGTGGTGCTGGGGAAACTGGAAAGCTACATGTAAAAGAATGAAATTAGAACACTCCCTAACACCATACACAATAATAAACTCAAAATGGATTAAAGACTTAAATGTAAGACCAGATACTATAAAACTCTTAGGGAAAACATAGGAAAAACACTCTTTGACATAAACCACAGCAAGATCTTTTTTGACACACCTCCTAGAGTAATGGAAATAAAAACAAAAATAAACAAATGGGACCTAATGAAACTTAAAAGCTTTTGCACAGCAAAGGAAACTATAAACAAGACAAAAAGAGAACCCTCAGAGTGGGAGAAAATATTTGCAAATGAAACAACAGACAAACGAGTAGTCTCCAAAATATACAAACAGCTCATGGAGCTCAATATCAAAAAACAATCCAGTTAAAAAATTGGCGGAAGACCAAAATAGACATTTCTCCAAGGAAGACATACAGATGGCCAAGAGGCACATGGAACGATGTTCAACATCACTAATTATTAGAGAAGTGCAAATCAAAACTACAATGAGGTATCACCTCACACTGGTTAGAGTGGGCATCATCAGAAAATCTACAAACAACAAATGCTGGAGAGGGTGTAGAGAAAAGGGAACCCTCCTGCACTGCTGGTGGGAATGTAAACTGATACAACCACTATGGAGAACAGTATGGGGGTTCCTTAAAATACTAAAAATAGAACCACCATATGACCCAGCAATCCCACTACTGGGCATATACCCTGAGAAAACCATAATTCAAAAAGAGACATGTACCACAATGTTCATTGCAGCACTATTTACAATAGCCAGGACATGGAAGCAACCTACATGTCCATCCACAGATGAATGGATAAGGAGATGTGGCACATATATACAATGGAATATTACTCAGCCATAAAAAGAAATGAAATTGAATTATTTGTAGTGAGGTGGATGGACCTAGAGTCTGTCATATAGAGTGAAGCAAGTCAGAAAGAGAAAAACAAATACCTTATGTTAACGTATATATGTGGAATCTAAAAAAAAAAAAAATGGTACTGATGAACCTAGTTTCAGGGCAGAAATAAAGAGGTAGATATAGAAAATGGACTTAAGGACATGGGGTCAGAGGGCGAAGCTGGGGCGACGTGAGAGTAGCATCAACATATATACACTACCGAATGTGAAATAGTTGGCTGATGGGAAGCAGCAGCATAGCACAAGGAGATCGGCTCAGTGGTTTGCAATGACCTAGAGGGGGTGGGATAGGGAAGAGGGGTGGGAGCCTCAAGAGGGAGGGGATATTGGGACATGTGTATGCATATGGCTGATTTGCTTTGTTGTGCAACAGAAACTAACACAGTATTGTGAAGCAATTATACTCCAATAAAGATCTATTAAAAAAAAGTATAAAGAATTCATACCACTCGATAGCAAAAATACAAATAATTTGATTAAAAATGGTCAGAAGATCTGAACAGACATTTTCCAAGGAGACATACAGATAAACAAGGGGCACATGAAAAGATGTTCAGAATCACTAATCATTAGAGAAATGCAAATCAAAAACCACAGTGAGTTATCACCTCATACCTGTTAGAATGGCTATGATCAAAAAGTCAAAAAATAACGAGTGTTACCGTGGATGTGGAAGAAAGGGAACCCTTGTGAACTGTTGATGTGAATGTAAATTGGTGCACCCACTGTGGCAAAGTGTATAGGTTCCCGAAAAAAATAAAAATAGAACTACCATGCAATCCAACAATTCCACTTGTGGGTACTTATCCAAAGAAAACAAAAACACTAATTCAAAAAGATATATGCTCCCACATGTTTATTGCAACATTATTTTCAATAGCAAACACATGAAAACAACCCAAGTGTCCATCAGTGGATGAATGAATAAAGAAGATATGGTAGATAGATAGATAGATAGATTGATAGGTACATACTTACATACACACACACAATGGAATACTCTTCAGCCATAAAAAATGATGGAATCTTGCCATTTCTGACAACATGGTTGGACCTTGAGGGCATTATGCTAAGGAAAATAAGTCAGACAGAGAAAGACAAATACTGTGTGATCTCACTTTTATGTGGAATTTTAAAAACAACAACAAAAGCGAACTCATAGATACAGAGAACAGATTTGTGGTTGCCAGAGGTAGGGGTGGTGGTGGTGGGAAAAATGGGCAAAAGGGGGTCAGAAGGTACAGACTTCCAGTTACAAAATAATTGTCATGGGTATGTAAGGTAAAGCATGGTGACTGCTTAATAATACTGTAGTGCATATTTGAAAGTTGCTAGGAGAGTAGATCTTAAAAGTCCTCATCATAGGAAAAAATAAACCCTTTTGTAATTGACTATGTAAGGTGACAGATGTTAACTAGACTTACTGTGGTGATCATTTTGCAATATATATAAATATGAAACTGTACACCTGAAACTAATATAATGTTATATGTCAATTATACCACAGTTTTTCAAGTACAGATAAGAAAAAAAACATGTATCATGGGCTGAAAAAGAAACTAAGGATTTAAGGAGCTATCTTGATACCTCTAGCAGTGTCTTAATTCTATCACAGAGATCCAAAAAAATACTGTATATATATATATATATATATACACACATATATATATATATCCATTCTAATAGGTGTGAGGTGATACCTTATTGTGGTTTTGACTTGTGTGTGTGTGTGTACGTATACACACATATATAAGGTATTCCTTGGCCTACGCTTACCTGTCTTTGGCTAGCATACTGGGAGTTTCATTAAAACTATCTATATGGGCTTCCCTGGTGGTGCAGTGGTTGAGAGTCCGCCTGCCGATGCAGGGGACACGGGTTCATGCCCCGGTCTGGGAAGAGCCCACGTGCCGCGGAGTGGCTAGGCCTGTGAGCCATGGCTGCTGAGCCTGTGCGTCTGGAGCCTGTGCTCCACAACGGGAGAGGCCATAACAGTGAGAGGCCCGCGTACCTCAAAACAAACAAACAACAAAAAAAAAAACTATCTATACTATTTAAATTCTCCAAATTATTCCCAAACTTTTTTAAGCATACAGTTATAGTGAATACAAAACATGTTTGCTGCTGTTTGTAAAATTCCCATATGTAGCATTTGTTTTCTTTAGAGATTAAATAGTAATATGAAAATGATCATTTGGAGTATTTTTCATTTTCTTTAATAGTGTTAACTTACCTGGTTTTATTTCAATTGCACTATCTAACTGGAACACAAGGATCATGTAGAGGAATTAATAGGAATGAAAAACAAAAACATGTTCTTTGTATGGAAACAAAGAAGTACAGTTACACTTGGAAGTCAATGGAGGTTATATTTTGACATAATAGAGTTGTTAAGTATCATTGGCTCGGTAGTTTCTCTTTTTTAAAAAAAGTTTTTTCATAGTAAACAACATAAGCATTTTTCCTCTTCACCCTCAACTACCTTTATTTGTGCATCTGTATCAAATATTACAATTTAATCTCAAATGTTATTTATTATGGATTCAGACATGAAGTTGGAAACTTTAAGACAAGATAATCAGTTCACCCTTAAAGTAAATATCTGCTTTTTTACACAAGAAGTAGATGATTTCATTGTTTATCCAAAAGAATAGACTATAATGGCAGAAACATTGGCAACTTGAGCCAAATCCCCAATCCTAAATGCAATATAATATGACTGTCTACCCTCATGCTTTCACAATGCTATACAAATGCCTGAAAGGGAATCGACACATATAGAAAGCTCAGATGGCTGCCTTGTTGTTTTCATCATTTAAGCCAAGCCATAACAATGGTATTTGAATGTCTGGAAGCTATGTGATACTGCAAATTCAGATCGCCCAGCTTGGAGGTTCATGTACTTGAGTAAACCGTAACACAGTGCTGATCACAGGACAATAAGTTTAACCATTGTGAGTGATATTGCTTGTCTAGATGGCTGAAAATGACCAGTTCAGCCATAAGAACTGTCATATGGTTCTCATATAATATACGCTCACAAGTTAGCTGGTAGTAAATAATGCTGTGACTTCAAAATATAGCAAATACAATGCAGTAAAAACCTGACATAGGATCTATTCTAAAATACAGTATTAATCGTAATTTCTGAGACAAGAGTGACTTCCACTAGTTTGTGTGTGTGTGATTGTAAAGAAATATACAATTGAATAAGCATCATGTGGCTTTTTGGGAGAAACAATACTTAAATGACACAAAAATTGTACTCATATTTTCATAAATAGATGTATATAATCCCTTGATTATTTAAACTATTAACTATTTGCTATAACCTTAAAATAATTTTTTTCATTATCATTGACTTTGAGGTTCATTTTGCTTTGCAAATTTTATAAACCCAGTGTGATTTTAATATTTCCCTTCTTCTTACTGAATATTTTAATTTATCATTAAGGTTAAAAATATTAAGAGACTTAACTAACCCAATTAAGTGATATGCTTATCCATATATACTTTTCAGCACTGATAATAAACAACTGATCTACCCCTGTACTCCCAATGTTCGAAGAGTGTTGCCTTTCTTCTCTCTTATAACCATGTTCATGTCCACGATTCATTGCTAAGAGAATTTCAGTTGCTCTATTTTGATTTGTTGCACTATGTAATACAATTGAAGCTAATATGTAAGTGAATCTAAGACAAGAAATTAAATAGTTTGCAAGTAACTTTAATTTAAATAATGACCAACTTACAAAGGATGTAACTAAATTTTTGAAATGCTTAAGTTGGTGATATGTAACAACTAAATACCCTGAGTGAACCTTGATTGGATCCTGAATAAACTTTAAAAACTTCATAAGGGATATTTTGGGGACAAGTAGTGAAATTTTAATATAAAATGTGTATTATATAGTATTATTAAATAAATATTGATATCTTTAGTATAATAATGATATTGTTCTTATGTAGGGAAATTACTTATTCTTAGAAGACACATACATTTAAGGGTGTAAAATTATCATGTCTGCAACTTATTTTCCAAAGCTTTTCATATATGTGCATACACAGTATATACATGACATATACTTGCATATGAGAGAAAAAATAAATATGGCAAAACACGATTTATGAGTCTAGGTATACCATCATTCATTGTATTCATATATCCACTTTTCTGTAGTCTTGAAATTTTTCAAAATAAAAACGTGAAGGAAAATTCTTATTCTAGTAAATGAAAATTTTTGCTTAGCTTTATACTAAAAATCCATGTTCTCTGTATCTCTTGTTCTGGAAACTTTTTAGTATCTCTGGAAATGGTTTGAAAGCATTGACTTTTGTAAGAGAATTGTACTTATTTAAGAAAAAATTATAAGGAGGAAGATGCTAGTGAGTTTATACTTTGGAGTTATCATCTTAGAAAATTTTCTATGAATGTCTCTAAAATAAAAATTTACAATATTAACTTGGAATCTAGCATTTACCCAGGATGTACACATAATAGGAGGTTCATCTATCACAAGTGGTAGATGGGGAGAGTCTGAATTAATTCAGATTGAAAACAAGGTTAAGTACCCACACTATATTTGAAGCATTGAACAAAAAAATGCAGATAATCAGACCACCTTTCTTTATGAAAGCTTAGGCAATCAGAAGATTGCAAAATTTAAACTGAAGTCTTTTAAATGTGGTATAATTGGCGATGTTAATTCTAAGTCACTTGTATATACTTCTGTGCTTTATAGGAGGAGCCGACGACAAGATGTGAGACATGGAAATCCATTGACTCAATGCAGAGGATTTAATCTGAAAGGTAATTAAAAGTGGTCAAACTTGGTAAAGACTAGCAGTGCTCAGTATCACATTTCAGTAAGGGAAACCTTGTAATAGATTCAAGTATGTCATTTTAAAGAAAGATTCACTATAAAAAATTAGTGGTATTCATATATGGTAATTAAAAATTAAATATTATTTGTATGTATACTAAGAATTTTGTAAAACAAAAGTCCCGGAACACAGATACTTTGGATATGTTAGTAGGTAAGTCTTTCACAAAGATAGTAATTATAGATTTTCTTAGACATTATTTTCTTTCTGAAGAAAAAAATTTACTTATTTTTTTGTTTACCACTGAAGAAAATATAACATCTTGTTTTTTTGTTTTTTACTGTGTTAAATTACATAACGAAATTTACTATTTTAACCATTTTACAGTGTACAGTTCCGTGGCATTAAGTACATTCACAATGTTGTGCAACCAACACCACAACTTTTTCATCATCCCGAAGTTAAACTCCATAACCATTAAACACTAACTCCCTATTACCCCTTCCCCAGCTTCTGGCAACCACTGTTCTAATTTCTGTCTCTATGAATCTGAATACTCTAGATATCTCATATAAGTGGAATCATACAATATTTGTCCTTTTGTAAATGGCTTATTTCACTTAGCCTAATGTCTTCTTCAGGTTTCATTCATGTTGTAACATGTGTCAGAATATTTTTTTTCCTGTTTAAGGTGAAAACATAATCCATTGTATGTATAATATATATCGCATTTTGTTTACCCACTCATCCATCAATGAACACTTGCACTGCTTCCAAAAGTTGGCTATTATGAATTATCCTGCTCTGAACACGGGTGTACTTTAGTGCCTTGGTTTTACAGTTTACAACCATTCCATTTACTTCTGGCAGTCTTGCCTTGTATCTTACAATTAATCTAATTCCTTTCTTCCCATCCTGACATGGAGATACTATGTTATTATACTTTTCCCACTGACCCCCTCCCTCCACCTCCACCCCACCAACAGAGGGACCTTCCTCCAGGCTCACCAAGGTGCTACAGAGGTACTGTTGTTAACTGTTAACACTGAGATTCCTGTTGCTAATCTTTTTGAGTCTGGGCATTTTTGTTTTCATTTAAAGAATGAAATTCTTGTCACTAACTACACTAACTACAAGAAGAAAATTGAGACACGTTTTGCTTAATTGTTCCATACATCTAATTGAGGGAATAAAGCCAGGTTACTATTTCTCTGTTTGCTGAGTATTTTATAAATCCTAGTGTCAGTCATAGTGCTAAGAGTATTTGCAGCGGAGGTAATGATGAACAAACAGCAATGTTGATTTTGTGTCAAAACCTGAGCTAAGTGCTTTTTCATGGATTATTTCAGTGCTCAAGAAATTATTCTTAAGTAAGGTCTATTCCTATTCCCACTTTATGAATGAGAATTCTGCCCATGTCTAAGCTACCACATGATTATACTAAATACTCTTCCTAATTTAAGAATTTCAGTAAAGAATGTCTGAAAATGTCTGTTTTAGAACCAAGTAAAACTGAAGCACAGAGATATTAAATAACTTCTCTAAGGTTACACAGCCAGTAGTGATAAAGTCAAGATTTTACCTCGGGTAAAATCTGATTTCAAAGATCGTTTTCTCAACCATTACATCCCACTGTGGCCACACCTTGCTTTCTGCCTTTTCTGCCTTTCCGAATTTAATCTATACCACACTGAGTATGGAGTTTAAGGGTGGGATGAACTTGGCTTCAGTATTGCCTGGCACTTACTAATTCTTTAACTAGGATATGTTGCCTCATAACTCACAGCCTCAATTTGTTCAGCTATGAAAAGCTGAGAAAATTTAATTCACAAAGATGTTATAATAATTAAATATTCAAGATGATATTAAGTGTATTCCTTCGTGTAAAGTAATTCTTGAATAAACATTGATTCCCTTATATCTTTCTCTCCTTCCCTTTAGGTTAAACAAACCAGGCAAACAATGTATAATAGTTTGCTTGTTAAATGATTAAGATTGCCTTTGGGGTTTGCCACAGTCGCTCACAATTTTATAGAGAAACAAACATTCAAATAATAGAATATGTTCCAAATTCCATTGTCATCCTCTCTCCTTTTATTTTTGCTCTTCAGCATATAGAAATGCAGCTGAAATTGTTCAGTATGGAGTAAAAAATAACACCACTTTCCTTGAGTGTGTCCCCAAGTCTCCACAGGCATCTATCAAGTGGTTGTTACAGAAAGACGAGGACAGAAGGAAAGAGGTGAGTAACTCAGCAGAGCAGCAATCAGTCAGGGCTTTGGAAAGAGCATTAAATCACCATCCCTCAGTGAGGTTCAGATCAAATGAAAAAGGAAAGACATATGAACATCCTTTAATGTCTCTGGGATGACAAGTGCCACCTTCTTTAAAATGCTTTGTCCGGGCTTCTCTGGTGGCGCAGTGGTTGAGAGTCTGCCTGCTAATGCAGGGGACACGGGTTCGAGCCCTGGTCTGGGAGGATCCCGCATGCCACGGAGCGGCTGGGCCCGTGGGCCACAGCTACTGGGCCTGCGCGTCTGGAGCTTGGGCTCCGCGACGGGGGAGGCTGCGACAGTGAGAGGCCCGCGCACCGCGATGAAGAGTGGCTCCCGCTCGCCGCAACTAGAGAAGGCCTACGTACAGAAACGAAGACCCAACACACCCAAAAATAAATAAATAAATAAAATTAAAAAAAAAAAAATGCTTTGTCCATAGAGTTGACGGATTAATTAGAAATCCTTTCTTCCTGCTCACCTCGATAACACAGTGATTAAAACAAGAGCTTGTGCACTCAGATGAGGGTATTGATTTGAGGAAGCATTTGTAAAAGAAACAAGATGTGTGCAAATCCAGAAGCTAAGTTCTCATACAACAGCTTTGTGTGATTCACAAGATAAAAGGGGCTTTTAAAAAAGTTCAATTTTCCTCAGCAGGAAATGGTAAAGAGCATTTTTCTGCTGTGTAGTAATCTGTTTCCATTGCTTTATTATTCATAACTCCTGGGGTTTTGTTAGGTAATATGTGGAATCACTGTGTATGAGACCATTGCCTTTATTGACTGATATGTAAAAAAAACCTCGATTTTCAAATAAAAGGACACTTATATTATTAACCTTTCACTGATTGTAAAGAGCTGCTTTAAAAGGAAAACATTGTAGGGCTTCTCTGGTGGCACAGTGGTTGAGAGTCCGCCTGTCGATGCAGGGGACACGGGTTCGTGCCCCGGTCCGGAAGGATCTCACATGCCGCGGAGCGGCTGGGCCCGTGAGCCATGGCCGCTGAGCCTGCGCGTCCGGAGCCTATGCTCCGCAATGGGAGAGGCCACAACAGTGAGAGGCCCGCGTACCGCAAAAAAAAAAAAAAAAAAGGAAAACATTGTAAAACAGCATAGAGTGAAATATTATAAATAATGAATTCCATAATATTGATATCACGTTGTCCTGACAAATGAAAGGATAAGAAGAAAAATATATATGTATATATAAACCATTAAAGTAGCCTAGACTGCAGTGGTACTAACAGTACATCATAAAGTCTGATGTAGCAAAGAGAAAATAGAGCCTTCTGCATTTGTGTGTGTTCTATTGTAGGCAGTTTCCATACTACCTATTAGATTAATGAGGGCTATGTAGAATGGATACAATCCCAAGATGTAGAACACAGGCATTGCATCAAAATTACTGAAACAGATGTCGGCTCTTTATGAGAAAATACTTCCCAATTCTCAGACCTGCCTATCCAAAGATGTTATGAGCTGTTTAGGAAATTTTGTGTCCTCTGTCACTGGAATATTAAACCATAGGCTGATGACCACTTGCATAAGATGAGACATAACTATCAAAGATGAGCTCCATGCACTTCAGGGCCCCTTCTTGCCCCAGATTTCCATGATATAAAATTTTTTTTTTTAGTTTTTTCATTCATAAAAAATTATTGTTTGAGACCTATTTTCTTTGCTATCAAATCTATCATCAAATTAGTCTTGAATTGTCTGTAGTCTAATTAATTTAAAATTATTTTGAATGGATATGAAGCATAAGAATAATTGCCTTGCAAAGTAATCTGGGATAAAATTCATAAAGTACTATGATGATTATCATACAGAAATGGAATTCTTAGGTTAGAACATGACATGTGGACATGAACCATCCTTCCAGAGAAAGTCTGTATGTGTGTATGTGAATTGGAAATCCAAAACTCAAATGGGGGCTTACCTAACATAGATAACATGCTTTTCTTTTATTCAGTAGAAAGTCCAGTGGAATAGTATATAATGAGTGAATGTAATTTCTATTATGTAAAATTGAAATAAATGAATATATACAGTCTTGAATACATGTCACAGGAATTATCAAATGAAATTTAAAAGGGAATGGATCATAAATTTTATCACTTTTATGGTATTTCTAATGTTCTATTTCAGAAGGTTCAAGAATGTGGAGACTCAAATATGACTATATTGATTTTTCTTCCAATCTCAAAAAACAGAAGAATGCCATAATTTAAGACTATGAAAAAATTAACTCTAATGTAATTACGAAAATCTGTCTGTCCAGAATTCAAGCAGATCACAATTCCACTCAGTCTCACTTTAGTTGAATAAACTATTAACATTTAATTAAATTTATCTTAATTCTTCCTTAGTAGTTTAGGCAAACAGACACATATTTCTCATATTAATGGTGTGCAAATATTGAACTTTTATTTTGAAAAGTAAGACAAATGGTAAAAAAAAGCTTGCAGAGAAAAATGCAAATAGTTCATATTGAATAGCATAAGTGAAAACTAAAAGCCTTCCTCTTCTCCACATCAATACTTATTCCCACTTCTCAGAGTATAAGGCTGCTAAGAATTATATATTCCTCCAAATAGTCTCCATAATCTTCCTATTTTCCTCTCTCTCTTTCTCTGTCTCTGTCTCTCTGATACATACACACAGACAGACACACACACACACACACACACACACACACTTCATATCAGTACATGTGGAGCTGCCTTATTTTTCTTGGCTGCATAGTATTCCACTGTATGAACATACCTTAAGTTTTCTGAAGCTATCTACTGGTTACATTATTTCTTGTTTTTCCTCTTATCAAAAACATCATGTAAATGAATATCTGCATACTTGTATGAGTATATCTTCTATATAAATTCCTAGAAATAAAATGTCTGCACTGAATATTATATACATGCTAATAGATATTATCAAATTGGCCCCCAAAATTTTTCCCAATTTCACACAAATGGAAAAGGCTTTCTTTTCTTTTATTTCTGAATGCATTTCTACATTATTTAAAACTATTTTCAAGGCGCATTTAAACTTTAAAAATTAAATGAACATAAAAAATTTTGCTTTATATATTTCTGTCCTTACTTTTTCCTAATCTCTCTTTTCTAGTTCTGTTCTATTTTTTTGTATTTCAATACTATATTTTGCCTTCCCTTATTTTTCTTTGGGTCAAATTTCTTTCTTCCCTCAATGAAAGAGCATTCCTGAGTATACATGTGAAGGAACTACTCACCACTTAGGTTTTTATGTGTTCATTGACAATACTATAGCGGGAACTGTAAGGAAATGGATTTCAGCATTTAGTTGATATCTAGAAAATGATATTTTTTCCAGTATAAGCCTGTAAAGTAATTAAATATTCACCTCATAGCTTCTTATTACTTTTCCTTGGAAAGTAAAACCACTTGGAGTACTTACAAGATAATGAGTTCCAGCTTATTTTTAGTCATTCTTTGTGTTAGATAATAGGAAAAAGCCCTGATAATGTTCAAAATGCTGCCTCTGCTTATAAAATTTTTAGTTAAGGGAATATTCATTCATTCATTGAAAAAAAGGCAAAATTCAACTCTTTAATTGTGGCTTCATGTTTTTACTCAATAAGTGAGTATTTTTGTTACAATAAAAGGCAAGAACTACAGGATAAAATAAACATTTTAAACTATCTGTGAATTTCATTTATATATGTTGACTGTGATTTACATTCCAGAAACATCCCAAACTCTGGCTTATATGTGGAGAAACTACTTCTATACAAAGGGAATGCACTTTAAGCTATTTTGGGCAATATGAGTGATAACTTCACCCTCTCTTTAATAGATTCAGTACCACTGAGACTAGATTTTCTGAGCAAAAAAAAAAAAAAAAAAAGGCAATGGAACTTACCAAAAATCTGTGTCCACTAAGAAGGAAGTTAACACTCTGTATTGTTGGTCATATCTTTTTAGAAGATATATAGAGTTGGCTATTCAGAACTTTGATATCTCTCTTTTAGGTCAAGCTGAATGAGCGAATCATAGCCACTTCACAAGGACTCCTGATCCGCTCTGTTCAGAATTCTGACCAAGGACTGTATCACTGCATTGCAACAGAAAACAGCTTCAAGCAGACCATAGCCAAGATCAACTTTAAAGTTTTAGATTCCGAAATGGTGGCTGTTGTTACAGACAAATGGTCTCCATGGACCTGGGCCAGCTCTGTGAGGGCTTTACCCTTCCACCCAAAGGACATCATGGGGGCGTTCAGCCACTCAGAAATGCAGATGATTAATCAGTACTGCAAAGATACTCGGCAGCAACATCAACACGGAGAAGAATCCCAGAAGATGAGAGGGGACTATGGCAAGTTAAAGGCTCTCATCAATAGCCGGAAAAGTAGAAATAGGAGGAATCAGCTGCCAGAGTCATAATGTTTTCTTAAATGGGGCTTATGCTTCCATCAGTAAATGATCTGTCTTCAGTGATCAACTTCTGAGCAAAGAATCTTGTGCTTTACCCATGGGAAATTCCTGAGAAAGGTGGTTACTCACTCCTAAAGGTGAACGTTACATGAACTGAAATGAGTATGCATTTTCTTGTATGATACTGACTAGCACTAGACATGTCATGGTCCTCATGGTGCATAGAAATATTTAACTTAACCTAGATTTTATTTATCTTTATTTACCTTTTCTTCAAAACCAATATGGCGACTATAAAACTAGAATTCTTACATCCCTTAATTGAACTAGGGCCATAACCTGTGATCTTCCATCCTTGCTTTAAGGGTTTAGAGTTCTGTCAATCATTTGTATACAAGACCAAATGCCAAGTTCACAATTTTTACATAGTAAAAGTTATATAAATGCATGTGACAGAGTAGTTGTCAAAAGAAATGTAGAATAGAAAAGAGACAAGGAAGAGGGAATCTAAAACACGAACGATTTTCATAAAAGGATAACATGGAGTTTATGTGCTTCCAGTGAAATATAGTATTGGTTACTTTTAAGATTGCAAAAATTATCAGTTTTTGATATCTGTCATTGATCTCTGTTCCCTTGTTTCAGGAAGATAAAAGGACACCTAACCATTAATATCTTTAATTGGAATTATGTCAGTGAAGCATTTAAGTTTATATTGTTATGTAATCATCTTCCAAACAAAAGCACTTTCTTTTTTGGAAGTTATTTAAGTTATTCTAGATTCAGAGAATATAATCTTACACAGTTTAATTGATAAATGTGTTTATTCTAATTTTCTAGTTTGTATGGCATTTTAAAAAATATAAGAAGAAATTTCTTTTGAAATATCAAACTTGTATATGAGGGCCGAAACCACCAAAATGGAAAAAAAATAGAAAAAAACAAGGTAGAAAATGCAATTTTATTGGCAGAAGTTTATTAAAAATGTTACTAATTTTTAACTTCAATAATTAATTTCAATGATTAACTCACTTTTTTTTGTTTACCAACCTCAGATATCATACTGATTTTTAAGTAACCGATTCTTTTTTTTTTTAATACTCTTTCATGTATGCTGGAGAGATGCTCATTTTGTGGAGAAGTGAGAAAAAGTCTAATTTGAACAAAAATAGACATACTTTATTTTAAAAGAATGTTGGTACATTATGTTCACTGGTATATAAATACAAATGTGGTAAGTTTGTGATGAATAAAATAACTGTCTTCTAATTGTATGTTTGGATCCTTTTATTAGAGTAATTTAAAAGTGATTTTTTTTTTTTACTCCAAATAACAACTAGATGGGAGAAGTATGAAAATTTTCTTCATATCCTCACATTTCTTTTAAAAACACAACTTTTGCTCTTTCATTTTACTTAGTTTTAAAGACATTTTCATGTTTCTAGGTGCAAACAGATCTTATATCATACCTAATCAAAATCTAATACGAAAGTTTTATTTGTAGTTAACAAGCCATGAAGAAGGTAATCAAGGCAGATATATTACCTTCCTAAGCACTACAATATAAAGCGTCAAGAACTAAAATCATTGTCAAAATGAATGTAATCACTGATCAAAATCTAGGAATAAAGTTTATTATTTAAATGGTGGTAAATTATGATATTATAAGAGGAAGCCTCAACGGGGCAAAAATAGCAGTTAACAAACACAACATAAATAATGTTTATTCAAAAAAAACCTATTAAATAAAAGCTATTGTTCCAAATGTATATGATTCTAAAGTAGTCTCTAAAGCAGTTTGTTTTGCAAGTAGGTCATTATTTCTACTCTACTTGCACAAATAGAAATGTGCATAAAGCCAAAACCATCTTCTGTGTTTATGGCCAATCTATTCTATGTACAGAGTTGAAAGTAAAATTGTTTTAGACGCAGAGGATAGGGTAAACTATACAGGTCCCCTTGCTTCATGTAAACCCAAACTGATAGACAATAGGGTGTTTAGTGTTGTAACATTATTTGTGCTATTTAATATCTTCTATTTTGAACATTATTAAATTGTATATACTTTTATTATTTTACTTTTAAAATTATAGAGCCCCTCTTGAACAAAACTGCCAAATGTAAAGAAAATTTTCTTTCTTAAAATATTGTTAACGTATACTGAATGTTGGTGGTTGATTGGTTGGTTTTATTTTGTGTAGTTTGACGGTTCGATGACTTGATATGTTTTCCATTTGTACATAAAATTTCCTAGAAATGCACTTTTTTTTAACAGTGTAGGTTTGTGAATAGATTTTAGCATGATGAAACTGTCATTACAGTGAATGTTCACTCTGTTAGAAAATGTAGTTAGCACAGTATTATTTAATTGGATATTGAAGAAATCATGTGCCTGGCAAAATAAAACATGTTGAATTCCCCAAGGATGTCTTTAATTTTCCTTTTTAATGTTGGGTTTACAATTTCTTGTTGGCATGGTAGAATCTACTGACTCTCGTAATTGTTCTTTTTTTCCCTGTTTTATTTATTTATCCTTTTTTTGTGTGTGAAAGTAATGCATCTGGATTTCAAAATACAAAACTTCCAGAAAGATATACTTGGAAATCTCTCCTTGCACTACTACCTCTCCTTTATGCAAGTCCTACCCCAGAAGGATCCAATGTTCTCAGTTTCTGTGTGTATTTCTATGATGTTTTATAAACAGCAAGCAAATTCATGTTTGTTTTCTCTTTAAGAGGCATGGTACATCCATTCATGTCTGTGGACAGTTATTCAGACTTGTGTCCACAGTGGGGAAAAAAAAAGTATAGTTTATAAATACTTGGGCTTTGGAGCCAGACTGCTAGGATTTGAATCCAATCCTACTGTCTTATCATGGGAAAGTTATCGAATCTCTCTCTGCCTCATTTCTCTGCCCAAGTTCATCCCAGTAAAGTGTTAGGGCAGAACATATCATAGAATAAGTATTAATAAATTTCTTAATATTTGTTTATTTAGAAAGTGACATATTGCTAGAACAGGAAGGAATATTTAAGTTGTGTCCTTTGACAAGTTAAATGCCAATGGTCTAGGCTGGGGAGCCTGCAGTCAGTGGATCAGATAACACCTTACCAATATAAATGAGCCTTTATGAAAGTGAGGGAAAGGAAGCCACAGGAAAAGAAACAACAAAATATAAAAGTAATCTCAACAAATCTTCCAACATGATGATTCTGCACTACTCCCTAATTGTTTCATTTCTCAGTATCTCCCTTGCTTCTATTTGAACTTAACCTTAGTTTAAAATTTTTTAAATGCATTTCTTATAATTTTAATGCATTTCTGATGCTTTGTGCCTCCTACCTAAGTGAAAAAATTTTTTAAGGAAAGGATCACAGTTTCCTATATTTGCTCTCTGGCTAAAGTCAAGAGAGACACCGCAGCTTTGTTTTGCAGCCCAGTCAAGTCCATTGAAAACTTCAGTCTAGACAAGGAAAAAGCAGACTAAGTAAAATGGTTACTTAACCCGTGGCATTGAGAATTTCTTTGAATTTTATGCATGGTGACAAAGTTGTGGAAGACTATTGTGAAAAATATTTTTTTTTCATAAGATTTATCCCACCATCATTTTATCCAATCACCTTTTGCACAAAAATACAAGCCCCTCTGCAAAATCAAAACCAATTGCAACAAATTCTGTGTATGTGCCATTCAGTGAACTTCACTGTCAATGAATTGTTTTTCCTAAGGGGCCTCTGGTATATATTTCAATTTTTATGATTTCATAACAACTTTACTTTCGTAGTGCACAGGTATTGAGAATTGGAAGAACTACCTCCAAGATAAGAAAATGCCATCTTCACTCTAGTGACTAATGTATTTGTCTATGTACCTCACAAAATAATACTTTCCACAGGTTGAATTGTATATTTCTCAGGGCTATTATGTTGCCATGCTTGAGTGTTACTTACATAAAGTGCTATTAAAGAATGATATTATAACAAACACATTAAAACTGTTTATCCTATGTAAGGTTATCTCTCAACCCCTAAGTACAAAAGTGGGGTGAATTATATTCCTTAAGTGTTTTTTCCTCTGAATTATAAACATGCCATCCAAACATTTTATGAGATCAAAAACGTAATGATTTCTGCATTGTCAAATGGATATATGATGGAATTATTATAAAAATCAAAGCCATTCCTATTGTTTCTCTGGATATTTTTCAATATCTTGTTTAATTTTTTCCCTTTCACTGATTTGTGTGGGTCGGGGGTGGAGAGGGTATGGTTAATAATCAACTTCCCTTCTCTGCTGCATCATGGCTCATCAAACAGAGAACTTGGACCTTCAAAGTATCTTCTGAGTTGATGAGAACTCACAGTTGTAAGCTGTGAATAGGAAAAGCAACCATGGGAAACAAAAAAAACCGAGGAGGTACTACCCAAGCCACATCTGCCTGGGACATTCATTGGATTCCCAGTGATATTTTAATGGATGCAGATGTATGTGCATTGTATCCACAGATCATGCACATCGAGATCCACAAGCCAGCTACATTCAATTTTTTTATTAATTCAAAATGAGTCTCAGTTTCTGCTTCAAGTTCCCATTCCAACTTCTCCACTTAAAAATGATACAGCCTGGGAATGTTATGCTCCTCTTGATGAGATGTTGCTTTCTCTAAAATTGGAATTATAATAATATCTTTCACATGTAGTAGTTGTGAGAATTAAATGAGTTAATACATGTGGAATTCTTATAGTACCTGATGCATAGTAAAAGCTCAAAAGCATAAAAATCACTAAACAAAAAAAATCTTAAATGAAGATGTACATGAGATGGATGTAGCATGTTTTTCTTTCATTAATTAAATTACCTTGGATGAAACAAGATTGAACCAAAATGCTATTTCTAATTTTTGTTTTTAGATATGAAAGTGTGAGGAAATGTCCTTACATAATTGGAGATGGAAGAAGTTTCATTATAGTGCTGCTATTCAAACAGTTAAGTATCTTTTGAAGAATATGTCACATAATTATTATTAAAGTTTATTTTAATTAAAAACTGACAATTTCATTAGGTTCTCTTGCAATTTTATTTTTTAAAATGTTTGGAAACCACCTTTCTTCTCAATACTTGTACCTATAGTTCCAACCATGCCTTGATGGGCTGTGTGGCTCAATGGACCCATATCCGTGGATTTTCCAGGATACTCATCTGTAATGCAGACTCCCAGCAGCCAGTTGCTTACTGAGTGGCCTTGGGAAAGTTACTTAACCTCTTTGTACCTTGGGTGCCTTATCTGAAAAATGAGGATAATAATGATAGCAACTCACAGGGTTGTTGTGAAGGTTAGAATCGTATTTATACATAAAGTGTTCATAACATTCCTGCCACAGGATTATATATTATTATTAGTTGAATTAATGCTCTTGTTATGTGCTGTTATAAGACCACTCCACTTCATTCAGAAGCTCCAGTGAGGATTTGTTATCTTTATTGTTGCTCCTATTTTCTTAGCCCCCTGCCACTGTCCAGCAGACATTCTGATGATCATTATCATGTTATGCACCTGTGGGTCTTCATGTTTGACCCTGAACTTTTATTTTCCCAATTCAAGAGCAGGGTCTTGACTCATTCTTTCCTCAAGTTGAATTTCTTCTCCATTCACCTTGTAACCTTGAGTTGCTGGGAGAAGCTGGATCTCCTGGAGCTTCGATTTACTCACCCTGGATATTAGCTGTCATCTACATTGTTACAAACTTGTCCTTTATCATAATCGTCCTCCGTATTCCCATTCTATAGCCTCCCGTCGGATCTCTCCTGGCAACGCTCCAGGCATTGTAAGTCATGGCTGAATTCATATTGGTAAAGAACGTAAACTATGTGCTAGGCAACTCATAACAGTCAACAGCTATAGCACCAGAAAACTACCACAATTATCACCCTCTTAAAAATAACCATTTACTGAGCATTTTCTGTGAGCATTCCTATGTAAAGGTACACACTGTACGTAGTTATCTGCTTTCTTCATAGGATCTTGTGAAGGTATTAGTCTGTTTTGTAAATGGCAAAACTGAGAGTCTAATGCATTTAGATACTTGCCCTGAGTTAAATAACTTTCTAAAGGCCCCGAAGAGTCTAGCTCCAAACTTTAAGCATCTTCTATATTTCATTACTTAGAGTCTCACCAAGAAGGCTTTTCACTACAGCAGCCTTCATAATATAATTTATAGGACTCTGGGTAACATCTAGCCCAGGCCATGGAGTCAGAATGCCTAGACTCAATTTGCTAGGTTACTACTACCTAACTTTACAGGTCTGACATCATTATGATAATATCAATCTCATGAGAAAGTGAAGATATTGATAATTCATGTAAAGTGCTCAAAACTTACCTGATGTAAAATGAATATCAGGTAGTATTAACTATTTTATCACTATGTCTTTGCTACTGGAAATACCATTTATTAATTCTTTCACCAAATATTTATTGAGCACTTAACTATGTGCCTGGCAGTATTTTAGGCATTGAAGGTATAGCAGGTAACAAAGCAACATCCTTGCTGTTGTGAAATTTACTTCCTGGATGGAAAAGGTAAAACAAACACACAAATAGCTATGTAAAAGTCAGGCTGATGGTGGAGAAAAGGGAACCCTCTTGCGCTGTTGGTGGGAATGTAAATTGATACAGCCACTATGGAGAACAGGATGCAGATTTCTTAAAAAACTAAAAATAGAATTACCATACGACCCAGCAATCCCACTACTGGGCATATACTGTGAGAAAACCATAATTCAAAAAGACACATGGACCCCAATGTTCACTGCAACACCATTTTCAATAGCCAGGACATGGATGCAACCTAAATGTCCATTGACAGACGAATGGATAAAGAAGATGTGGTACATATATACAATGGAATATTACTCAGCCATAAAAAGCAACGAAATTGGGTCATTTGTACAGGCCTGGATGGACCTAGAGTCTGTCATACAGAGTGAAGTAAGTCAGAAAGAGAAAAACAAATATCGTATATTAATGCATATATGTGGAATCTAGAAGAATGGTACAGATGAACCTATTTGCAGGGCAGGAATAGAGATGCAGACATAGAGAATGGACATGTGAACACAGGGAGTGGGGAAATGGGGGTGGAATGAACTGGGAGATTGGGATTGACTTATATACACTACTATGTGTAAAACAGATAGCTAGTGGGTACCTGCTGTATAGCGCAGGGAGCTCAGCTCCGCGCTCTGTGGTGACCTAGATGGGTGGGAAGGGGGAGGGGGGAGGGGGGAGGTCCAAGAGAGAGGGGATATAGGTATACATATAGCTGATTCGCTTCGTTGTAACTAACGACAGAAACTAACACAACATTGTAAAGCAACTATACCCCGATAAAAAAAAAAAAAAGTTAGGCTGAGATAAGTTCTATGAAGGAAATTAAAGACAGGTGAAAAAATCTTGCAAAGATCGGGGAAAAGAGCATTTCAGGCAGAGCGACAAACTAGTAAACGCTCTGGGGCAAAAATAATTCTGGCAGATTTGAGGCAAAGAAAAGAAAACCTGAGTGGCTTTATCTCAGTGAAAGAAGAGAAGACAAGGATGAGACTGTATTCCAAAGGCAGAGAAACAAAGCCACGTGGGTCCTGATGACGACCGGAGAAGTTTAGATCTGATTCTAAGGAATACAAAAGTCATGGAGGTAATGACATCACATTAGTGATTTACATTCCATACAAAATATCTCTGGTTGTATTTCAGAGGACTTTTGAGAGCAAGGAATGCAAACAAAGAAAACAGAAAGAGCAACTAGGAGCCAAAGACATATTTTTAAAAGAGCATATAACCGGTAGATTTAAGTATTGACTTTCACTCACAAAGAGGTATAAACAACTGGTAATGGTTCCTCCTGGAGGGTACTTTTGAAATAAAAGGCAGGAGTGATATGAGAGAGTACTCATCCCCTGAGGTTGAGCAAGAATTGTTGGAGTGGCCTGCCCCAGAAGGGAAAAAGGGACACCAAAAGAGGTCAAAGGTGGCTTGTAGAGAGCCCTAGGGGTGGTCCTGGAGCTAGAATATGCAGAAACTGTCAGAAAGAGGGATTTATTATGCAGTAATAGCCAGAGGAGGAAGTGGCTTAGGTTTCAATACTGAGGACTAAATCAGTCATGGATAAAAATCCAAGAGCCATTAATGACAGTGTTGTGTGAATGCTTTTAAGACAGGCTGGGGTCACATGGCCAGGGGCTGTAAATAACTGAGGATGCAAACAGCCTTTATGGTTGAGAGTCCACAATAAATAACCTTACTGAATATATAGTGCGACATGATTAAGAGACCAACAATTTGTAAAGACCAGCTGCCTTAATAATCCAGTTAATTAATCCTGATTTTATTTACTGGGCAAGTGATGCAGTTTCATCGTGCACTTAGAAACAAATTGTCAAGTGAGTGAGAACTACTTAGAAAATGGATTGTGGGGTAAAATATCCTTTTTCAGAAGGGTGAAATTACAATGCACGTTATATAGGACTTCAAATCTTTAATTAAGGCACTGGGGTCAGCCTTGAAGCAGTGATTCTGGAGCTCTTATAGCTCTTCATAATGGACCCTTCCCCACCCCAGATGACTGTTTCCTCTGCCATGTTAAAAAGGGAAACGAAGTGTTGCTAGGAAAGATGGTTTCTGGACTGACTCCCTTGAGATGGCTTCATCAGAAGCTGTCGTTGAGGCTTTGAAAATGGAGGAAAATCCAAGTGTCTTCTCAGGAACAGAGTAATTATGGACATTTGTGGATAAAAATATCTATGGAAGATGGATTTGAGGAAGGGAAAGAAGGAATAAGAGTCCGATTCATTTCTGAATAAAGAGCATTAGCCTGTACCATCCCTACCACTACCACCACCAAAACCACTAGCTGGGTCAAGAAAAAAATATTTACAGCCAGAGAACAGCAGGAGAAGTGCTTAACATTTTCTGAGATTACCAGAATTTTTTTTTCTTTTCTTTTTTAAATTCATCAAGAGAAATAATAAAAACCTTTTTGCAGACTTCCTTGCAACACTTTTTTTCAGGAAAAAAATTGCAGCTCTGTGAGGCTTTCTTCCACTTTCCCAGGTTGGTTTATCCCTCCTTGCTGTTCCACATGGCTTGTCCACATGTGTCATAGCATTAGCCCTTTATTAACATTTAATCTCTTATTTTTTTTCTCTTGCCAGCTACAATGTGTTTTTCATTTTAATCATTTTTTATTCTTAGTATCTAGGACATTGCTGACTATATAGTAGGTGCTTAATAAACACACAGCATCTTCCCTTTTAGATAGTATATAGTAAATCCTTTTAAACTCTAATATCTAATGAATAGGGAATTGATACTATATACTGTAATACAGATTTCAGAACGTGAAGAGTTATTGGTTTGAAAATCCATTATGGTAACTAGAACGCTCCAACTTATCATCAACCAACAATTTAAAATATTAATATACCATCTACCTTCATGTAAAAAATGAATAACCCCATCTCAATTGTACAAGAGAAAGCTAAGACAAATTTAAAATATCTGTTAGTAAAAGACAATAAACAACAATCAAATAATTTATATTACAAGGGCAACAAGGGAACATGATTAAAATATCTGTTTTATTCTATGAGTGTTCTATTAGCTATAAGTCCGATGTATTCAGTAGTTCATCTAATTCCCACAGCAGCAATGGTTTGGTAGGCATTGTTATATGAATTTTACGGATGGAAAAACAAGCCCAGACGTTCCCACCGTGGCTAGCACATTACTGGACTGGGACTGAAAACCACGTTTACTTTTCGGCCCATACCGCCCAAGGAGTAAGAGTTGAGAGAACGGAGATTTTACTATAGTAATCGGGGAAGGTTCCTTGCTGCAGAAAGATCTTGAAATGGACTGAGACTAGAATTCACATAGGTTAATGTGGAGGAAGAAAGACATTACTGGAGCTTCCGAGGTGGGAAACATAATGCATGCAAAAAGGAACCCGCTGATTGATTTTGAGAGTTGAAGTTATGGAAGAGCAAAGTTAAAGTTAGATGTGAGTGCAAGTGAATGGAGTAAGTAATGAAATAAACATGGTTTGCGCTTTGCTTTTGAGGATATATTTAAGAAGGGAGAAATGAGGGGCAAACATTTACTTTAATTGATTGATGGATGCCCTGGATGCTTCTCAAAGGAATCTGAAGGGAGAAGATACTATTAGGGGTCAATAAGGTTAACGTGGTAGAAGAGTAATGAACGCTTATCGTTTCTCAACTCAGTGGGCACACTGAGGCTAGGTTTGTATTGCATGTATGTGTCAAAACTAAGAAGGCCCTTGATATTTAGATGTGGGTTAAATATTGAATAATTGTTGAATGGATTAGAATATTACCCACCTTGTGCTTTATTTATGTTTTTATATAAGAGAAATACTACCACTACTTAAAATGACAATATAGCTAACATCAATGGGATGCTTACTAATTGCCAGGTAGTGTTGCTTATATGCATTATCTTGTTTAATTCTCATCTGCAAACCCAGGAAAAATACACTACTATTATTTACTTTCTTACAGATGATGAAACCAAGGCACACAAATATTAAGAAATTTAACATTAATGAGAGTTAGTAAGTAGAATATTCTAATCTCTGATGCCCTGTTACATTATAATGAGTCATTCATAGGTGCTCTATGAGACTCAAGTGATCTATAATGTCAGTGATAAATTTTGGTAGGAAATATTAGAGTAATGTCTATAAATGAGGGCTTCCAGCTTTGTCTTCCTATTTATAGATATTTCTCTCTGTAGATTATATGGTTTCAGCATAGCAGAATTTCTAGTAACTACCAATTGTACCAACAATTGTAGTGTCTCAGGACATCACTTTATCACAAGAAAAATCAATGATTAAGATTAGTTTAAAATAACACCCATATGTAGAATTATACACAGTACTTGTGCACAATGTAGTTGAGAAAATCTTTCTGACAAATTTAACAAATGTAAGGTTCAAGAATGCAAAAAATCTAAGGCAAGGGGAACACGCTGTCAGCACACACTGAAACAGCTAGAGCCAGAGGACAAATGTTCTTAGTAAATGGCTCTTCCAGATGAGAATACTCTGGGGTGAACAGTATAAAGCAGGTGGGAAGACAAGGGTGGTCCCAAGAGTTGTCACACACAACCATTTTACAGATGATGAAACTGACAGCCATAAAGAGGTCACATATTTTGTTACTAAGAAGTACATTTATTTCTCAATGTAGTGCTTTTTCCATATATATAAGTGACCTAGAGATACGGCTATATAGTGCAGAAAAGTGCACATGAGAACAAAAACATGATTCTTTTTGGCTGTCAGCATCAAATAAGTAAAAGCTTGACTTTCTGGGATTCCATATTACTGCCTGGATGCTGTTCAATTGTGCTGTCTTACTAGAGCAGATTTTTTGGGTCAGTCTCATTTGGCTTTGCTCAGCTACACATGGCCTCTGTATAAAACAGGGCCAAAGTGAAAGAATATGCTTTTCCTTAATCCACATTTTCTGCCTGGTGAAAAAATGAAGAGCTTCGCCCTCAGGGTCACAACAACAACTTTCTCCAATTTTCTCAGCAGTAGTTGAGAATTATCTTGTCAGCATCACTGTCTTTTTTAACAGGTGCTGGGAGGGGGAAAGCAACCACAGGTGTAGGGGATAGAAAAGTCATCTGAAAAAAATGTTGTTAAAAAAGCCCAAGTTTGTCCTCTGTTGTGCCTGCCTTTGTAGAGAATCCAGCGTACTATGGCCTGACAACCGAATGGATGTGCCTCTGGCCTAACCCCGCATCCCCTTACCCTCCATCCAAGCCCCTTCCTTTCCTTACCTCTCCCATGCTTCTGTCTCTTCGATGCCAATGCTTCTCAAGCATTAATATGTATATGAATTACCTGTACCTCGTTAAGAGGTAGATTGTTCATTCAATAAGATTGCTCTGGAGGGTCTGCATTTCTAATAAGCTCCTAGGAGGTGTCCATGCTGCTGGTCTGCAGATCACACTATGAGTGGTAAGGTTCTATGTCTACTTTTGTAATTGATGGTTGAGAGGATGAAGGTAGATTTTGGAGGAAGAGAAAAGACAATTCCTTTCTCCTTTTCTCTCATCCTTCACAGTGAAACAATTGTTTCATTTCTCTGCAAACAATTAGAAACTATCTTCCTTGGGACAGCTGACACAGACTTGAAAATATACAATTTATCTTTGCATGCAGTTACCTGTCTCTTTTGTAGTAATATATGGAGAACATTTCTCCAAAAAACTTAACTTTGCTTATTTTTCATAGCCATAGCTCATTAAATTAATGTGATTTTTGTATGTCTATTTTAAAAACAAAGGGGGGAAAGTACAATTATTTTCACCAAGTCTTAACCTGAATTACGATAGAATTAAGATCAGTGATGCTCTGGTGAACATTTTAACTAGGTCTCCAGAAGAAAAACCAAAGAAATTATACCCATTTCCATGGCATAAATGCCACCACCGTGGTTACCAATATGAGATCACAGGATACAAAACCAGGAAGAGATTCGTGTAAAAGCCTTCAGAGCTGGTGCAGGAATCCCTGAGGGGCTCTCCACAAACAGAGTTGAAGCTACAAGGAAGGATGGCATAAAATTACAAAGGAAAAAGAATGTTGGCGATCATTTTCTGTAGAACTTTGTATTTATATTGTTTTCTATTACATTTATCTTTGTCTCATAGTTAATTTTGGATTCGTTCCCCAGACGTTAGATCGTAAGTCAATGTTCTAAATGTCTTTGGTCCTTTATATTTATAGTAAATGGTTTTTAAAAATATATGTTGAATTGCAAAAGGAGGGGAGCATAAAATTGACTCCATTAGACTATTTCTGAAGCAAAAAAATACTGAGTTTACAGGTACAATTTTTACTGAAAAAATAAGAGGATTGATAGAGTAAATCTCTATGGTGATCATCTGTGATTTTTAAGAACAGACAATATTTCCGAAATTATGGCTATTCTAAGGAAATTTCTATATTTCTGAGACTAAAGTAATTTCATCTGAAGTTGTGACACAGGTGTGAAGCAGCCTTCCAGATTTAAGTTGGAAGCAAGGTGAACCATAGAATCCTGAGAGAGGCTACAGGTAGTAATTGTCTGCTTATGAACAGAGATTAAATCTAGTTGAGGAAGCAGAAAACAGAGAGACAACGGAGCCTACATTTGGAGCTAAGGAATAGAGTCGTACAAGGATTTCCCTTCACATAATTTAAGTTCACAGACAATTAAAACAGAATCAAGTGACTGTGAAGAAGTATTAAAAAAAGTGGTATTTAAGTATAACTCAGAGACATGCATACCTGAAAATATGGAGTATAACTAGAAAGCTGCTGGGTAGAATAATTTTAAAATTAAACAACAAAATTATATACTAATTTTTTCTAAGTTGGATGTTTTATTGAAATGTAGACTTGTCAATGATCTACCTATGTATGAGTTTCCTACCTGCATAGACACAGACACACACAGTCTAATACTCATCATTGTAAGTGGCTTCTTGAGAATGCTGAGATTTGGCTGATTTATCACAGAGGATAATTGGAAACGTTATCTAGTGTTGAGGTCAAGGTTATGATTAAAGAGTCTATTGGGGGCGCTTCCCTGGTGGCACAGTGGTTGAGAGTCCGCCTGCCAATGCAGGGGACACGGGTTCATGCCCCGGTCTGGGAAGATCCCACATGCCGCGGAGCGGCTGGGCCCGTGAGCCATGGCCGCTGAGCCTGCGCATCTGCGTGAGCATGTGCTCCGCAACGGGAGAGGCCACAACAGTGACAGGCCCGCGTACTGCAAAAAAAAAAAAAAAGTCTATTGGATAATATCCCTGCTTGTTTTTATCACAACATCCAAGCATATGCAGATGTCATTATTTTAGAATGTAAACTATAGTTTTGAACAATCTGTTCTCTCTCATATTCTGCACGTCACTGGTCAGCACAGGATACAAGTGGAAAAATAGGTACATGACATTTTTTAGAAGCAGAATTATTTGCACTGCTATCATCATTGCGCTATACTTACAATTATATAGATTTGCGTATCTAACATCTGCTTCTGCAATAACAGTTACCCAGAGGTGCAGGCTTAGATCTTTCTTGAGATACGTGGCTAAAATATTTTCTTAGCTAATGAATGGATAACGATGCTCTCAGTTTTATCACTTGTGCAAATTTATCTTTGGACACTGTATTCAGATTACCCTCAAATGTGCATTTAAGTATCGGATACCACATAAATGTCAGAGGGAGAAAAACTAGACGACTCTTGGCAGTCTGCAAGAGCGATGTTGTCAAAGGTCATCAACAAGTCTGACAAAACAGTCCTCATTAACAGTGTCTGTCAGCACCTCCATTTGGAAGTAATTTGGATATTTGCAGTGACCCCGTCAGTTCTGATTGGCTGGGCAGTGACCTTGACCAGGGTGAAACCTGTTCAGTGTAGCTCAGATAATGCACTGTAGGTGGAATCCAGGATGACAGATGGCAGTGGGGTCAGTGAAGAGGAACTTGTCCGTCATTGCTATTGAAGATGAAGCCACTCAACAGTGTAGTTCAACTGACACAAGAGCTGTGGTTTGCATACGCCACAAGAGAATTGTCCAAGTTCCTTTATTTTTAAAGAAATGCTATAGTCTCATGATCTCAGAGTGCATGAGGTTGATGAATAAGTGGACAAGAAAGCCTAGCTGTTGGAGTTTAGCAACAGACTAGACATTTCAAAACTTGTCTTTGACTTAATAACCAAGGTCTGAAAAGTCTTGCTGGCTGTATCTTTATTGTGGATAACTTCTGGACCAAAAACTAGTTCCTGTGATATTTTTCTTCATTCTTATTCACAAACCTGGTTAATGAGAGTAATAACCTTACTCTTCTAGTAGACACATCTGTTTCTTTTCCCTCCCTCGCATACCACAGAATCAATATGAAATATAACTTTGATAATAGAGTGTATTATACTTTCCAAATGCTAGAATAATAAGGCTATAAAAGCAATTATATTCTGGAAATAGTTAACCTTTGATAAAACAATCTGCATCTGTTTCTGTAGTTTCAGGGGCATTTTTTTTTTTCAGATATAAAAAACTAGGACTGGATAGGATATTGAGTGACATATAGCACAGCATTTTGATTCTGGGCTCTGAATCGCTATCATTCAAAAAATACAAGACCCAAGACTGATAGGCTAAGGACCTAATGGAAACACATCAACATCCAAGTAACACAACATGATGAATCAATACGAAAATACACCTAACCTTCAATTACTCATGGGATGTTTAACAATCTTGAAGAAAATCTCTTAAAGATCTTTCCTACACACTGACCGCCTGAGCTCAGGAGTTTTTACTAAATCTTCATCATTGGCTTCTTCCTTGCAATGTTTTTGGACCAAACAGCCAACCAAAAATGAATAAAAAGTGAATAATTTCATAGAATAATAAAGTATTAAAACTACAAGAAAACAGACCAACGATGTAGTTAAAGTGATTCCCTGCCTTGTGGATTACTCAAGGTTCATATCTAGCATGTAGCTGTGCCTCAGAGATGTTTAGGACAAGATGTGAGTCCTTAATAAGAACCCACGGAACTCTGCTTAATAATTAGACATCATCATTTCCCCTATTTATCCTAGTTTAAAAAGGAGCTCCCTGCAAGGCAAAATACTACCCTGCCCATCCAGACCCCCAATATACAGACATTCACGCTTTCCTTATCAATTTAATTTTTTCATTAGGTCATTTTATACATAACAGATAACATCATCCAAATGGCTTTTAGGATAATGCATCATTTTCACTGAAACACTTTGCCTAACTGAATTTGAGATCCTCCCATTTGGGTAGAGCAGCTTTTATAAAAATTGCCTCAACCAGGCTCATTCCAGCTAAATTTACACCACCTGTTTTAATGTGCATATTGTCATGACCCACAGAGACCGCATTAAGTAATTAAGAGACAGACCACATAGTGTCATTTGCTGTAAGTGAATCTGTGGATTCAATCAATAACCACCTGAAAGTGCCTAGGGCTACAGGATTAGGGTAAAACCTCCTGAGACAAGCCCTGGGGGTCCAAATGAGGGTGCATTAATTTGAGACACCATTATGCAGTTTTTAGTCCATTTTAATTAGTAATAAAACATAGTATAACCCACATTGTTAACAAAATCATCCAAGACAGATTCTGCTTTGCCTTAGCAAAGGCTCAAAACAGAGCTCAAGATAAAATTAAAGAGCCAGTTGAGCAGAAGAAGAAAAGATATTAAACTTATCTGCTTTTCTAAGGTATGGTTCATCTCCTAAAGGAGAGCTGAACCCTGGGATTGCTGCAAGCTCTCTTATTTTCTGCAGACAAAAAAAAGAAAAAGCCATTTTTGAAGTGTTAATACTGCTGTAAACAAAATTTATTTTCTGCGAATTTTTATAGGTCTACTAGTGAAAGGGTTGAGCAGCTATTGTTTGCTAAACTGTCATTTGGTTAAAAGTTCGTCATACTCATCCAGAGTATGGTCACTGCTTAGGAATCAGATGACCACACCAGAGCTACACTCTATATGGATCATGTAACTTGTTTTGGATCAGCTTCCTTCCAGATGGTAAAATCTGGTGTGTTTGTTAAGAATTGGCTTAAGCCCTGATTCACTCTAGAGTTCAGCTGAAACAGACTAATTAAATGGGACCCATCCCAACACACACGTCTTCTCCAAGCTGAAAGTGATTTAGGGTTTTGATGACCGTTAGCGACCACTGGGTGGATTTGTATTCATTCTAGGCAGTCAGCAAGCGACAGTGTTTCCACCCTAGGAGAAAACTTGAGGTGATTATTTCCCAGCTGGCTTTTTCAGACAGAGGTCTCTTACAAAAGAAGAAAGGAACACTTTGACAAAGTCCAAAGAGCAGCTCATACTTAAGAATTTTTGATGGACACATTCAGGGGCCTTTTCAAACTCTACAGGGTGCTTTTGGAATATGTTTGGAATGTAAACACGTACTTGAATTGCCCAGCTGCCACCTGGCTTAGAGTGTGACCTTTCATATCATTTTTGTATTTTAAAGCAAAAAAGGAATCTTGGTGATCATCGGGGTCAGACTGCTGCTTTACAGACAAGAAAAATGGGACTAAGGTAAATTAAGTAATTCACTCAGATGAACTTGTTTTCCATCCAAGCCTCCACATTCTGTCCCATCCCAGAGCACATAGGTCCTGTGGCATGGGTGCCCCTCAGCAGGATGGCACTTACTGGTGACTTCTCTCTCTCTTGCTTTTATTTATATTTTTTATAAATTTATTTATTTATTTATTTTGGCTGTGTTGGGTCTTCGTTGCTGCGCGCGGGCTTTCTCTGGTTGCAGTGAGTGGGGGGCGACTCTTCGTTGCGGTGCGCGGGCTTCTCATTGCGGTGGCTTCTCTTGTAGTGGAGCACGGGCTCTAGGCACATGGGCTTCAGTAGCTGTGGCACGCCGGCTTCAGTAGTTGTGGCTCGCGGGCTCTAGAGAGCAGGCTCAGTAGTTGTGGTGCACGGGCTTTGTTGCTCCACAGCATGTGGGATCTTCCTGGACCAGGGCTCGAACCCATGTCCCCTGCATTGGCAGGTGGATTCTTAACCATTGCGCCACCATGGAAGTCCCTCTCTTGCTTTTATATTCACCTCTCTCCTTTTCACTTCTGCTTCTTTTTCTCGCTTTTCCCCACATTACTGCTGCTCTCCCACTCCTTATTTTGCCATCTCTCTTTTTAAAAGCATCTCCCAATTCTATCTCTAAGTTTTAATTATAGTATAACTAAGAATAGCCTTCTGAAGCAAAACAAACAAAACAAAACAAAAAGTGCCTACTGAATAATTGCTCACGTGATTTCCAACTTCTCTCAAGTTTCACCTGAAAGTGTTTATTGTCTGTAGCATTTGTCTGAAAAATGCACTGCTTATGACATTTGGGGCTTGCTTGTTATATATTTAATTTTATTTTTTATGTATATATGCAAAAGCAAAGACCTCAAAGTGTTTTGAATGCCTCCCAGGACCTAGTACAGAGCTAGACTATCTGATTATTCAAAGAGGTTGATTTTCTATCTGGATCTTTTAGATCAATGGCTTTGATTTACAAAATGTGTCTAACCAATCAAATGGTTGCTTACAACTAGCTTAGGGGGGAGGAAACACTTCTAAAAGGCAGATTCACCTATGTGTTTTGAATGGGCCTGGAATTCGAACGCTCCATTTCATAGTGTCCTCAGATAATCCTGGTATTTAACTGAGGCATTATAAGGTTGTAGAGATTTAACTTCCCTACACGAATGAGAAGTTGTTTCAAAACTTTCATTAAATCTTTAGGTCTACTGCACACACCCCTATACCACTACAGCTGGAGTGCCAATGTACAAAAGAAATAAGTTCATGTTAATCATAAAATTTCATTAACCTAATCTTTAGTGCTATATGTCCAGAATTTGTCCAATAACCACAACAAAATGAGTGTTAGAAATACTATGCTAGAATTACAGAAATATGTCATAATCCTGATCCTGTCAAATCCTGATTTATTAACCCTAAGGGAGTCTATAAATTAAGGAAATGAGAGTAACCCAGGACAAAGAAAAGTCCTTGTGAAAGAGCAATAGAAAACTTTTACAATAAGACAGAGGCGGGGAAATGTGGCACGAGAAGCGCAAGGTTGACTCACAGAAGGTACGGTGGCCCGGAGCAGACCGAAGATGCGAGAATGAAGCCGAGCCCCTGGGGAAGGGGGCGCAGAGCGCACTGGCACGAGGTGCGATGGCTCACGGGGGTAGAACGGCTGAAAGACCACGCAATGGGGCGAGTGGACCAGGGTCAATCATCACTGATGACTAATGTGGGTCACAGGGACGAGAAGGTCAATGAGTGGCAAACCATAGTAGTTTGTACTGTATAACTACACAGGTGCCAGAAATGAACTGTTAAAGGAGTGTGTGCGTGTCTGTCCGTGTGTGTGTTCAACTATGGCAGGATAGATTATGGAGATACTTTAGTTTGCTCTCAGGGTGTTTGTTCTCGTCTTATCTGCCCTTATACTTCAAAGCAAGTAACCCGGCACGGTAGTCCCTCGCTCCCGCGGAGATTTGTGTAGCTTGATTGAAAATCAAAATTGCCTTAGGAAAGTTGGCTCTTTATGATTCATTACAAGCTCCTCATATTATGTTAATTAACTATATAAATTAACTTTGTTTCTTAAATAATTGCATTTAAAAGTATGTTTAAGGTTTATATTTTTATTAATTTACTATTTTCCAGTTTTATTGAGACTTAATTGATCTATAGCTCTGTATAAATTTAAGGTGTACATACAGCATAATGGTTTGACCTACGTATATTGTGAAATGATTACCAAAATAAATTTGGTTAACATCATCATCTCATATGGATACAAAAAAAAAGAAAAAGAAAAAATATTGTTTTTTTCCTTGTGATGAGAACTCAAGATTTACTCCAAACTTATATATATGTATAAAACACAGCAGTGTATGTATAGTAGTCATGTTGTACATTACATCTCCAGTACTTACTTGTAACTAGAAATGTGTACCTTTGACCACCTGCATCCAATTCCCCCTCTCCGCACATCTGCCTCTCATAACCACAGACAGATGTGATCTTTTTTTTCTATGAATTTGTTTTTTTCTTTCTTTTTGGATGGCAAGTAGGCAAAGAAAGGAGTTACCATTATCACTAGAAGTGGTCCTGAATCCATAAGCAGGGGCTGCTGCAACAAAGTGTGGGAAGACGGGTGTACTTAGAGATCCCTGTGGTTCCCTGGAGCATCTCTTGGTGTTTTCATGCCAACTGAGGAGTAAACCCTTTGGCAATATTGAAGCAAATGAAAGCTCCAAATCCTTAACAAGTAAGTCATCTAGAGTGAAATTTTAGCTAATGGTGAGAAAAGTATAAAACTGGTGACAGAGGAACAGGAAAACAAATATCACCTTTACCTTTTTAACTAGTTGCAACAGCAGAGACAGTAAATTGTTTCAGTAACTTTTGCATATTAAGTCATTGTGTGTAACCTAGAAAAAATTTTGAAAAATAAATGTAGTATGGAGTGGTCAGCCAATGCGATCATTCATACATAAAGTTACAGTGAATGGGTTTACAATATACAGGACATGGAAGCAACCTAAATGTCCGTCAATGGAGGAATGGATAAAGAAGATGTGATATATATATATATATATATATATACACAGTGCAATATTAGCCATAAAAAGGAATGGAATCGTGTCATTTGCAGAGACATTGATGGACCTAGAGACTGTCATACAGAATGAAGTAAGTCAGAAAAAGAAAAACAAATATTGTATATTAACGCATATATGTGGAATCTAGAAAAATGGTAAAGATGCTCTTATTTGCAAAGCAGAAATAGAGACACAGACGTAGAGAACAAATGTATGGATACCAAGGGGGAAAAGGGGTGTGTGGGATGAATTGGGAGATTGGGATTGACATATATACACTAATATGTATAAAATAGATAACTAATAAGAACCTGCTATATTAAAAAAATAAAATAAAATTCAAAAAATAAAGAATATACTGTATAGCACAGGGAATTATAGCCATTACCATGTAATAAACTCTAATGGAGTATTAAAAAATTTATAACACAAATGATTATAAAAATAATTAAAAGAACCTCTAAAATTAACAGGGAAAAAGTTCTATGAACTAATCATAAAATAAGCAAATGATATTAACCAATCATTTACCAAAGAAGGAAATATAAATGTGTTTTAAATATGAAAAGATGCTCACCCTCAATCAAAACTTGAAATACCATAATATATAGATTTTAATTTATCTATCAAAATTTAAATTGTATCTGATCCATTACAATGCTATATTTAGTAACAAAAAATTGAAAACAACCTAAATGTCCATCAATAAATTATAGCTATACAATGATAGCTCTATATAATCTATGACACCATTTCCAAGATATGATAAATTTTAAAACATAAGGTTAAGAAAAAAGTATTTAAAAATCTGTAGATAAAATGGACATGTGTGTATAGTATATGTGTACGTGCTTGTATGTGCATAGGTTATCTAGAGACATATATGTCATCTATAATTATGTTTACCTTTCAGGGGAAGTGAAATGGAGACTGAGGGGAGCTGATTACTTTTCACTATAAACCCTTTTGTGTTCTGAGGAGTTTTCAGGGCTGGCCTTGAAAGACATCAATGAGGAAGGATCCTCCTGATGGGCAGAACTCTTGCTGGTGGGCCTTGTCCATCAACTTGTATGGAAGGAGATTCGTCTGGAGATTAGTGCCTCCTGAATGCTGAGCCTTCGTGCCTCACTTGCCTCACATTATCCTGGCCCTGCATGTTACTGCACCCCTCAGAACCAAGCAGGCTGATGGAGACGGATTGGCCTCTTAAAAGCATAGCTGAGGTGCCGGCTTGCAGAGGACACCCTGTGAGGATGGTGCCACCTTCCAGGGTGTCACGTACAGCCTAAATCAACTAGTATTGCCTGGAGCTGTGTCCACAGCAGGGAGAATTCAGGGGCTTGGGAACCAAACTGTTGAAGTAGGAGTGGCCCTTATTACCTCCACTCTCAGTGACCCACTTGGAGGGAATTTGTGTTTTCCACCCGTGCCGTTGTAGATTCCACAGATCTAGAGACTCTGGCTCCCCGTAACAGTAGCACTGACGTTTAGACTCCTGCTGCCACCTAGTCTTCCAGGATCCTCATGCCACGAGGCCAGCATGAAGAAGAGGAGCCGCCATCCCAGCAGCAGTGATGGAGCCCATCTTCAGGAGGAGGCAGGGCAGCTGCTACCCAGTGTGGGGGGGGGATAAACATGTTTGGTCCTCAGGTGATCCACTGGGTTGTCGGGGCCACTGCCATGCCTGGTTTAAATGGTGTGTGGAGAAGCAGCTGCAGCCTGGAAATGGCACAGTCACCAGGGGCTCCGACCCTTCAGGAATGACGGTGTAGGTCATCCAAGGAGGTAAAATGCCTGGACCAGCAGAGGTGTTGGCTGAGGGGAGTCTAGAATGGGTGGTGGAGGAGAGAGATGGTGAGTTATCAGTTGTAGTTCTGAGATCAGGCGTGGCAATGGGGGCTGTAGTTCATTCTACCAACCTTTCTCTCACAATTTTCCCCAGAAAGTCAGGCCAACCAGAATCCTGGCCAAGCCTTTCCCTGATGGGGAGTAACTGGCTAAGAAGCAAGTGGTTGTGAGGCCCTCAGAGCAGAGATGTAGCAGATATTGTGGCTCCACCCAGATCGCTTCTGTAGGGCCAGTTACTCCATCCTCAGCCAAGAGTCGCCATCCCCATAGGCAGCTGTCCTCAGTTGCAGGGCACAGGCAGCCCAGGCCAGTGACTGTCTGATGTGGGGGTTAAAGGCCCAGCCCCCTTGTTTCAGTTGGAAGGATTTCTGTGCTCCCCTCAGGATCAACTGGGGCCTCAGCAGGAACGACTCTGTAGGTCACTTTCTCCAGCTGCTTAATCCTGCCCCTTCACTTCCTTACTAGTGTATCTCCTGACAGAATGTCCTCAAACCCCTTTAGTCCAGAATTCTCTGATCCCAGACTCTGTTTCCAGAGACCCAGTGTGAGGCCTGGGTCCGAAGGCAGGCTGCTGTAGGAGGGGAAGCGGGAGAGGCCGAAGCACAGACAGTACCAGGGGCAGCACTTTCAATCAAGAGCAAAGAAACATGGTGGTAGCTCCAAGAAGCCGGTGGGGTTGAGGGTTTTTCTTTCGTCGCTGCTGGCTGTTTGTTTAAGATGGGAAAGACTTTGCTTCCTTGTTGACGGAACAGAGAAGGAGAGGAGGAACATTCAGTAAAAGATGAGGAAAATCAACAGGATGAATTTACACAGGTGAAAGGAAGGACGGGAATCAAAGGATTAAGTGGCAAGTTAAGAGTTAACCTTATTTTAGTGTACGGTACGACATAAATCTGACTTCATGTTTTGCAAATGGTTAGTTCATTCTTTTCCCACATATACATATTGCTTCTTTTATCACAAATTAAATCCGCATATATTCATGAGCATGTTTTTAGATGCTTCTATTTCATAACTTTATTCTTCATCCAATATTAAATTGATAAAATTACCATAGTTTTATATGACATTTTGATAACTGGTAGGACAAAACCTTTCTCCTCATTACTCTGCATTTTTTAAATTTCAAAATGTGTTTCATATATATCTTGTGCTTTATTTTGCTTTTTAGATTTCCAGGATGCTTTATCTTTTTGCTGTAATTCAGAATTTTTCCATTACATTTTCAATTTTTTGTTAGTTGAGATGTGAAGGGCCTTAGATTTTATTGTGTTGCTCTTTGAGATTTTAATAGCTTTTTGTGTATTGCTCTTTTATTGATCTTCTTATGGAATTTTTATGAGTTTTTGCAATTATTCATTTTCTTTAGGGTTTTTTCCAGATAGCAGTTTTTATCTTTTTAATAATTTATATCTAATTTCTCTTTTGTTTTTCTTGTTAGCTAGAACCTGCTATATGGTTTTCTGCGATGGACATTTGACTGCAGGAAGATTTGGGGGTCGTGCCCTTGAAGGGTGAGGGAAGAGAAGGAAACGAGATTGGGCAGATAATAGAGAAGGTGGATTGTTATGCAATGACAATAATTCCTTTGCAACCCACATGGGGCTCTAAAGCTTACAAGATCCTTCAGAGTTTTGCCAGGGACCCCGGATGTCCAGTCACTGGTTGCTGGCTGTTCCTGAAGGGGGCAGGGGCTTAGGCCAGGTGACTCACATCAAATGATGCAGTTCCTGAAGGGAGCTGAGCGCTGAGGGCTGTTGACCAGGCGGTGCTTCCGGCACCCTCACCAGCAGCGAGGAAGTAAGTGTACCCGTCCTGAAGGGGGATCTGGGTATCACGTTACAGAATTCACTACACAACTTCCATGAAAGACGAGGACATTTTTGCGTTATGGTTTGAATATGATCAGGGATTAACTGATTTATGTAGTTTGGGACAAACTACTACTAAAAGTTACCTGACATTTGCGCTACCTTACGTGTTGGGAGTTAGCACGATTTCCCCTCGTCTACTTCCCACCCCCGCCCCTCTCCACGGCAGCCCCGGGCTGTCCCCACCCAGTGTAACAGCTAGATGCCTGGGAACTACCTGGGCCAGATTCTCTCCCAGGAGCTTCCAATTTAGGTTCCACTAATCAGAAGCACCTGCTTGAGGTTTGAAAAAGCCGCGGACGCCATTGTCTTGTTCTTCGGGCAGCGGGAGGCGGAGGTACGAGTTTCAGCAGAGAAATTGCCGCAGCCTCTGGCCATTTTTCCGTGACTCTTCTGCCTCAGTTTGCACAGCACAGTCTCGCCCCGCGGTTCGCAATGTGTCAACGTCACCCGGGAGCCTGAAACAGTGCAAATTCTTGGACTTACTCCAGACCTACCCGCTCAGAAGCTCTGGAGGTAAGTGTTTTCCTGAGTCTCCTGGCTGATTGTGTAAACCAGAGTTGAGAACCGCTGAAGTCTGTTTTAATGCAACAGGTCACGGTGTAGTTTTCAAAGTGGGTTGGTTTTCAGAATTACCAGGAATGATTCTGAAAACTACAGATTTCTGGGTCCCATCAGTACCTCCCTATAAATAAGACTCTCCAGGAAAAGGGCCCAATGAATCTGTAGTCGCACAAGTATCCCAGGTGATTCTGATTGTCAAGAATTTGATCGAGTATTGCTCTGTGGTCTCCCCAGTTTCTTGTTTAAACAGCATTCCCTTTTCCTTATAGTTGTAAAGGTAAGGAAAAGCAATTACAGTTTAATGAAAAAGCTGTGACTTGTTTGGAAAACTGTGCTCACTCAGCATAACATCCCTTTTTAAAACTTTTGCATTCTGCAGTTTTGTTTTTCTCAGTACTCATTCAGGATGACTTCATCACAGTCATAGTGATCTCATCACAATCACAAAATCGCAGATACCTGGGCTCCATTTAGACATATTGAACTTGATCTCAGGGCATGGGGCCTGTCCATTAAACACACCAGCACATGAAAATTTGAGAGCCACTAAGCAAGTTTTCCCTAGTTTATACTAGATCACAGGAGGAAGTATCACCAGATGTGCTATGTATACTACAAGCAAATATGAGAAAGGGTTACGTACAAAGAGTCCTGCTATTAGCTCTGGGCTTCAGTTTCTTCATGGGTAGATGAGAGTGTCAGAATAGATTATCTCTAATTCCTCTTCCTTGTTCTAAAGTGCTAAATTGTGTGTTTATCAAACAGTACCCATAGCCACTTCCAAGAACCATAAATAATGTTATATGGTTTTCCTTGGGCTTCCTGCTTGACCACATTATTTGCTGCATTGGCTAGAGGCAAGTATTTCAACTTTATCACGCCTGTTGGTGCATAATAAAGGGGAAAGAGGCAAATGCTGTAAATATTTTCTTCACATTTTGATCCATTTCTTCCAAATTTTTTTTTACTCAGAATATTCAAAATGATGATCATATTCTTGGACAATCTTACAAGACAACTGAATTAGATTTTACTTCCAAATGAAAATATTAAATACTTAAAACATCAAAAAGTCAATAATATCCAAAACATTCCATTTTATCTCAGTGTCTAATTTTAGTCAAGTATTCTTTATTGTAAAAATACAGTCTATATTAATATTCTTTTAATGGCTTATGGGATTACATGTCTAACCATTCAGGCTTTTTATGATTGTTTTTAGCTAAATGTGTCTTTTTAGGCTATGAATAAGTGACGATAAGCAATCTGTATGCTTAAAGAGAAACTAAACCTGTGTTGAGAAGCATTAGCACCGTGTCTTGCATTAGCGCTTAGTAAATGTTTCTTGAATGGTGATGAATTACTCCACAAATTATTTCTGACACAAACAATGATTTTTAAAAACACCTTTGCATGATTTGAACAATAAAGAGTAAATCCATCCATGGGCTTATAAGATGCTTCAGGTCTTTTTGTCTAGAATTGTAATGTATCTTAAAATAATTTCCCATTGCCCTGAAATGCTAAAATTGCTCTGGATAAATTAAGAGTTCCCAAGGGCATGGAAGCGACAAAAGTGAGATTGCAGCAGAAACCATGTTGCTTCTTTTGTAATGGAATTTTGGTGTGTGCAGGGACCATCTTATTGAATACAGGTGTATCAGGAAATATTTGGATAAAATCCAGCAACCATCCAAAATTGATTAAAAGTTCTCATGTTGTTTGATGACTTAATCTAGAATGATACGTAAATAGAAAGTGTTTGTTGGCTTTTCCTGTCAGTTTTTAAAATGCTCCCCAAAGCCAATTTAATAGTCACTTATTTCTGGAATATTCCACTCTGGTAAAGTGTTCTGAGTTAAGGACAAGGACAGTCCAGACCCATGGCTTGCGTCTCAGTAAAGCCAAGTACAGTAAAGCCAAGTCTATTCTCCTTCAGGGCTCAGTTCAGAATCCATCTGTTTAGCCAGATTTTTTTTCCTAATTGAGAGAAAGTCAGCCAGTTCCTTAATTTCAAATTTGCATCATTTCACTTTATTTTGATGGGTTTATTTTTATATCCATAGTTTTGGTGATATTTGATACTCGTACATTTTTAGAAATAAAAGTCTACGGTGATTAGTATGTTTTTGGCCTTTGAATAGGTTTCATTTTGTTACTGTTAAAAATAATACTGGTGTACATATTAACAAACTGAAAAATAAAAACCATATGATCATCTCAATAAATGCAGGAAAAGCTTTTGGCAAAATTCAACAACATTTGCGATTAAAAACTCTCCAAAAAGTGAGCATAGAGGGAACCTACGTCAACATAATAAAGGCCATATACGACAAACCCACAGCAAACATCATTCTCAATGGTGAAAAATTGAAAGCATTTCCTCTACGTTCAGGAACAAGACAAGGATGTCCACTCTCACCACTATTATTCAACATAGTTTTGGAAGTCCCAGCCATGGCAATCAGAGCCGCAACAATCATGCCGCGGAGCAACTAGCCCCGTGAGCCACAATTACTGAGCCTGTGCGTCTGGAGCCTGTGCTCCGCAACAAGAGAGGCCACGATAGTGAGAGGCCCGCACACCGCGATGAGGAGTGGCCCCAACTTGTCGCAACTAGAGAAAGCCCTTGGTACAGAAACGAAGACCCAACACAGCCAAAAATAAATAAATAAAATTTTTTTAAAAAAAGGCAAAATTCCTTTAAAAAAAGAAAAAGAAAATTCCTTGGTATCCATAAGAGTTTACTCACCAGTTGGCATAAGAAATGTCAATGTGCTAAGCAGAAAAATATTATTAAGAATTTTGACATTGTGGAAGTCATTTTTTTAAATAAGGAAAGGTATTTTATATAAAAAGCCATTAAATTCCTGACCTAAGTTACATTTGTTGTTGTTAAACCATGCAGTTAAAGTAAAAGTAGCTTTTACTTTTAATAAGAACTTTGAAATGATTTGTGTACATTTGAGAAATACATCAGGCTTGACTATAAAATCAAAATTTCTTTGGTAATATTTTTCTGGAAGAAAAAGTGTCTTTTGTAAACTAACCAAGGTTCCTAAAGAATTGAAAGAACAATGATTGATGTCACATCAATAATAATGAATCAGCATGGTCAGAATTATGAGATAGCCAACCAGCCCCAGGTACTGGGTTGTCATAAATTGCAGACTTATTTTAGACAGAAACATAGGTCAGTCATGATTATGGTGGACAAGCTTTTTCTAAATCATGAACAATAGTGAACCATCAGATTATAATATATTTTCTCATTGTATATGCCTCATTCTAAAATTTTTAAAAAGCAGAAGAATCAGCACAGATTGTATTTTGAGGAAACTCTTTAAGGCTCTGTTTACTTGTCACATCTGTAGTAAAATCCTACCATAGTTTCTTCATCTTTGTTTCCATTTTGGTGTTTTTCTAGCACACAAGGTGTGAAACTAAAAAGACTCTACATATCTAAATGAATAAAAGAATAAGAAAAGTTAGTTCCTCCAGCAAAAAATCATATTTTTATTTTTTTACAATGAAAACTAATATGACTTTATTTTATAAGACTAAATTCTCTAATAATTTATTGTTTTAATTAAAAAAATTTGGGGGGGGAGGGTATAGTTGTTTTACAATGTTGAGTTAGTTTCTACTGTACAGCGAAGTGGAGTTCCCTGTGCTATACAACAGGTTATTAGTTATCTATTTGATACATATTAGTGTATATGTGTCAATCCCAATCTCCCAGTTCATCCCACCCTCCCACCCCCACTTGGTAAAATTCTCATTTCCAAAATGATTGCCTTAGACTAGTGGTTCTTGAAGCCTGGTTTCTGCACCAGCAGCAGAAGCAGAGCCTTAGTACTTGTTATAAATGTAAGTTCTCAGGTCCCACACAAACCTACTAAATCGGAAACTCTGACGGGGGTCCCATCAGAGTTTCGACAAGCTCCCCATGGAATTCTGATGCCTACTAAAGTTTGAGAACAACTGCCTTAGATTCGGGAACATAAATTAATAAAGCTGGAATAGATAGGCCTGAATTTCTGGGTAGACTCATTGGTTCTCGTTGGTTCTCAGTCCTGCCTACTCATCCCTCTTGGGGATGTTTTTAAGACCCCAACTCAGGTCAATTAAATCAGAATCTCTGCCTTAGCATCAGCATTTTAAAAGTGCTCTGGTGGTTCTGATGAGCAGCAGGATGGAGAGACACTGTTGTAGGTCAACCACTTGCTGCGTGTTCAGCACAGACTAACCTGTGGTTGTTCCTGTTGTCCTTTTCTGTTGATCCCGCTTCCCTGCTTTTCCTCATTATCCCATTGGCTGAAGTGCACAGAGCCAAACAGGGTGTGGACCAGCTGCCAGAATAGCTTAGCTATGACATGCTCTCATTTTGTAAAGTTTTACATTCAATTTAAAAATCAGCCCACTACCCCTTGGCTTATTAAACAGCCTTTACTACTGATTTTCTTGCTCTTCAACTTATCCCTTTCCAATCTATTCTCCACATTGTAGTCAGTGTTATCTTTTAAAAAATATTGTATTGAAGTATACGTGATTAACAATACTGTGTTAATTTCTGCTGTACAGCAAAGTGATTCAGTTATACATATATTTACATTCTTTTTCATATTCTTTTCCATTATGGTTTATCACAGGATATTGATTATAGTTCCCTGTGCTATACAGTAGGGCCTTGTTGTTATCTATTCTCTATATAATAGTTTGCATCTGCTAATCCCAAACTCCCAGTACTTCCCTCCCCTGCCCCTCCCCCCACAAAGGGCAACCACAAGTCTGTTCTCTATGTCTGTGAGTCTGTTTCAATTTCATAGATATGTTCATTTGTGTTGTATTTTAGAATCCACATATAAGGGATATCATATGGTATTTGTCTTTCTCTTTCTGACTGACTTCTTTTAGTATAATCTCTAGGTCCATCCATGTTGCTGTAAATGACATTATTTTGTTATTTTTTATGACTGAGTATTATGCCATTGTATATATATAACACATCTTTATCCATTCAACTGTCGACAGACATTTAGGTTGTTTCCATGTCTTGGCTATTGTAAATAGTGCTGCTATGAACATAGGGGTGCATGTATCTTTTCGAATTATAGTTTTGTTTGGGTATATGCCCAGGAGTGGGATTGCTAGATCATATGGCAACTCTATTTTTAGTTTTTTGAGGAACCTCCATACTGTTTTCCATAGCGGCTGCACCAATTTACATTCCCACCAACAGTGTAAAAGTGTTCCCTTTTCTCCACACCCTTTCCAGCGTTTATTATTTGTAGACTTTTTAATGATGGCCATTCTGACTGATGTGAGGTGCTACCTCATTGTAGTTTCAATTTGCATTTCTCTGATAATTAGCAATGATGAGCATCTTTTCATGTGCCTGTTGGCCATCTATATGTCTTCTTTGGAGAAATGTCTATTTAGGTCTTCTGACCATTTTTGGATTGGATATTTTTTTAATTGAATTGTATGAGATGGTTGTATATTTTGGAAATTAAGCCCTTGTCAGTCACATCATTTGCAGATATTTTCTCCCAGTCTATAGGTTGTCTCTTCATTTTGTGCAAAAGCATGTGAGTTTGATTAGGTCCCATTTGTTTATTTTTCCTTTTACTTCTATTGCCTTGGGAGACTGACCTAAGGAAACATTGGTATGATTTATGTCAGAGAATGTTTTGCCTATGTTCTCTTCTAGGAGTTTTATGGTGTCATATCTTTAAGTCTTTAAGCCATTTTGAGTTTAGTTTTGTGTATGGTGTGAGGGAGTGTTCTAACTTCATTGATTTGCATGTGGTTGTCCACCTTTCCCAACACCACTTGCTGAAGAGACTGTCTTTTCCCATTGTATATTCTCCCCTCCTTTATCAAAGATTAATTGACTGTAGGTGTGTGGGCTTATTTCTGGGCTCTCTGTTCTGTTCCATTGATCCATATGTCTGTTTTTAGGCCAGTAACACACTGTTTTGTTTAGCTTTGTAGTATTATTTGAATTTGGGAGGGTTATGCCTCCTGTTTTGTTCTTTTTCCTTAGGATTGCTTTGGCAATTCTTGATCTTTTATGGTTCCATATAAATTTTAGGATTCTTTGTTCTAGTTCTGTGAAAAATGTCATTTGATTTGGGTAATTTGATAGGGATCACATTAATTCTGAGGATTGCTTTGGGTAGTATGGATATTTTAACAATATTAATTCTTCCAATCCAAGAGCATGGGATATCTTTCCATTTCTTGGAATCATCTTCAGTTTCCTTTATTAATATTTTATAGTTCTCAATATATGTCCTTCACATCCTTGGTGAGGTATATTCCTAAGTATTTTATTTTTTGAGTTGTGATTTTAAAAGGTATTGCTTTTTTACATTCCCTTTCTGATATTTCATTGTTTGTGTAAAGAAATGCAACTGATTTCTGTATGTTAATCTTGTATCCTGCTACCTTGCTGAACTCGTTTATCAGTTATAGTAATTTTTGTGTGGAGTCTTTAGGGTTTTCTATATGTAGAATCATGTCGGCTGCATATAATGACAATTTTACATCTTCCCTTCCAGTTTGGATACCTTTTATTTCTTTTTCTTGTCTGATTACTGTGGCTAGAACTTCCAATACTATGTTGACTAGAAGTGGTAAAAGTGGGCATCCTTGTATTGTTCCAGATTTTAGTGGGAAGGCTTTCAGCTTTTCACCATTGAGTATTATATTGACTGTCTGTCATAACTAGCTTTTATTATTTTGAGGTATGTTCCCTCTGTACCCACTTCCATAAGGGTTGTTATCATGAATAGATGTTGAATTTTATCAAATGATTTTTTTGCCTCTATTGAGATGATCATGTGGTTTTTGTCTTTTCTTCTGTTGATGTTGTGTATCACATTGATTGCGTATGCTGAACCATCCTTCTGTACTTGGGATGAATCCCACTTGGTCCGTGGTGTATGATCTTTTCATGTGTTGTTGAATTCAGTTTGCTAATATTTTGTTGAGAACTTTTGCATCTATATTCGTCAAAGATACTGGCCTGTAATTTTCCTTTTTGGTAGTGTGTCTGTCTGGTTTTGGTATCAGGGTGATGGTGGCTTTATAGAATGTCTTTAGGAGTGCTCCTTCCTCCTCAGTCTTTTGGAAGAGTTTGCAAAGGATTGGTATATGTTCTTCTTTGTATGTTTGCTAGAATACGCCTGTGAACCCATCAGGTCCTGGACTTTTGTTTGTAGGTAGTTTTTAAAAATTACAGATTCTATTTTACCTCTAGTGATCAGTCCATTTAAGTTATCTATTTTTTTCTTGATTCAGTTTTGGTGGGGTGTACGTTTCTAGAAAGTTGTCCATTTCTTCTAGGTTGTCAAATTTATCGGCATATAATTGTTCATAGTGTTCGCTTATGGTTTTTTGTATTTCTGCACTATCAGTTGCGATTTTTTCTCTTTCATGTCTTATTTTGTTTATTTGGGTCCTTTCTCTTTTCTTCTTGGTGAACCTGGCCAGAGGTTTGTCAATTTTGTTTACCGTTTCAAAGAACCAGCTCTTGGATTTATTGATTTTTTAAAATTGTTTTTTAAATCTCAATTTATTTTCTCTCTGATCTTTATTATCTCCTTCCTTCCACTGACTTTAGGTGTTCTTTGCTGCTTCTTTTCCTAATTCTTTTAGATGGTGGGTTAGGTTGTTTGAGATTTTTCTTGTTTCTTAAAGAAGGTCTGTATCGCTGTGAACTTCCCTCTAAGAGCTGCTGTTGCAGCATCCCATAGAATTTTGTATGGCTGTGTTTTCATTGTCATTTGCCTCAAGGCATTTTTAAAATTTCTTCTTTGATTTCATTGTTGACCCATTGGTTTTTTAATAGCATGTTGTCTGGTCTCCATGTAATTGGTTTTTTTTTTCTTGTTTTTTTTCTGTGGTTGATTTCTAGTTTTGTGCCATTGTGGTCAGAAAAGATACTTAAAATAATTTCTATAATCTTAAATTTGTTGAGGCTTGTTTTGTGCCCTAGTGTGTCATAAATCCTAGAGAATGTTCCATGTGCACTTGAAAAGAATGTTCCATGTGCACTTTAAAGAATGTGTATTTTGCTTGTTTTGGATGTAATGTCCTGAAAATATCAATAAAGTCTAATTGTTCTATTGTATTACTTAGGATCTCTTTTGCTTTATTGATTTTCTGTCTCAAAGATCTGTCCATTGATCTGTCCATTGTCTATGAGGTGTTAAAGTCTCTTACCATTATTGTATTCCCGTCAGTTTCTCCCTTTATGTCTGGTAGTATTTGTTTTATGTGTTTGATTGCTCCTTTACTGGGTGCATTTATGTTGACGAATGTAATATCCTTTCTTTGTATTGATCCTTTTATCATTATATAGTGTCATTCTTTATCTTTCTTTATAGCCTTTGTTTTAAAGACTATTTTGTCTGATATGAGTATTGTGACCCCCACTTTCTTGTCATTTCCATTTGCGTGAAATATCTTTTTCCATTCCCTCATTTTCAATCTATGTGTGTCCTTTGCCCTAAAGTGGATCTCTTTTAGACATCATATTGTAAGCTCTTGTTTTTTTAATCCAATCTGCCACTCTGTGTCTTTCAATTGGAGCATTTAGTCTGTTGACATTTAAGGTAATTATTGATGACTATGTATTTATTGCCATTTTAAACCTTATTTTCCCATTGATTTTATATTTCTTCTTTTTCCCTCTCTTTTTCTTTTTTTCCTTGTGTGGTTTGGTGATTTTTTTTTTTGTATTATGCTTGTATTCTCTTCTTTTTGTTTTTTGTTAATCTATTGTATGTTTTTGATTTGTGGCTACCCTGTTTTTAAAGTATGTTAACCATTTACTATATCTACTTGCTTTAGACTGGTAGTCATATAGACTCAAACACATTCTAGAAAAAAAGCCTACATTTTCTTACTCTCCTCTCATGTTTTATGATTTTGATATCCTGTTTTACATCTTTATATTCATCCTTTTGCTGTTCATTGTGGTTATCATCGCTTTCATAGAAATGTTTTGATTTTTTTTTTTTTTAATCTGTGTACTGGCTTATTTAAATAATTTACTTTCCAACTGTGATTTTCTCTTTCCTATAGATTCTTACTTTTCTATTTAGAGAAGACCTTTCAATATTTCCTTTAGGATGGGTTTAGTATTGCCGTATTCTTTTTTTGCTTGTCTGAGAAGTTCTTTTTCTCCTTCTATTCTAATTGATAATCTTGCTGTGTATCCTAGGTTGCAGGTTTTTTCCCTTTCAGGACTCTGAATATATCTTGCCACTCCCTTCTGGCCTGCAACATTTCTGTAGAGAAATCAGCTGATAGCATTATGGGGGTTCCCTTGTAATTGACTCTTTGTTTTTCTCTTGCTGCCTTTAGAATCCTCTCTTTAACTTTAACCATTTTAATTAAAATTTGTCTTGGTGTAGGTCTGTTTGGGTTCATCTTGTTTGGGACCCTCTGTGCTTCCTGTACTTGGATATCTGTTTCCTTCTTTAGGTCTGGGAAGTTTTCAGCCATAATTTCTTTAAATACATTTTCAATCCCCTTTTCTCTTTCTTCTCTTTCTGGGATCCCTATTCTCTGTAGATTGACATGCTTTACATTATCCCATTGGTCTCTCATTTGGCTTTCTGTCTGCTGTTCTGATTTGCTGACATCCAGTCATTTTATCTTCCAGATTGCTATTCATTCTTCTGCATCATTCATTCTGCTATTCATTGCCTTTAGCTCAGTTTTAATTTCTGTGAATCAGTTCTCTAATTTTTCTTAGTTCCTTTTCATAGTTTCTCATTCCTTTTTACAGCATTCTGCATTTCTATCAATAGCCCTTCTTAATTCCTTCAGTATTTTCATTATCTCCTTTTTGAACTTGGTGTCTATAAGACTGAAGAGGTCTGTTTTATTGTTTGTTCTTTCAGGGGAGTTCTCTTAATCTTTCAGTTGGGAGTGATTCCTCTGCTTCTTCATTTTACTTATATTTCTCTTGCTGTATGAGTTTAGGAGATACAGTTATCTACTGCGGTCTTGGAATGCTATTTTTATGTGAGAGTGTCCGTATGTAGCCTGTGTGGTTTTAATATTTTTGGTGTGAGGGCTGTTTTTAGTATGGATGTCTGCCATCTCTTTCCTCAGTGTATGCTAGCCATTATCCCCTTGATAGGAGGTGTGACTGGTGTTGGGGTGACCAGAGCCTGCCCTGGATATTGACCAGGGCCTCTTCTTTGCTCTGTGGTTGTCACTGTGCTGTGAGGGGCAGGGTTTCCTCCCTAGTTGTTGGAGTACAAGCCCCCAGATTTGTTTCTGAGCTGCAGTATGAGGTAGGCAGGATAGAAATGTTCCTCCCTGGGAGAGGAGCCACTGAGTATTCCTTTGGCACAGCTGTCCACCGCTGAGTGCACTCTGTTGTGTCACCTGTCACCCATTGTGCAGGCTTATAAAATACACTGTTTTTGTCACTGCCTTAGGCCCTGCTTCAACCCGCTTCAACCGTGGGAATGCCAGCAGTCAGCCATGGTGTCCCTCAGGCATTGTTTTCACAAGGCTACTAGTACAGATCCACTGAAGTCAGGTTTGAGGACTACAGTAGCTATGCACCTGGACCCACTCACTGTGGGAGTATGGAGACAGCGCAGACCCTGGCCCCTGAGTGCGTGCACCCACAAAGCCCACTGCTGCTGAGGCCAGACCAGTCCCTGCAGCAGGAGCACCTGTTATCCACTCAGATGTCCCGAGCAGGTGCTGAATTTACAAAGCCAGCAGCGGAGGTGTAAATCCATGGCTCATGCAGATGCAGGGAGAGATTTCAGCCCACTTCCTAAATTGTAAGGCCCCTGGGCCTCAGCTATGATTTCAGCCTCCCCCCCAAACCCCTGTGGATGGGCAACCTGCTGGCCTCTGCTCCCAGAACCTGCAGAGGCGGTAGCTGAGATGCGGGAGCCCGCCAAGGTGGCAGCTGGGGCGTGCACTCCCATAGCCCATGGAGATGGGGCTGGTGTGCAGAGAAAGAGGCTGCTATGGCGGCCCTGGCCCTCCCTTCGCCAGCCACTTAACATCGGTGCTTTGCTTCTTTGGTGGACCCAGGCTTCTTCTGTGAACATTCTTGGTTGTGGACATGCCACACTCCAGCCCCTTCAGGCTTTCTCTGCACAGCCAACACCAGTCTTCTCCCCTCCTCAGGTCTGTCCTCTAAACCCCGAGTTTCAGCACCCAGGCCCCACTCGTACCAGTGCACAGGTGTCTTAGGCTGGGGTGCGCAGGGCAGTGGCACTGACTGTCTGTGCAGTTCTCTCTCTGTTCTGCTTGCTGCAGGCCGGTTGTTGTGCTCTCCTCTGAGCCTTTAAGTCTCCTTTTCTGTCCTGGCTTATCTGTCCACCAGTGAGAGGTGTGGTAACCTTTTCCCTTTTACAGCTCCTTCCCAGGGGGTAGGTCCCGTCTGCTTCCTCTTTTTCTTTTTTTTTCCTTTCATCGTACCCATTTAAGTGGAGATCTTTCTTGTCTTTTCAGGTTTTTGAGGTCTTCTGCTAGTGATCAGTAGGTATTCTGTGAGAATTGTTCCATTTGTTATTGTTATTTTGAATTGTTATTTTTGATGTATTTGTGGGAGGAGGTGAGTTCCATGTCCTTCTACTCTGCCAGCTTGATTGGAGCCCCCCCACCCCGGTGCTATCTTTCTAAAATGCAAATCTGATCATGTCCAAACTGTTGAAAATGACTTGCAAGGTTGTTCATAAGCTCCAGCTTCATCCATTCACTATACTCTCCCCAAATTCCTTCTATGCTGTAGCAATACTGATGTTTAGTTTAGTATATTAGTTTGAACCCAGTGTTTTCTCTCTCCTCCTATCAGCAGAACACATGTTATTCTCTCTGTTTGGAACACTGCTTCCTGACAGTTCGTCACCTCACCATTACTCATTCATCAATTACTTCCCGAAATTCCCAGTGGACTAGAAAATTAAAGAAGGTATTTTCTATATATTCATTGTAAATTTTTCATTCCTAGATATAGCACAGAGCCTATGCATAATATGTTTTCAATAAAATTTTATTGAGTAAATGAAAGGATGAATTTAAGATAACCTCAAAACAGGAAACATATCCAAATAGAAAATTAAAGGTAAACAAGTAATGAACTTGTTATAAAGTTCAGGAGTGAAAGTAGTGCATTCAATGTGCTATGATAGGCATAGGACCCAGATGACTGATCTCCCAGTTAAATGGGCTTTTTCTTAAACCATCCTGACACTTTAATCCTTTTATTTCCCTCTTGTGTGAAGTAACTGTTGTTGACCTGAAATAAGTAGAATGCTAGATATTTTTCCAGCAAAGATGGGTTTATTCAGGATCAGCAGGGAATTGCAATTTGGGGTCTGCAACCATAGCGAGCCATGTGTAATTTTCCCACACAGCAAGGAGAGAACACTTTTATATGGGAAAAAGAAAGCTGGAAGAGCTGTAGTAAATAAAGGGTCCATGGCTTTTCATTGGCTGAGATTTTGCCCGAAAAGAAGAGGGTTCTTTCTTCTTCCTGTTGGGCACTACTATCACGGCAGGATATGAGAGCTTCCCATTCCAGTCTCCAGACTCTATTTAATTGAGGTTTCTGTTGATTAATTTTTTACATTTCCCCATCTTGATCAAGATCCTTCTCTGAAAGCATTGCTGATCAAGAATCAGGTTTTCTAGTTTCAGTGCCTTTTTTCCCCTCAGTGTCAGGAAGGAGCTTTACTGGGTGCAGCGTCTCATGTCCAAGCGCACATGTACATATTGCGAACCTATTGATGTCACATGAGAGTAACAAAGAGGGGTAAAAGGGAGAACTCTCAGGCACTTTTTATCTGAAGTCCATATGTTATTAAGATTATAAACATTGGAGATCATCTGAAGCATTATGTCATCATGAAAGGTTTGGTGACAAAATTCCAACAGTCATGGTCTGGATATTTTGGGAAAGCTGTCTTATCAGATGCTGTCTACTTCAATTCCAGGAAATCTTTACTTTCAGGTCACTAGATGATGTGCAGGTCCAGTTGGGGTTCCATGCTTTCTATAAGTGTGTCACATGAAGCCAAGAGTCTATTCCTTGGAGTTTGTTGGCATGAGGGTTGGTTAGCAGTACCTGATAGGGACCTCTCCAGTAAGGTTGAAGAGAATTCTTCTGGAGGTGTTTTTTCCAATAGACAAAGTCCCCAGTTTTCAAAGTGTGATTCTTAAGGTCTTCGTCTCCCAAGAGTGCACAGAGAGAAGATTGCTCTACCCAAACGTGACTGTATTTAGAAAGTAATTAGGTTTTTGCAATATTGGAGTGTCTCTCCTTTTATCAGTTGCGAGTCAAAAGAAGAAGGAAGCAAGTGCATTTGGCATCCTGTGACTATCTCAAATGGTGAGAGTTTCTGAGTTCCAAAAGTGATAGATCTAGGATTTAGAAGGAGTAAGCGTAAAGGTAGTTGGAGGGCCTCTACAGATTTTTCCAAATGAGTCTTAATAAGGTCGTTAGTGTGTTTGACTAAATCAGAGATTTGAGGGTGGTAAGCACAGTGAAAGTGTTGCCATATAGTGCAGATTTGTCCAAATTTCTGACCAGTAAAATGGGTTCCTCTGTCACCGTAAAGTTCAAGAGAAGTTCCGCAGGTAAAGATGGCCTTTTCCAAAATGACTTTAACCATAGAAGAGGCAGTAGCCTGTCTACACAGGAAGGCTTCAGTCCAGTGTGAAAACATATAGACTATGACTAACATGTATTTACATCCATGAGATGGAGAAAGTTGTGTGAAATCCATTTTCCAGACCTTGAGTGGTCCATTCGGCAGTTTAAAATGTCTGGGAGCAGTACAGACAGGCTTCCCTGGGTTGTACTTTGGACAAGCTGGACAAATGATGTAGGCACTTTCTGCACTCTTGTTAATGTTTTCCCATCAATATTGATTCATGCAGGCTATTATTTTGTCAGGAGACCAATAGTTTAATGCATGTATGGTGGGGAGGAGTGAGAGTTTTAGAGTCTCTGGTAGGACTGGGTTGTTATTTGGTCTAAACCAAAGCTCTCTCTTTTTGTCAAACCAACAATTGTTGAATTTCCAATCCTAGCACAATATTTGCCATTGTCACCTTTTAAATCAATGAACCATGAGAAGTCAGTGTTACCCAAAGGTGATCTACCTTTTAGATCATCCCAAGGAGTCTGGAGGTGATCTGTCAGTATTAAGCAGTCATGAGGGACTTCATTGGTGACAGAGAGGAGAGGAGTAGCAGAGTAATGTTATTATAAAAGTTATGTGAGGAGCAGATAAAAAAAGGACTTCATAGGAGGTGAGGCAGTTGACAGAGAAATGTTTTGTGTGATTGAGAATCCAGGAGAGCTACTACTGCGTGAAGTGCAAAAATAGTGATTTTCACAGTGGTCTTAACCAGAAGGGCAGTGGCTGTAATGGCACAGGCAAGAGGGGTAGCCCTGTGTCACAGGGTCCAGTTGCTGTCTATAATACCCTATGGGTTGATGGTGGTCCCATGTTTTGGGGTGAGTTCCCCAAGAACATTCCCTTCCTTATCACATACAAAAAGGTAAAAGAGATCTGATAATTGGGCTGCCCAAGAGCAGGTGGGTTCTTCAAACTCTCCTTTAAGGTCTTGGAAGCTATGTTGTCCAGTTCTTCCCGTAAAATTGGGTCTGGATGTTATTTTTAGTAAAACATACAGAGATCTGGCCTTGAGAGAAATTTAGAATTTAATTTCAGCAATAACAACTAGCCTGAGAATACTTCTCAGCTTAGTTTTGGGTTTGGGAGACTTAGGACACCACGAAGTCTCTCTGGATCTAGGTGTAACTCTTGTTCTAATATCATATGCCCTAAATATTTAACTGAGTTTGGGCAAACTGAAATTGTTCTTTTGTGACCTTATGACACTTTAATGCTAAAAGCTTTAGCAATTGGATGCTGTCTTCAAAGTAGAATCTCTAGGGAACTTTACATCACCCACATCAGCCTTCAGAATTTGCAAGAATAAGAAGGACTCTCAATAAAACCCTGAGGCATTATAGTCCAAGTGAGTTGTTTTTATTCTCAAGTGAAGGCAAAAAGGTATTTGCTAGCTTTATCAACTAGAACACTAAAGAATGCACTGCACAAACCAGTTACTGTAGAGAATTTCCTTCCAGTGGGAATGGATTTTAGTAGTGTATGAAGGTTAGGAACAACAGGGTGTAGAGGGATAACAATGTTGCTTATTGCTCAGGGTCTTGGACAAACCTCCAGCCTTGGCCCTTAGGTTTCTCACTGGTACAATAGGAGTATTAAGGGACTGGCCAAGGGGCCTTGAGCCTTGTAATCTTCTATTAGGGGCTTGATGCCTTGAAGGGTTTCTTTACTTATAGGGTGTTGATTATTTCCGGGAAGAGGTTTTGAGGGATCTGTATGAATCTTGATGGGAGGTGCCTTGTGAATTTTGCCAGTATCAGTTGGAGATTTTGCCCATAAGGAGGATGGGAGCTGATTCAATAGGGACAAAATGATCAGTGTTTCCAGAATCAAATCTAGTACAATCAGAGATGCAAGGGTCATTTAATTCACCTAGTTGATTACATTGATGACTACTGTCAAATTCTAGAATGATTTCCCCCTTTTAGGAGAAAGAAATTCTGGCATGATATTTCTCTAAGAAGTTTCAGCCTAATAAACTGGAAGGGGCAGAGGAACTAAAGAGAAAAGAATGTGTTTCTCTAAAGGGCCTAAACTAAAGGGAGTAGGTTCAGAGACAGGAACCTCTTGAGGTTCATTAGTGATCCCCACTATTTGAGCTGTTTTAGTACTATTCTGAGGAAGGGGCTGTTTTATAGTAGTAGGGTTGAGAACTGAGAGTGGTGTTCTGGTGTCAACTAGGACTGAAAGAGATTCATCACCAATCCAGAAAAATGTTTCTCCAAGCCAGTTAAGAGGGAGGACTGGAAAGAGCCTCTGTAGTTCTTGGAGCTCCATCATTGAGAACAGGGAGAACGCTGGGAAGGCCGGTTAGAGGGCTGTAGGCACCTAGTGCACTTAAATTTGTAACAGTTTCTTTTGCAGTGTCTTGAATAATAACTAGGAGTGCTCTGGTTTCACTTAGGAGCCTTCATTTGCTGGAGTTGAAGATTAAGAATTTTGGCAGTCTTCCTTCTGGGTGATTCATTTAGAGTGAGAAAGCTTGTTTGCCAGATTGACTAAATCTGGAGTGGAATGGGACAAGTTTCTCATTCCATCCTGGTCCTTTATACTAGAAGTGAAAGGTCGCAGTTCAGCCCATTAGTAAACATAAAGTTAAAAACTACCTGGTGGAATCAATATCTGAAGGAAGATGAGAGTTTTCTTTAAAAACACTCTGAAATCAATTGCAGTAGTCATGAAAAGGGTCATCAAATTTTTGTGTGCAAGCCTGAATTTTGTAACATTCAACAGACTTTGGAAAAGCCCTAGGAATTACTTGATGATGTTGCCTAGTGATCGCCAGAGCCTGTCATACAATAAATTAGTTAGTGGGCTGGTCTCCTGGTTGTAAACATGGAGACATTTCAGGGTTTTTCCCAGTGAGTGGTTTTCAGACAACACTGGGCCTGGCCTTTACTGACAAGCATATGAACTAGTTGATATAAGTCAGAGAAACCAGGTGATGAGTTTGAATGACTGTATTAAATTCCTCAGCAAATCTGTGTGGATCTTCAGCTACTTTGGGAAAATCTTTGTCTGTGGCTCACAGCTTTTGTCCATGCGCTCTAAGAAATTAATGGTTTAGTCTCTGGACCCTCAGAAGGCTTGATTTTAAAGAAATAGTTTCTGATGAGTTCAGAGGCAAAAGGAGTGAGGAGAGTGACAAAGAAAAGAAGTTTGTTAAGAGAATTTATATGGGTGACTTGAGGGTATAGAGGAGGTAGAAGGAGCATAGAAGGAAAGGAGGAAAGTGGCACTGGAGGTGGAGTCTGACCATGAGAAGCTTAGGGAGAGAGAAAAAATGGTGCCAGAGGCAGAGCCTGAGACAAAGAAACAAGGAGGAGAGAGCCTGAGGCTTTGGGAGCCATTTAATCTTACTTTAAACCTTTGTTTGCTTCAGTTAATCTTAAAATTTAATTTTGCAGGGAGACAATTTTAGACTCCTGATCATGCCTGGAAGCCTCAAAATCCCAGTCAAAATAGGCATACTATTCAGCTCTGGAAATTTTTGAGCAATTGTAGTACTAAGTTTTAAGGAAATTAAGTTTGGGGATTTCAAAAATTTCCCATAATGGCCATTGGTATTCTACATTGCCTTTAGTCAGATCAGTCCATTTACTGAGAAAGGTACCTGAGAAAGGACAATGGTATATAAAGGTAAAATTGGCTAAAGTTCCTGTATGGGGTGGGGGGGATGCCTTCAAAATACATAGATAACTAGGATCCCATTTCTCAGAGGTTTTTCTCTAGAGTAAAAGAACAATTCTCAAACAGTTTTAACAGGTTACAGTGAAAAACAGCTCAATTCAAACAGCTTTCAAGCTAATACTAGCCAGTTCTACAGTGATAGCTTGGTCCAGGAGGAGCCAGGCCAAAGGCTTTTTCAGCCAGTTTATAGAGAACAGCCCCTATTCCAAAGGAGTGGACCAAAAGCTTTCCTGTGACTGTCCCAGCACGTGCCACAGCCTGGGCCAAATGACCATTCCAGCCCTGCTTGCTTCATGACTTAGCTGCGCATGGGGACAAGGGCTGCTGTGGCCAAGGAGAGAGCTGGGCTGTGAGACACAGAGATGGCTCAGACCCAAAATGGTGTCTGAGTGGGGCAGGGGCAGCCATTCTGGTGCTTTCACAGGCAGCCCATCAGAAGCAGTCCCAATCTCTGCAGCTAGATGAACACACCCCATACCCCAACCCATGCTGAGCACCTGCACTGGCCCCACCTGCCCTGTGTCATGGCTCCACACCAAGGCAATGGCAGCAGAGGCCAAAGGAAGATCTCAGCTATGAGGAACAAAGGAGGTTCAGACCCGAAGCAGTGTCTGAGCAGGGTGGGGACAGCCATTTCTGGTGCTTACAGAGGCAGTGTATTGGAAGCAGTCTGGGTCTCTGACCCCAGCTGGACTGCTGCAGCCTGTGCCCTGACCCACACTGGGTGCTCATTGCCAGCTCCCTTTGTCCCAGCACTGCTCCCCTCTGGGGCAAGAGTGCCAGTGCTCAGAGAGGGGACAAAACACACTTAAAAGGAACAGAGCAGCGTGGTAAGGGGTCTTCTCTAAGTGGAAAAGAAAACACTATAACAAGAAGTAATAATCTATAGAAAAGGAAAAATCCCACTAGTAAAGACAAAGGATCAATCATTTAAAGAAGCTAGTATGAAGATTAAAAGACAAAAAAGTAAAATCAACTATAACAATAATAATGAGTAAAGGGATGAACATAAAGTCCCCTAAATAGGACTAGTTTAGAGTGGCCTAGTGGACATTGTGTGTGTGTGCGTGTGTGTGTGTGTGCGTGTGTGTGCACGAATGCGTTCATGCTTTATCACTACTGTTTCCATTGGGGAATGTTCCTCTTCCATTCAGTGTGGTTCTGAGGGGACCTGTCAATCACATAGTGCCACCATCTCCTAGCAAAAAGGCTGGGCTCCACATCTGGCCTGTCTCATCAGGATAATCTATCTCCCTAATCAGTGAGTGCGATAGTTCAAGGAGTAGACATGCGGCCCAAGCAGGACCTACCTGAGTCCATGAGATTGGATAGACACTGGGAAAGAGAGAGGCTCTCATTGTTTTTTGGTTCATAAACTATGGAGATACTGACCTGAGGCTGAGAGCAGCCATTTTTGCTACCTTGTGGAAAAGCTCGCATAAGAAGGAAATCATCACATAGAGGCAAGCAGAGCCCAGAGATAGATAACTGAGTGTGACAGCTTTTTCAGAAACCCTGGATCTAAATGTGCTCAATGTCTACCACGTGCTTAGACTTTCCAGGTGTATGAGTCAATACTTCACTCATTTACTTGCTTATTTGATTACTTACTTATATCAGCTTGAATTTGCATTTGGTTTCTTTTGGAGAAAGGTTTCCACTAATGGGTAGGCCATGCTTTCTATAAGAAGGAGGAAAGGAATGGATGAGGCCACTGGCTGAAAACATCAGGATCTTGGGGAGCATGGCACTAGGGATTCAGGAAGAGGTGATTGATGTTTAGGTGAGCCACAGACTTGAAGAGTTGCTAGGGCTTCCAGCAAAGTTAGCAGTGACATTTTATGTCCAGTTGCATCACTGGAAGGAACAGCAATCAGTCACTGTCAATGGTACATGGGCCACGGACAACTGATGCAAGAAAGAGGTTTAGAAATGGAGTTCGACCTCTGGGGGCTTTATTTGAGGTATTCCTACCTTGGAGTCTGAAGGATAAGACCAGTGACAAATATTTTATAATTCACTGTTAGCAAATGTTGGAAATTTATAGAAAACGGTAGTCCTTACAAATACTGGAATTTCTATAAGCAAGGTTTGTACAGACTTACAGTTATTATGATTTAAGGTACAGTTTGAAGTGTGACCTCAGACTAATTATACTGAGAAAGAATTGAGGAGAGGTTATTCTAGAGAGAGGAAAATATTGACAATTAAACTTTGGCATGTTCATAAGGTTTTGAGAAGACCAGGTTGATAAGACAAGGTGAAATTTTGGACGAGGTTGTGAGAAATAAGCCTGGCTAATTATAAGAAGGCTGCATTTGGGTGCAGTTTGCCAGAGAAGTTTAAATTGGGGTTAGTATGAAATAGGAGGTAAAAGGAGGGGTCTTATATCAGCAATTAATATGAATTTGGTATCACCTGTTTAACTTGTTTGCAATATAAATAGTCACACTTTTATTTTCCAGTTAGTTGTTTGAGTTTTCAAGTTTCCTTATATAGTGTAATGTCCTCTATTTCCCTTTTCAAGATGTCCCCCTACATTCCCATCCCAATCCCACACTGAACTGTCTAAGAACAAAGGGGCTTACTGACTACCAAGGAGATTAGTTCTGCTTCCAAATACCAGACAGGAAGAGAGGACTATAAGGTCAGATTAATCCACATCCACCATTGGTTTGCTCATGGGCGTTTCACAGAGTCAGATGATGTTTCTCCCCTCCTGCAGGGGTGCCCTTGTCACTTCTGATAACTGATCAGGATAGAGTTGTGACCATCTTTCAGCTTCAAGGATACATATCTTAGATAAATATTTCCTCAGACATTGTTTCCTATAACAGGACACCATACCACAGTGGCTGGGTCTCAACTCATGCTGACTCACAAGGGAGCAAGACCGCAGAGATGTTCTTAGAGGGTGAGCTCAAAATTCCACAGGCTCTGCCTCCTGGCAGCTGGTCATGGAGTAAACTTTGCTGCCCTGCTGCAAATTGGCTTCAAGTTTAACAATACCAAGTGCTCTTGAGGATGTGAGTAATCTGTAAGCTTTAGAAAATGCTGGTAGGAGTACAAATTGCTTACACACCCACCTTGAAAAACAATTTCACATCTAGCAATGTTTAAGATGTGAACTTGCTTATACTTACTAATTCCACTTCTTAAGTATATGCTCAAGAAAGCATGTTCGTGGCAGTATTGGCAAAAGAAGGGAAATGGTCGAAATATCCAGCAATGGAGAATGACTACATAAATTATGATACAGTCATGGAATGGATTAAAATCAGCAGTGAAAATAAATGAACAAGAGCTACACGTGCCAACATGGATAAATCTCACAAAAGATGTTGAACAACAACAAAGGCAAGTCACAGAACACATGCAGTTTGAGGCCATATATCATTTCAGAAATACGAAAATTTAAACTATATTAAAGGATATGTACATGTATGGTAAAGTAATAAAGAAACACAAATAATAAACACAAATTTCTGGATCCTAGTTAGCTCTTGAGAGGATGGAGCGAACTGTGACCAGAGACAGGCATATGGGAGGGTCCACAGATATTGTGAACTTACATACTATAGAGAACAAAGTGTTTATTTTATTCCTCTTTAACCCAAACATATTTATTATTTGTTTTGTGCACAGCCATTTACATAAAAACACATATATAATTTCATAATTTAAAAAATTTTAAAGACTCATTTAAGTGGGTTCTTTAGTTATATAAGTGCAAGTCTAGTCAGAAAATTTTCATGGCTCTCTATTGACTCCCTGGATTGCAAAACTCTAGGGAGGTGAAGAACCATTTGCATAAGAATCTCAGGGGCTTTCTGAGAGAGGAAAGACCAAAATATCACCACCTCCCTCCTCTCTGCAAACAATCACAGATATTTGTGACCATGTCATCACATGCTGGGAGAGCTTCCTCACACGAAAGACTTCCTGTGCGAGATGAGCCGCCCACATCTTCTTCCAGCAGTTTTACCTCCAAGTCTCTACTCTCCAGGCAACCGTGCCTCTTGTTTACTCATCAACTCCATATTTCTTGAACATTTCTACTCTTCTTTTCTCCTCCTTTCTTTACTTACTTCCCTATTTTTTAGAACTTCATCATCTACTTTCCAAATTCTTAAAGCTCAAAGTAGTAGAGAAGAGATGGGGTGGGAAGAAGAGAAAAAGAAAGAAGTGCTTCCAAAAGTAGTTCTAAATAGACTCATTGTGTTCCTGTAGGTCTTTGAGAGGGACAGAGTCTTCCTTATCAATTAAATATAGCAAATGTTGTAAAAAATGTTTTGTTCTGCTTTGTATAGTATGCTGTTTTTTTCCATTTTTTGGACAAAAATTTCCCTGTTTTCCAAATGCTTATCTTGGATAATACTATGTTTAGTGTAAACATTATGGGAAATACTGACTTTGAATTATGACCAAGAATGTTCTCATAGTAAAAGGAGAAGGAGGTAAATGTTATTTTTTTTTACATTAAATATTGGTAATAAAATATTTTAATCAAATATTCCTACTTTCTACAAGGAACTCTTTGTTTAAATGGATATAATAAATTCTCCATGATAAATATTGTGGTTTAATGAATGCTCTCTCAACATATTCACCTTTAAACAATTTTTACTTTGTGCTTTCTCCCCTAAACCAGATGAATGTCTGCTCTATTTTAGGTACTGTCTTAGTGTTAGGGACACAATAGTGAACAATATAGACATAATTACTGTAAGAAAAAAATCATTAGAAATTAGTCAAGTGGTCATTAAATGTAGTAAATATAGTACTAAAATAAAGAACAAAATTTTAAGGCAAATTTAATGTGATTTTTTTCCCCATTTTTTCCCCCAATGTTTACAACTCTGTTTAAGTAAAAGTCTTAATTGGTTACCTGGGTATTCATTGTTTTAGCTCTCCATAGTAAAGAATATTGCATAGGGAAGAAAAAGTCATCATATGATGAAAAATTCATTTAGAGTTTTCAATTCAGTTAGCCCCTGCTCAAACATCCTTCTTCTGTTAATAGGACTACATTGTGTCACCATGACAGCAATATCCTTGCCCATCCAGGCTTTTAATTATTGTATTTGTATTTTATGACCTGATGTTCTATGCAAATATGTTTCAAATCAACTTTGAAGCAAATTTACCAATGTTATTGAGAATATAAGATATAACACAGTTGATGAAAATAATGTTGGAAAAATATTGTAATCAAATCCAATAAAGAAATGAAAATCTGATAGAATAAGAATTGTTAACAAAGAAAAATGTTTATAACATTGGTAACAAAATAGATTATTCAGAAGTGAATAATTGTGAGGTGCTTGAGAAATTTGGTATGCCCTCAAATATATTTTCAGAAATGCCTCTTTAAGATCATTCCATAAAAGCCAAATATAAATGCAGTCATACTCTATCACATTAAAAAAATATTATACCAAAAGAGTGAACTTACTTTAATCTTTATTCAACACATTAGACCACAATTGAAATGTAATGTGTTTTGTTCAACATATGTATTTTAAAATTTTTCAATTTTATTTGTCAAGGAAACACCCAGTCATTCTTGGTTATCATTAATTATTATGGACACCCCACCCCCACCCCTTTGTAAAGGGATTCGCCTTAAAAGCCTTTTATTTAATTATTCTCAGATAATGAAGATTTCCTACATTGGTATTCTCCTAGTTTAAACATACATGTAGAAGTCATATTGAAGTTTGGAGCCCTATTTTCTTAGTAAATGTGTTCCTGATTCTGGTGTTGGCAATTGTAGTTAACTGGCTTAGTCATGTGCCTGAGATTGTTAAAATATTGTACCTTTCATCTTCAATAGAATGGTATTTGGTTCCAAGTGCTGTGCTCTTGACACCAGAACAATGAAAACAGTGGCTCTCACTGTAGGCTGAATAATGGGTCCCTAAAGATGTCTATGTTCTAATCCTTGGAAGCGGTGGCTATATTACTTGACATGGTGAAAAGAACTTTGCAGATGTAATTACATTAAGGATCTTAAAATGCAGGAGATGATCCTATATTATCCAGGTGGGGCCCCATCACAAAGGTCCTTAGAAGAGGGAGGCAGGAGGATTCTAACATTTATGGAAAATGTAAGGGTGGAAGCTGAATTCAGAGAGAAGAGATTAGGCTGCAGGTCTTGAAGGTGGAGGAAGGGGCCACGGGGCAAGGAACGCAGGCAACCTCTAGAAGCTGGAAAAGGCAAGGAAACAGAGTCTCCCCGGAAGCCTCCCAATGACATGCAGGCCTGTGGACCCATTTTAGACTTCTGACCTCCTGAATTGTAGGAGAGACTATTTGCATTGCTTTAAGGCACTAATTTAGTGTTCAGTGCTACAGTAGCAAGAAGAGATCAAAATAGTCTCATTTAGAATTTTCTGCTTTCTGCTTTGCTGAAAACTCAAGGAAAACTTAGCCTTCCCCTGCCCATTTCCCTTTCAGGGGGAGCTTGGCAAGGAACAGAGAAATGGCTTTCCTATTCTAACCATTCCTTTTATGGATCAGGTCAAAAGTCTTTTCCTCCTTGAGGCTTTAATTTCATCCCCTGGCCTCTTGTGTCCAGTGTTTTTTACTTACTTTATTTCATCCCATTGCACCAATTCTGAATGAAATTGGTAATTATGCTAGAACGGGGATAAACTGGATCATTGCTGGGACAGACGGTCACCCTATTTATATTTCTACACATTTTGTTTTGGTTTTGTATTACAATTAAATACTTTCTCTCCATCTTCTTCCTCCTTTCAGAGGTAAGAGAAGTTTTCCTTTTTATCTCCATTCTCCATAATATATACATCATCATCATTGCCTGCTACATCATTGTCACCATCACCATCATGATCATTATAATAGCTGAATCTACCATCATACTTAAATGTTGGGTACATGGTCACATTATATGTAATAACTCAGTTAATCCTTGCAACAACTATAGGGGGATGTTACCATGTTATCTTCATTTTAGAGAAAAATTATTTGATGCTTGGAGAGGCTAACTAACATGCTTAGGTCCGCACAATGGGAGGTGGCAGAACCAGGATTCAGTTTCAGACACTTTGGCCTCTTTATCACTATTGCCCCCAATATTTACCCTTTTCACAGAGAAGGACAAATATTCATATGAAAAGTAAAGGACACCTAGATTCACATGTTTATATCTCTAATTTTGAATACTAATAGAAAAAAGGGTTTAGAAAATAAACAATAATTTCAGTATAATTTTTTCTCTCTAAACCTTTATGCCAAATTTTAAAAAACTATCCACACACAATGTTGTACTTGGTCTTTTGAAACTTAAATTATAATTATTAGAATTGATTTGGGGAAATAAGAATCATTAAAAGGAACATGTGCATTATTTTATTTTTCTAATTTTTTCTGTACACGTGTCAACGATGTGTATAGTTGACATAGAGCACTGTATAAGTTTAAGGTGTACAACATAATGATCTGATTTATACTTTGTAAAACGATCACCACAATAAATTTAGTTAACATCTCTCATCTCATATTGATAATAAAATAAAGGTTTATTTTCCTTGTGATGAGAATCTTAGGATCTACCATCTTAACAATTATCATATATGTGATGTATGTATATATCAAATATACTACAGTGTCAACTATAGTAATCATGTTGTACATTGCATATCTATTAATTCTTTATCTTATAACTGGAAGTCTTTACCTTTTCACCATCTTCATCCAATTCCCCCTGCTCTCATCCCCTTTCTGGTAACAACAAATCTTGATAACCACAAATCTGATCTCCTTTTCTTTTTTTACATTCCACATGTACGTGAAATCATACAATATTTGTCTTTCTCTGTCTTATTTAACTTAGCGCAATGCCCTCAAGGTCCATCCATTTTGTCACAGTTGGCAGTATTTCCTTCCTTCTATGGCTGAATAATATTCCATTGTATATATTTACTACATCTTCTTTATCCATTCATCTATCAATGGACACTTAGGTGGTTTCCATGTCTTGGCCATTGTAAATTATGCTGCTATGAACATGGTGGTACAGATATCTCTTCCACATAATGTGTTTATTTCCTTTGGTTCTGAAAAGTGGAATTGCTGGATCATATGGCAGTTCTATTTTTAATTCTTTGAGGAACCTCCATACTGTTTTCTGTACTGTAGTGGCTGCACCAGTTTACATTCCCGCCACCCATGTACAAGGGTTCCCTTTCCTTCCTCTTCTCCCCAGCATTTATCTCTTTTTGATGGTGGCCATTCTAACAGGTATGAAGTGATATCTCATTGTGGTTTTGATATGCATTTCCCTGAATTAGTAATGTTAAGCACCTTTTCATGTACCTATTGGCCATTCATATTTCTACTTTGTAAAAAGGCCTATTCAGGTCCTTTCCCTATTTTTTAATTGGATTCTTTAGTTATTATTGAGTTGTATGAGTTTTTATATATTTTGAATACTAACCCCTTATCACATATATTGTTTGCAAATATTTTTTCCCAGTCTGTAGGTTGTCTTTTCATTTTGTTGATGGTTTCTTTTGCTGTGCAGAAGTTTTTTAGTTTAATGTAGTCCCACTTGCTTATTTTTTACTTTTTTGCTTGTGCTTTAGCTGTCATATTCAAAAAACCATCACCAAGACCCAGGTCAAAGATATTTTTTTCTGGGTTTCCTTCTAGGAGTTTTATTGTTTCCAGTCTTACATTGAAGTCTTTAATACATTTTGAGTTGATTTTTGTGTATAGGTAAGTCCAGTTTCATGCTTTTGCATGTAAGCTGTCCAGTTTTCCTAATACCATTCACTGAAGGAACTATCCTCTCTGCAGTGTGTATTCTTGACTCCTTTGTCATGAAGAAATTGACCATATGTGTGTGGGTTTATTTCTTGGCCCTGTTCCATTGATCTATGTGTCTGTTTTTATGCCAATACTATACTATTTTAATTACTATAGCTTTGTAATATAGTTGGAAATCAAAGCATGGATGCCACCAGCTTTATTGTTCTTCCTCAAGATTGCTTTGGCTATTTGAGGTCTTTTGCAGTTCCATACAAATTTTAGCATTGTTTGTTCTACTCTGTGAAAAATGCCATTTGAATTTTGATAGAGATTGTTTTGATCTGTAGATTATATTGATTAGTATGGAAATTTTAACAATATTAATTCCCCCAGTCCATGAGCATGGAATATTTTTCCATTTCTTCCTGTCATGTTCAATTTCTTTCATCAATATCTTACAATTTTCAGTGTACAGGTCTTTTACCTCCTTGGTTAAAATTATTCCTACATGTTTTACTCTTTTTAATGCAATTGTAAATGGGATTGTTTTCTTAATTTCTCTTTCTGCTTGTTCATTATTAATGTATAGAAACAACAGATTTTTATGTATTGATTTTGTATCCTGCAAATTTATTGAATTTGTTCTAACAGTTTTTGGTAGAGTCTTTAGGGTTTTCTATATATAATGTCATCTGCAAACAGTGACAGTTTTGTTTCTTCCTTTCCAATTTGGATGCCTTTTATTTCTTTTTTCTTGCCTAATTGCTCTGGGTAGGACTTCCAATACAATGTTGAAAAAAAGTGAAGAGGGTGAACATCCTTGTCTTGTTCCTGATCTTAGAGGAAAAGCTTTCAGCTTTCCATCATTGAATATGATAATAAGCGTGAGCTTCTCATACATGGCCTTTATTATGTTGAGGTATATTCCTTGTATGGCTGATTTGTTAAGAAGTTTTTATCATGAACAGATGTTGAATTTAGTCAATTCTTTTTCTGCATCTATTGAGATGATTCTATGATATTTTCTTTCATTCTCTTTATGTGAGGTATCACATTAATTGATTTGTGTATGGTAACTGTCCTTGTCTCTCAGGTATAAATCCAACATGATCATGTTGAATGATCTTTTTGATGTGCTGCTGAATTCAGTTTGCTAGTATTTTACTAAGAATTTTTGTATCTGTGTTAATCAGGGATATTGGCCTGTTGTTTTCTTTTCTTGTAGTGTCCTTTTACTGGCTTTGGTATCAGGGAAATGCTGGCCTTGTTAAATAAGTTTGGGAGTGTCCCTTACTCTGATTTTTTTTGGAAGAGTTTTAAAAGAATTGGCATTAATTCTTTAAACATTTGGTAAAATTCACCAATGAAGTCATCTGGTTCTGAGCTTTCTTTATTGGGAGATTTTTGATTACTGATTCAATATTTTAAAAAAAATTTTTTTTAATTCTTTTTGGTATTCTTTTCCATTATGGTTTATCACAGGATATTGAATATACTTCCCTGTGCTATACAGAGGACCTTGTTGTTTATCCATTCTATATATAATAGTTTGCATCTGCTAACCCCAAACTCCCAATCCATCCCTCTCCCATCTCCCTCCCCCTTGGCAACCACCAGTCTATTCTGTATGTCCCTGATTCTGTTTCTGTTTCATAGATAGGTTCATTTGTGTCATATTTTAGATTCCACATATAAGTAATATCATATGGTATTTGTCTTCCTCTTTCTTACTTCACTTAGTATGATAATCTCTAGTTGCATCCATGTTGCTGCAAATGGCATTATTTCATTTATGGCTGAGAAGTATTCCATTGTATATATGTACCACATCTTCTTTATCCATTCATCTGTTGATGGACATTTAGCTTGTTTCCATGTCTTGGCTATTGTGAATAGTGCTGCTGTGAACATAGGGGTGCATATATCTTTTTGAATTAGAGTTTTCTCTGGATATATGCCCAGGAGTGGGATTGCAGGATCATATGGTAATTCTATTTTTAGTTTTCAGAGGAACCTCCATACTGTTTTCCAAGTGGTGGCACCAGCTTACATTCCCACCAACAGTGTAGGAGGGTTTCCTTTTCTCCATGCACTCTCCAGCATTTGTTATTTGTAGACTTTTTAATGATGTCCATTCTGACTGGTGTAAGGTGGTACCTCACTGTACTTTTGATTTGCATTTCTCTGATAATTAGTGATGTTGAGGAGCTTTTCATGTGCCTATTGGCCATCTGTATTTCTTCTTTGGAGAAATGTCTGTTTAGGTCTTCTGCCCATTTTTCAATTGGATTGTTTGTTTTTTTTGTTGTCAAGTTGTATGAACTGTTTGTATATTTTGGAAATTAATCCCTTGTTGGTTGCATCCTTTGCAAATATTTTCTCCCATTCTGTAGGTTGTCTTTTCATTTTGTTTATGGTTTTCTTTAGTGTGTGAAAGCTTGTATGTTTTTTATTATGTCCCATTTGTTTATTTTCATTTTTATTTCCATTACTCTGGGAGACGGATCAAAAAAAATATTGCTGTGATTTATGTCACAGAGTGTTCTGCCTATATTTTCCTCTAGGAGTTTTATGGTATCCAATTTTAAATTTAGGTCTTTAATCCATTTTGAGTTTATTTTTGTATATGGTATGAGAGAGTGTTCTAGTTTCATTGATTCACACGAGGCTGTCCAGCTTTCCCAACACAACTTGCTGAAGAGACTGTCTTTTCTCCATTGTATATTCTTGCCTCCTTTGTTTAAGATTAATTGTGTGGGCTTTTTTCTGGGCCCTCTATTCTGTTCCATTGATCCATATGTCTGCTTTTGTGCCAGTCCCACACTGTTTTGATTACTGTAGCTTTGTAGTATTGTCTGAAGTCTGAGAGGGTTATGCCTCCTGCTTTGTTCTTTTTCTTCAGGATTGCTTTGGAAATTCTGGGTCTTTTATGGTTCCATATAAATTTTAAGATTGTTTGTTCCAGTTCTGTGAGAAATGTCATGGGTAATTTGATAGGGATCCCATTAAACCTGTAGCTTGCTTTGGGTAGGACAGGCATTTTAACGATATTAATTCTTCTAATCCAAGAGCATGGGATATCTTTCCATTTCTTGGAATAATCTTTAATGTCATTTATTAATGTTTTATAGTTCTCAGAGTATAAGTCTTTCACCTCCTTGGTGAGGTTTATTCCTAAGTATTTTATTTTTTGAGTTGTGATTTTAAAAGGTATTGCTCTTTTACACTCCCTTTCTGATGTTTCATTGTTGGTGTAAAGAAATGCAACCAATTTCTGTATGTTAATCTTGTATCCTGCTACCTTGCTGAATTTGTTTATCAGTTCTAGTAGTTTTTGTGTGGAATCTTTAGGGTTTTTTATATATAGTATCATATCTTCTGCATATAATGACAATTTTACATTTTCACTTCCAGTTTGGATACGTTTTATTTTTCTTGTCTGATTGCTGTGGCTAGGACTGCCAATACTATGTTGACTAGAAGAGGTGAGAGTGGGCATTCTCATCTTGCTCCAGATTTTATTGGGAAAGCTTTCAACGTTTCACCATTGAGTATTATATTGGCTGTGGGTTTGTCTTAAATAGCTTTTACTATTTTGAGGTATGGTCCCTCTGTACCCACTTTGGTAAGAGTTTTTGTCATGAATGGATGTTGAAGTTTGTCAAATGCTTTTTCTGCATCTATTGAGATAATCATGTGGTTTTTGTCTTTTCTTTTGTTGATGTCGTTTATCACTTTGATTTGCATATGCTGAACCGTCCTTGTGAACTTGGGATGAAACCCACTTGGTCATGGTGTGTGATCTTTTTCATGTGTTGTTGGATTTGGTTTGCTAGTATTTTGTTGAGTATTTTGATTCAGTATTCTTAATAGTAATTGATAAGTTTAGATTTTCTGTTTCTTCCTGATTCAGTTTTTGTAGGTTGTACATTTCTAAGCATTTTTCCATTTTTTCCTAGGTTGTCCAGTTTGTTGGCTTATGGTTGTTTATAGTAGCCTCTCATGAGCCTTTGTTTTTCTGTGGTATCAGTTCCAATGTCTCTTTTTTGATTTACAATTTTGTTGATTTGCATCCTCTCTATTTTTTTTTTTTTTTTTTTCAGTACGCGGGCCTCTCACTGTTGTGGCCTCTCCCATTGTGGAGCACAGGCTCCGGCTGCGCAGGCTCAGCGGCCATGGCTCACGGGCCCAGCCGCTCCGCGGCATGTGGGATCTTCCCGGACCGGGGCACAAACGCATGTCCCCTGCATCGGCAGGCGGACTCTTAACCACTGCGCCACCAGGGAAGCCCAGCATCCTCTCTATTTTTTACTTGGTTATTCTAGCTAAGGTTTTGTCAATTTTGTTTACCTTTTCAAAAAACAACCCTTAGTTTTGTTAATTTTTCTGTTTCCCTGTTCTCAATTTTATCTATTTATGGCTAATATTTATTATTTTCTTCTTCTACTAACTTTTGGCTAAGTTTGTTCCTTTTTTTTTATATTGTTCCTGGAAACATACAGGTGAATTGTTTGAGATCTTTCTTTTTTCTTAATGTGTTTATTGCTATGAACTTACCTCCTAGAACTGCTTTTTCTGCATCGCTTAAGTTTTGATATGTTGTGTTTCTATTTTAATTTATATCATAATACTTTTTAATTTCTTCTTTGGTCCATTGGTTATTCAGGAGAGTGTTGTTTAATTTCCATGTATGCATGAGTTTTCCCCATTCCTGATTTCTAGTTTCATAACATTGTGGTAAGAGAAAATACTTGCTATGATTTCAGTCTTTTTGAATTTGCTAAGGATTGTTTTAACCTAACATATGGTATATCATAGAAAATGTTCTATGTACACCTGAGAAGAATGTGTATTCTGTTGTTGGATAGGATGGTTTTTGAATGCTTGTTAGGTCCATTTGGTCTATAGTGTTCAAATCTGCTGTTTCCTTATTGATTGTCCCATTGCTCTATCCATTGTTGAGACTGGGGTACCCAACTACTGTTGTATAGCTATTTATTTCTACTTTTAGCTCTGTTAGCTTTTGCTTTATATGTTTAGGTGTTCTAATGTTGGGTGCATATATTTGTACAATTGTTACATCTTCTTGAAGAACTGAATGCTTTATCATTAGAAAATGACCTTCTTTGCCCTTTTTACCATTTTTAGTTTAAAGTCTGTTTTGTCTGAGTAGAGCAACTCATTTTTTTTTTCTGTTTTTTGGTTACCATTTGCTTGAAATATCTTTTTCATCCCTTCACTCTCAGTATATTTGTGTCTTTAAGACTAAAGTGAGTCTCTTTTAGGCAGCATATGGTTAGATCTTGTTGGGTTTTTGTTTGTTTGTTTTTTCATTCAACCATTCTGTCTTTTGACTGGAGAATTTAATCCATTTTTGTTTAAAGTAATTATTGATAGGTAAGGATTTACTATTGCCATTTTATTCATTGTTTTCTCACTGTTTTTGCAGACCCACTGTTTTTATTTTTTATTCTGTTGTCTTTGTGTTTTGATGTCTTTTGGTATCAGTGTTCTTTGACTTTTTATGATGTTAATAAGCCTTCTTTTACTTCCACTCAGAGAATCTTTAGCATTTCTTGTAAGTCAGGTCTAGTGGTGATGAGCTCCTTCAGCTTTTGTTTGTTAGGGAAAGTCTATTTCTTCTTCCTTTCTGAAGAACAGCTTTGCTGGGAATGGAATTCCTGGCTGACAGAGTTTTTTTCTTTTTTTTTCTTTTTTTTTCTTTTTTTTTTTTTTTTTTTTTTGGTTTTGGGGGGCTTTTTTTTTTTTTGTCTTCTCCCGTTGCGGAGCACAGGCTCTGGACACGCAGGCTCAGCGGCCATGGCTCATGGGCCCAGCTGCTCCGTAGCATGTGAGATCTTCCCGGACTGGGGCACGAACCCGTGTCCCCTGCATCGGCAGGCAGACTCTCAACCACTGCGCCACCAGGGAAGCCCGGGTTGTTTTTCTTTGATATTTTGAATATGTCATCCTGTTTTCTCCTGGCTTGAAAAGCTTCTGTTGAGAAATCTGCTGAATGTCTTATGGTGGTTCCCTTATATGTAACTTCTCTCTTTTCTCTTGCTGCTTTCAAAATTCTTTCTTTTTCTGTACTTTTGTCAATTTGATAATTTTGTGTCTCAGTACAGTGCTATCTAGGTTCAAACTCTTTGGGGGTCCTGTGGGACTCATGGATCTGGATGTCCATTTCTCCTCCCAAGTTTGGGAAGTTTTCAGTTATTAATGCTTTAAATAATACTTTCCCTCCTCCTTCTTCTCCTTCTGGAATTCCCACAGTGCTGCTGTTTTTTTGTTTTGTTTTGTTTTTAATTATGTTCCATAAGTCCTGTAGGTTTTCTTCATTCTTTTTTCCTTTTGCTTTTCTGACTGGGTACTATCAAATGTTTTGTCTTTGAGGTTACTAAGTTCTTTTTCTTCATAGTTGAGTCTGCTTTCAAAGCTCTCTGTTGAATTCTTCAGTCATTGTATTTTTTTCAGCTTTAGGGTTTCTGATTTTTTTTTAATGGTTTCTATTTGCTGTACTTACTGTTTTGATCATGCATTGTTTTCATAATTTTGTTTAGTTGCCTGTGTGTTCTTTTAGTTCACTAAGCTTCTTTAAGAGGATTATTCTGAATTCTTTATCTGATAGTTTATAGATCTCCATTTCTTTCTGGTCAGTTATTGGAGCTTTATTAGTTTCCTTTGATAGTGTCACATTTACCTGATTTATTATAATTCTTGATTCCTCACTTTGGTATCTGTTCATTTGAGTCCTTGGTCTTCTTTTCCAAACTTTATGGTTTAGTTTTCTGGACATGTCTGCTGGTAATGTCCTTGGACAGGTGGGGCTTACTATTGAGGTCTACGTCTGGGCAAGGCCATTGCCCAAGCTCTAAGGTCGTGAGTGGGAGTAGGGGATGCTGCTTGTTAAGAACAGTTGGATAGGACTGTTGAATTGGTTCCCTGTCCAAGTAAGGCTGTAGGAGGGGCTCTGTGGTTGCCTGGCTTTTCTAGATAATCAGATTCTTCTCTAGATTATCTAGGCTTACTAGATAATCAGACTTGGTACTATACTCAGCCGCAGGTGGGGCTATAAATTAGCTGTTCTGCTCTGGACATGGTGGTGGGGGGATTCAACAGAATGGACACCAGAGTGTGTTTACATGGCTCTTTGTTCAGGGACCCAAATCAAACAAGACTATGCACCGAGTTCCCTGGCCAGACAGGTCACCAGTTTTGTTCTGCAAGTGGGGAAAGTGACGGGCTGTACTTTCTGTTCAAGTGCCTCTGTAAGCAGGGCTGTTGGATGTGCTATGCAGTTTCCCATGTGCTCCTTGTCAGAGGGGTTGAAAACTGTGTTTAGTGATAGCTGGGGCTACAAATTAGTTTCCCTGCTTGGGCAGAGTGGAGAAACCACCTTCAAGCTCAACAAGGCTCTTTGTGGTCCTGACTCAAGCCAACCCACTCCTCAAGTTCCCTGGCTGAACGGTGTACTGGCTTTGCTCTGAGAACAATCAGCTCTGCCTACGAGACTATGTGCTCAAGCGTTGCTCACCTAGGTAATTTCCATGTGTCCCCAAACATGCTTTCTTGTCAGGAAGGGCTAGGAGCTCTACAGTACTCAGCAGTGTGTTGGGCTAAGATTCAGCTCCCCTGCCTGGGCAGGGGCACATCAGGCTCCAGGATTGGCAAAGTTCTTTATTTGAGGACCTGAATCAGGCAGACCTTCACCCTGCTGAGTTCCCTGGTCAGACTGTACCACTGTCTTGGCTCCACAGATGAGCAAAGCTACTGGTTGGGAGTACACCATGTGCCCTGCAGGTAGGAACTTGGTCTGCCACCATCCAAGTACTAGTTACTGAAAGCCCCTCATGACTTCTCCATAACAATCAGATTTCCAGTGGTCAAATCCTAGAGATTCCCCCACAGTTCTTAAGGGGCAAGACTGGAGTGGGGGCTCCCAAGAAGCAGCCCACAATTCTGGGAGAGCTGGTGTCCACCCTAGGCTCTCTTTTCCAACTGGAGGTACTGTAGGCTCAGGGGTGATCTCTCAGCATGGTGCTGTATTAGCCTGGAGGAGGGGCAATGTGGTCAGTGTGTAGCCATTCCTTTTATTCTTCTGATGTGGTCTATGTTGTGGTGTGGGATGGTACTTCAGCCTCAGCCTCATGTTCTAGGATTCTCTCAGTGGTGCTTTATATATGAATAGTTGTTAGTTCTTTTTATGAGGGGGAACAAAGTCAAGAAGGGCTTAACATTGTTCTTGTGGTGATGTTACTCCTAATTTATATTTTTATCTAATGTTTTCTCATAAATATTTCATATAGTAAATATATGAAATTGTTTATAATATGTTATGTAGTAAACATATGATATAGATATATTAATTTATATTATATGAATTATATAAAGAATCTGTCAATATATTAATATTTAGTATATTACTATAGCTAATAGTATTCACATTGTTGCTCCCATCAGTTGTCTGGATAATAAAATCACCCTCAATGATTGTTGAGTTTGAGAGCTTTCATTCCTCATCTCTTTTATATTATGTCCTCTAAATTTGGAAGGAGAAAATTGGATCCTTTGCTTGCTGGGCTCTAAGAAGCTGTTGATGCCCTTGTCAATCTGTAACAGTAGATGCTGTTTTGAGGCACATGGTTAAATAACCCCAGTGCTCAGAGTGTAGCAACTCATTAGTATCAGGACACCAGGTCCTGAAATAGGGGTACCCATAAGTCCCAAGATAACACTGTTCCTCAAATATGAGATGAGCAGAACACTGTCAAAATTATTTTTAAAACCTTTGGCTCATGTGATACCCTTCTTTCTAAGAATTCAAAACCTTTTCACACATAGATAAGAGAACCTGATATTCTGTTTCAGAACACAATACACCCCTGGGAGAAAAGAAGGGCAGATTGTTCCCTCAGCTTTGCTCCCCCACCACTCTGCCCCTTACCACAAGAATGGCAATAGAGTCTATTCACCTTTGTGGCTCTCTAAGATGAATCATACTCAGCTATGTTACTGAAAGAAGATAGTTTACCATGATCTCATTTTGTGCTTTCAACATTCCTCAAAGTATCAGTTGATTCTGGAAATACATACAGAAAATCTGGTCACTAGATGAGGAATACCAGCTTTTTATTTTTTAAAGGATACTATACCTGCTTGGACATAACTTCTTTCTCAAATTTCCTATTTATATGGACTCATGAAGGGCAATAAGTTGCTAAAGTGTGAGGTAGGGCCAAGGAGATGGTTAACTTTGCTTTACTTTCAATCGAACACGGGTTCGATCCCTGGTCCAGGAAGATCCCACATGCCGTGGAGCAACTAAGCCCATGTGCCACAGCCTGCACTCTGGAGCCCGCAAGCAACAACTACTGAGTCTGAGTGCCACAACTACTGAAGCTCACACGCCTAGAGCCCATGCTCCACAACAAGAGAAGCCACGACAATGAGAAGCCTGCGCACTGCAATGAAGTGTAGCCCCCACTCACTCCAACTAGAGAAAGCCCGCGTGCAGCAACAAAGACCCAATGCAGCCATAAATAATTTAATTAATTAATTTAAAAAGAAAAAAAGAAGAAAAAGAAACTGCAAGTAGAAATTTATATTAGCATGTTTAGGTGATTGATGCCTTTGGTACCCGTGACCTAATGCAGTCAGTCAACTACAGTTAATCCTTGAACAATGAAGCAGTTAGGGTCTCCAATTCCCTGCACAGTCAAAAGTCCATGTCTAACTTTACAGTCAGCCCTCCACATCTGCTGTTCCACATCCGTGTATTCAGCCAGCCTACCTTGGATCGTGTAGTACTGTTGTACGTTTTTATTTTTAAAAATTTGTGTAAAACTGGACCCGCACAGTTCAAACCTATGTTTAAGGTCAACTGTACTTAAGTTTTCTATTCTACAAGAGAACACAAGAACACCTGAGAGAAGTTCAGGAGATGGTCCTCCCCAGTGTTGGAGCTAAAGCAAATTCAAAACCATGGGTGAATTGATAGCTCATACATATGCATGACCTGTGTGAGCCTGTCAGTAGTGATGCCCTTATAGGAGCATCTTTTCCTAACCATGCTCTGTGGAATACTAATCCTCCCCCGCCGCAGGCAGCTCCAGCAAGCCATGCTGCACACTGCATTCCTGTCTTCTTAAACATTCATACTTCACTAATATTTAACAGCTGAAGAATTCTGCAGTAAAGCAACCTGTTTAATTTTGTATACTCCATCCAGCTTTGCTCAGAGTTACTCTCACAGCCTGTTCCTCCTTTTTTTTCTTTGAGTACATAGCATCAACCTTCTTTGGGAACAGTATTCCAAGATCATGTTTTGGAGAACACTGCTCTCGACCATTTAAAAGTGAGTTATGTCCAAAGCAAAATAGTCCTTGCCAAGGTAGAAAGCTTGTATATTGCTTTAAAATTATTGTACCTTGGCTTTTAATCCTCTAACAAGATAAAGTTCTTTAAATTATATTGTTTTATTAACTGCATTTTCCAATAGTTAGAATAAAGAAGAAAATGGGAGTATCGTAGTGAAGTAGAATGAGAGATAAAAATTAAGAAATCTAAATCCTGGCTGTGTGCTGAAGGAGGCTTAACCTTTGCTTAGGGCTTTAAGACTTGGTCAGCTATCAGGCTGGACATGCTTAGTCCATCGCACTCCTCAGTTCATAGAAACTGAAAGCATGGTAGTCTAACCCAAATGTTAATCCCAGTTGTCAGTAAGAAATATCCAGGAATTCTGGGCCTGACTCCTGATTCTCCAAGTCCCTGGGCCAGATGCAAGACCACAGGGGAGTAGTGACTCAAGAAGATGGTGAAGAAGTTGGCAGTATCACATGTAAGTCAGGAGGAGAAAGGGTCCAGGTGGGTGTGCCTGACAACGAGATGTGCAGTGTGCTGTGTGAGGGTCTCTGTGTGAGTAGAGAGCCAAAGGGTACCCCAGGGATTCTGAGGAGCCAAACTGAGTCAATTACATATACAGGAAGAGGACAGTTAGGTCACGGGAGAATTCAGTTGTAGGCTGGAGTTGCTTGGTAATAATAAATACATAAATTTATAACAGACGTGACAGCAGTATTTATAACACTTCCAGCGTTTGGAAACGTTTGCTATTAGCATAAAAATTACAGCTTTGACCAGAAATTACCACTATTTGCATATGATGCAGTTATTAAAGTTGTAGTCTTGTAAACTTCCCATTTTATTGTCATCTTCTTTGGCATGCAGTTAGAAAACTTCCTTGTTCTAATTCTCCAAAGTTATTTAGTCACTTAAGCTAAGTGATCCCTTTTACATACCACACTACCCCAGTCACTACAGGATCTAATCTTTGATTAGTCATGGGTAGAAGAGAAAGGCAAAAGGTTTAGGAACTGCAGCCTCAGTTGGGTGAACAGGAGAGGGACACATACAGGAACGTGCACCTCTACATTAGGGTTGAGTTGAACTTTATAGGCTTTCTAAAGCTCATCAAGACAATCTGCTTGCAGAGAAGACAATGTGCTCACTGAGGCTGCAGCAAAAGAGGCACAATCTGGCAGTTTTAACACGTCACAACATTCTTGCTACCTCCTTTTAGTTTTTTGATTAATGTATATGATGAGATTCAGTTATTGACCTCTTTTTCTCAGCTAGAACTCTTGAAAGAGTTACATACATGTTTTTTTTATAACTCCTAACACTTCACTCACTCTCGGGCAATCTGGTTTCCACCACGGTTCTGCCCCTGCTCCCCTACAAGGTTCAGCTTAAGGATGGGGGCTGCTAATCACTGACGCTTCCTTCCTAAAGCACAGTCTTTTCTTGGCTTCCATGGTGGTTCTCCTTCTACCATTCCTGGCATTCCTGTTAGGTTTCTTTGGAAAGGCTTCCTCTCCCAGCCAATCCTTTAAAGTTAGTGCTTCTTGGGATTTTGTTTAGGCTTGTGATTTTACTTTATACACTTCCTCTGGATGAATTCATTCACTTCCATGACTTTAATTAAAGCTCTAGCTCCATTTCTTGAGTTCCACTTATTTACCCCATATGCAACTGAAAAAATAGCACTTCTACGGCTGAGCACATCACTTCACCCCAGCAAAACCATACCTACTTTTGTGTTACCTATGTCAGAGATTGGCATATCCATCCATCATGTTGCCCAGCCATTTAAATTAAGTCCTCTTATAGCCCACAAATTAATCAACAGATCCTGTCAATTCCATTCCCTTAATATTTCTTGACTACTTTCCACATTCATTTCAAACTTGAACTACCTTGGTTCAAGTCACTAATATCTTTCATTAAGTTTGTTATAACATCCTTCAATTGACTCTCTACACAGTAGCCACAATGATCTTCCTAAAATACTATCTGGTCGTGTCACTCTCTTACCTAAAACCCTCAATGTCTCTGACTTGTCCTCAGTATGTCCAGTACTCCTTAGCTTGCTTCACAGATTCTTTACTGTTCGTCTCTCAGCCCCACTCTTGCCAATCCCTAGCTTGCCCTTGAAACTGTAGACACATGGAACTTGTTTTTGCTTCTGCGGGTGAATCTTCCTTCTCTGTAAATCTTTTCATGTGATGTTAATTCTGCTTAGAACTCTCCCTGTTTTGATTTCATTAACAATTTGTTTTCTGATACTTCCTGGTTTTTTTTTTTTTTTCCATTTCTCTCAGTCTGATTGACCCATAGCCTACTGTCCTGACCTGATTATAACAGTAAACAGTGTTATTACAATTTTCTATTTACTTATTTGTGTCCCCACTAAATTGAAAGCAACTTAGTTGATCTTCTTTATAGTGGGGTAAGTGATGGAATCATTCATTAATATAGGGAATAAAGGAAAAGGATAGGATAGGAAAGTGTACTTAGTTTAACACATTTCTGATTTCTCTAATCTCTCCATTGTGCATCCAGTGTATTTTTTTCTGATTTTGCATTTATATTAACTTCTCATTATATATAAAACTAAAAACAGTGCAATTTTTGTTGAGAAAAATTAGCAAGTTGAACTTCAAAGCCTACAAAAATAAGCAATAATTGTTTGGAATTGGAGTTATGAATTTCAGGGAGAAGGATAGCAAGAAATTTTCATATATTACATGATGGCCTGAATTAAATTTGATATAGCATTTTTCCATAGGTCACTAGAAAAATTTTAAAAGTGTTGAGGCCTTAAAACACCAGGGAGAAATCTGTAAATATCCTTTAGATACAAAGTTAAAAGAGGAAAATCAATCAGTGAGTGTGTTTATTGTTAGATCCCAAAGGAGACCACTTCTGTTTTTCTTAATTAGGAAATTCAATAGAGAGTTCTTAATTTTTATAATTGTGGTATTAGTAAAATGTATAAATATAAGTTATTCCTCTTATGTTTCAGCTTAGTATAGCTCATATTCCTAAATCTTAAATGTCCCACCTTTGAAAAATAGTTTTGAACAAAGCATTGGTCACTTATTTACATGGGTTATTTCCTGCTGTGTTTCGTTAGATCTTAATATGCTCAAATAAGCCATTTATCTCCTCTATTAAATTTATTTTGTGTTTACATCTTATGTCAATAATTAGATAATTACTTGTTTGAAGGCTTCCTTATATTTCTCTCATTTCTCCCATAGCAAATAAGATAGTTCAGGCACATAGCAGATGTTCAATAAATATGCTTTAATTGAGTACATTTGGATCTTTCTTCTGTTTAATGTTTGCTGTGTTAATCACCATCTGTGGCTCCATGTAATCATTTGTGTATAATTGTATCAAAAATAAGCATGCTACCTTTGGTGATGCTCTCCTCTAGGTCTCTGCCTCTTTAAAATTCACCCAGATTTGTAGGTCAGCTTGGCTAAGACAACCTTGTACACACACACACACACACACACACACACACACACACACACAGAGTTATTCGGCAGGGGGGTGTGTGTGTGTGTGTGTGAAGGGAGAGGGTAACACTGATGTTGTTTTCTTTAGGAGTAATATATTGCTCCTTCCACATCTGGTGCTGTCCCTAATTCCTCTCTTCCTACAAGTGTTCTGCTCGGAGTTACCATATGTGCATGGGTTTTAAATGTTTATCCTTTCAACAAACTTTTTTTTTTTTAAATAACTTTTATACTGCCTACCCTCAGAGACTCTTGTAGGGGACACAGGCAATTATACTCATTTGTGATAAATGCCATATGAAAGTGAAATAAAGGATTCTGGAGAGCACATAGGAGGAATAGTTACCTTATACCTGGGTGGGAGAAATGGGGAAGGAAAGTGCAGAAAATTCTTCTCTGCAGAAATAATTGGCAGAAGCCTGAAAGATTAATAAGAGTCACCAGTGTTCTGGTTTTCTATTACTGAATGTCAAATTATCCCTAATTTAGTGGCATAAAACAGCAATAGTCATTTGTTACTACTATCATCGCTCATGGTTCTAGTGTGAGCCAGCCTGAGGCAGGCATTTTAGAATAGGATCTCTGTTATGGACTGAATGTTTTTGTCCCCTCAAAATTCATATGTTGAAGCCTTATCCAATGATGTGATAGTATTTGGAGATGGGGCCTTTGGGAGGTAATTAGGAGCAGATTAGGTCTTGAGGGTAGAGCTCTCATGATGAGATTAGTGCCTTTGTAAGAAGAGACATCAGAGAGCTTGCACTCTCTCTCCCCACACTACATGAGGACACAGCGAGAAGGTGGCTGTCTACAAACAAGAAAGAGAGCGCTCACCAAAACCCAACAATGCTGATAGCCTAATCTCAGATTTCCAGCCTCGAGATTGCGAGGAAATAAATTTCTTCATTTCAGCCCCCTAGTCTATGGTATTTTGTTATAGTAGCCTGAGCTGATTGATCAAGGTCTCTATTGTTGTTAGAGTCAGATGGTATTTGACACTGGAGTCGTCCTCAAAGCTTCCTCACTCCCATGTTGGGGTGGGTTAAGAAGAGTCATATAGCTTGAGACTGGAAGCACTGGGGCTTCATAGGTGTTTCTCTATCTCTCTGTGTTTTCTCATCCTGGTCTCTCCAGTATTGTGGTTTCAGAGTGTCCAGCCTTATTACATGGTGGCCCAGTGCTCCAAAGGGACATGTTTGAATAGAGAGACAAAACCATGCAGAAGCTGCATCACCTTGTAGGACTTAGCCTTGGTAGCCATGCAGCATCAAGTCCGCCACATTCTACTGGTTAGAAGTGAGTCACTAAAGCCAACCCATATTCAAAGGGAGGAGAATTTGACTCTACCCCTTCACTGAAGAAATATGAAAGAATTTGTGGGTATGTTTTAAAGTCATCACACCCAGTGAAGAAGTATCTGCATGCTTTGTGTGTATGCTGTGTGAATTTATAGTATGTGTCCTGGTCAGAAGAGAAGAGGGAAGAGGAGGCTTGTTTGGTGGGAAGAAGCAGGGTGCAAGAGTGATCAAAGAACACTTGTAGATATATCAAATTTACTCTCACAGAGTTCTTCAAGCCACCATATCCAATAGAATGGTCTTTAGTCTTTATCTTCTTTGATACTCCTGACTGTTCCCCACTCCAGGAAGAGTTCATTCTTTGCCTCTCATTATGTCCTCACTCTCCTGACTTTTTTTTTTTTTTAACATCTTTATTGCAGTATAATTGCTTTACAATGGTGTGTTAGTTTCTGCTTTATGACAACGTGAATCAGTTATACATATAAATATATCCCCATATGTCTTCCCTCTTACATCTCCCTCCCTCCCACCCTCCCTATCCCACCCCTCTAGGCAGTCACAAAGCACCGAGCTGATCTCCCTGTGCTATGCGGCTGCTTCCCACTAGCTATCTATTTTACATTTGGTAGTGTATATATGTCCATGCCACTCTCTCACTTTGTCCCAGCTTACCCTTCCCCCTCCCTGTGTCCTCAAGTCCATTCTCTAGTAGGTCTGTGTCTTTATTCCCATCTTGCCCCTAGGTTCTTCATGACCTTTTTTTTTTTTTTAGATTCCATATATATGTGTTAGAATATGGTATTTGTTTTCCTCTTTCTGACTTAGTTCACTCTGTATGACAGTCTCTAGGTCCATCCACCTTACTACAAATAACTCAATTTTGTTTCTTTTTATGGCTGAGTAATATTCCATTGTATATATATGCCACATCTTCTTTATCCATTCATCTGTCGATGGGCACTTAGGTTGCTTCCATGTCCTGGCTATTGTAAATAGAGCTGCAATGAACATTGTGGTACATGACTCTTTTTGAATTATGGTTTTCTCAGGGTATACACCCAGTAGTGGAATTGCTAGGTCATATGGTAGTTCTATTTGTAGTTTTTTAAGGAACCTCCATGCTGTTCTCCATAGTGGCTGTATCAATTGACATTTCCACCAATAGTGCAAGAGGGTTCCCTTTTCTCCACACCCTCTCCAGCATTTATTGTTTGTAGATTTTTTGATGATGACCATTCTGACCAGTGCGAGATGATATCTCACTGTAGTTTTGATTTGCATTTCTCTAATGATTAATGATGTTGAGCATTCTTTCATGTGTTTGTTGGCAATCTGTATATCTTCTTTGGAGAAATGTCTATTTAGGTCTTCTGCCCATTTTTGGATTGGGTTGTTTGTTTTTTTGATATTGAGCTTCATGAGCTGCTTGTAAATTTTGGAGATTAATCCTTTGTCAGTTGCTTCATTTGCAAATATTTTCTCCCATTCTGAGGGTTGTCTTTTCATCTTGTTTATGTTTCCTTTGCTGTGCAAAAGCTTTGAAGTTTCATTAGGTCCCATTTGTTTATTTTTGTTTTTATTTCCATTTCTCTAGGGGGTGGGTCAAAAAGGATCTTGCTGTGATTTATGTCATAGTGTTCTGCCTATGTTTTCCTCTAAGAGTTTGATAGTTTCTGGCCTTACATTTAGGTCTTTAATCAATTTTGAGCTTATTTTTGTGTTGGTGTTAGGGAGTGATCTAATCTCATACTTTTACATGTAGCTGTCCAGTTTTCCCAGCACCGCTTATTGACGATGCTATCCTTTCTCCACTGTACATTTCTGCCTCCTTTATCACAGATAAGGTGACCATATGTGCGTGGGTTTATCTCTGGGCTTTCTATCCTGTTCCATTGATCTATCTTTCTGTTTTTGTGCCAGTACCATACTGTCTTGATTACTGTAGCTTTGTAGGATAGTCTGAAGTCAGGGAGCCTGATTTCTTCAGCTCCATTTTTCGTTCTCAAGATTGCTTTGGCTATTCGGGGTCTTTGTGTTTCCATACAAATTGTGAAATTTTTTGTTCTAGTTCTGTGAAAAATGCCAGTGGTAGGTTGATAGGGATTGCATTGAATCTGTAGATTGCTTTGGGAAGTAGAGTCGTTTTCACAATGTTGATTCTTCCAATCCAAGAACATGGTATATCTCTCCATCTATTTGTATCATCTTTAATTTCTTTCATCAGTGTCTTATAATTTTCTGCATACAGGTCTTTCGTCTCCTTAGGTAGGTTTATTCCTAGGTATTTTATTCTTTTTGTTGCAATGGTAAATGGGAGTATTTTCTTAATTTCACTTTCAGGTTTTTCATCATTAGTGTGTAGGAATGCCAGAGATTTCTGTGCATTAATTTTGTATCCTGCTACTCTACCAAATTCATTGATTAGCTCTACTAGTTTTCTGGTAGCATCTTTAGGATTCTCTATGTATAGTATCATGTCATCTGCAAACAGTGACAGCTTTACTTCTTCTTTTCAGATTTGGATTCCTTTTTTTTCCTTTTCTTCTCTGATTGCTGTGGCTAAAACTTCCAAAACTATGTTGAGTAAGAGTGGTGAGAGTGGGCAACCTTGTCTTTTTCCTGATCTTAGTAGAAATGGTTTCAGTTTTTCACCATTGAGGACAATGTTCACGGTGGGTTTGTCATATGTGGCCTTTATTATGTTGAGGTAAGTTCCCTCTGTGCCTACTTTCTGCAGGGCTTTTATCGTAAGTGGGTGTTGAATTTTGTCAGAAGCTTTCTCTGCATCTATTGAGATGATCATATGGTTTTTCTCCTTCAATTTGTTAATATGGTGGACCACGTTGATTGATTTGCATATATTGAAGAATCCTTGCATTCCTGCGATAAACCCCACTTGATCATGGTGTATGATCCTTTTAATGTGCTGCTGGATTCTGTTTGCTATTATTTTGTTGAGGATTTTTGCATCTATGTTCATCAGTGATATTGGCCTGTAGTTTTCTTTCTTTGTGACATCTTTGTTGGGTTTTGGTATCAGAGTGATGGTAGCCTTGTAGAATGAGTTTGGGAGTGTTCCTCCCTCTGCTATATTTTGTAAGAGTTTAAGAAGGATAGGTGTTAGCTGTTCTCTAAATGTTTAATAGAATTCACCTTGAAGCCATCTGATCCTGGGCTTTCATTTGTTGGAACATTTTTAATCACAGTTTCAATTTCCATGCTTGGGATTCGTGTGTTCCTATTTTCTATTTCTTCCTGATTTGGTCTTGGAAAGTTGTGCATTTCAAAGAATTTGTCCATTTCTTCCAGGTTGTTCATTATATTGGCATATAGTTGCTTGTGGTAATCTCTCATGATCCTTTGTATTACTGCAGTGTCAGTTGTTACTTCTTCTTTTTCATGTCTAATTCTATTGATATGAGTCTTCTTTTATTTCTTGATAAGTGTGGCTAATGGTTTATCAATTTTGTTTATCTTCTCAAACAACCAACTTTTAGTTTTATTGATCTTTACTGTCATTCCCTTCATTTATTTTCATTTATTTCTGATCTGATCTTTATGATTTCTTTCCTTCTGCTAACTTTGGGGGTTTTTTGTTCTTCTTTCTCTAATTGCTTTAAGTGTAGGGATAGGTTGTTTATTTGAGATGTTTCTTAAGGTACAATTGTATTGCTATAAACTTCCTTCTTAGAATTTCTTTTGCTGCATCCCATAGGTTTTGGGTTGTTGTGTTTTCATTGTCTTTTTTTTCCTAGGTATTTTTTGATTTTCTCTTTGATTTCTTCAGTGATCTCTTGGTTATTAAGTAGTGTATTGTTTCACCTCCATGCGTTTGTATTTTTTACAGATTTTTTTCCTGTAATTGATATCTAGTCTCATAGCGTTGTGGTCAGAAAAGATACTTGATATGATTTCCATTTTCTTAAATTTACCAAGGCTTGATTTGTGACCCAAGATATGATCTATCCTGGAGAATGTTCCATGAGAACTTGAGAAGAAAATGTATTCTGTTGTTTTTGGATGGAATGTCCTATAAATATCAATTAAGTCCATCTTGTTTAATGTATCATTTAAAGCTCATGTTTCCTTATTTATTTTCATTTTGGATGATCTGTCCATTGGTGAAAGTGGGGTGTTAAAGTTCCCTACTATGGTTGTGTTACTGTCAATTTCCCCTTTTTTGGCTGTTAGCATCTGCCTTATGTATTGAGGTGCTCCCATGTTGGATGCATAAATACTTACAATTGTTGTATCTTCTTCTTGGATTGATCCCTTGATCATTATGTGGTGTCCTTCTTTGTCTCTTGTAATAGTCTTTGTTTTAAAGTCTATTTTGTCTGATATGAGAATTGCTACTCCAGCCATCTTTTGATTTCCATTTGCATGCAATATCTTTTTCCATCCCCTCACTTTCAGTCTATATGTGTCCCTAGGTCTGATGTGGGTCTTTTGTAGACAACATATATATGGGTCTTGTTTTTGTATCCATTCAGCGAGTCTATGTCTTTTGGTTGGCGCATTTAATCCATTTACATTTAAGGTAATTATCGATATGTATGTTCCTATTACCATTTTCTTAATCATTTTGGGTTTGTTATTGTAAGTCTTTTCTTTCTCTAGTGTTTCCTGCCTAGAGAAGTTCCTTTAACATTTGTTGTAAAGCTGGTTTTGTGGTGCTGAATTCTCTTAGCTTTTGCTTGTCTGTAAAGTTCTTAATTTCTCCATCAAATCTGAATGAGATCCTTGCTGGGTAGAGTAATCTTGGTTGTATTTTTTTCCCTTTCATCACTTTAAATATGTCCTGCCAATCCCTTCTGGCTTGCAGATTTTCTGCTGAAAGATCAGCTGTTAACCTTATGGGGATTCTCTTGTATGTTATTTGTTGTTTTTCCCTTGCTGCTTTTAATATTTTTTCTTTGTATTTAATTTTTGATAGTTTGATTAATATGTGTCTTGGTGTGTTTCTCCTTGGATTTATCCTGTATGGGACTCTGTGTGCTTCCTGGACTTGATTAACTATTTCCTTTCCCATATTAGGGAAGTTTTCAACTATAATCTCTTCACATATTTTCTCAATACCTTTCTTTTTCTCTTCTTCTTCTGGGACCACGATAATTCGAATGTTGGTGTGTTTAATGTTGTCCCAGAGGTCTCTGAGACTGTCCTCATTTCTTTTCATTCTTTTTACTTTATTCTTCTCTGCAGTAGTCATTTCCACTATATTATCCTCCAGGTCACTTATCCGTTCTTCTGTCTCAGTTATTCTGCTATTGATCCCTCCTAGAGAATTTTAAATTTCATTTATTGTGTTGTTCATCAGTGTTTGTTTTCTCTTTAGTTCTTCTAGGTCCTTATTAAATGTTTCTTGTATATTCCCCATTCTATTTCCAAGATTTTGGATCATCTTTACTATCATTATTCTGCATTCTTTTTCAGGTAAACTGCCTGTTTCCTCTTCATTTGTTAGGTCTGTTGGGTTTTTACCTTGCTCCTTCATCTGCTGTGTGTTTCTCTGTTTTCTCATTTTGCTTAACTTGCTGAGTTTGGGGTCTCCTTTTCGCAGGCTGCTGGTTCGTAGTTCCCATTGTTTTCGGTGTCTGCCCCCAGTGGCTGAAGTTGGTTCAGTGGCTTGTGTAGGCTTCCTGATGGAGGGGACTAGTGCCTGTGTTCTGGTGGATGAGGCTGGATCTTGTCTTTCTGGTGTCAGGTCCATGTCTGGTGGTGTGTTTTGGGGTGTCTGTGAGCTTATTATGATTTTAGGCAGCCTCTCTGCTAATGGGTGGGTTGTTTTCCTGTCCTGCTAGTTGTTTGGCATAGAGTATCCAGCACTGTAGCTTGCTGGTCGTTGAGTTGAACTGGATCTTGGTGTTGAGATGGAGATCTCTGGGAGATTTTCACCATTTGATATAACATGGAGCTGGGAGTTCTCTGGTGGACCAATGTCCTGAACTTGGCTCTCCCACCTCAGAGGCACAGCCCTGACGCCTGGGTGGAGCACCAAGGGCCTGTCATCCACACACCTTTTGTGCCGCTCTAGTCTCAAAGCTCCCACCCCTGCTCCTGAGGCCTGGGGCCCCATGGTAGGTGGACCTGTGTGTTGATGCTCTCCTGGATTTTTTGTTTGCCTCTTCTCCTTTGACAGCTCATTCTCATCTAACAAGCCATTTCCAGTCACTTACCAGTCCTGACATTTCTGTCTCCTACTTGTTGCTCAAACCTATCTACTCCTCTCCACCATAATTACCTGCTCTCTTAGTCCATACCAAGATGACCATTTCTTTTGTTCAACATATATTTCCTGAGCAAAAATGAAGGGAGTAGGAATGGTATGTAAAATTAAATAGTGTGATTAGGGAAGGTCTCTTGGAAAGGTGATTTTTAAGCAACAAGGTTGAATGGGTTATGGGTTAAGTCATTGAGGCTAGAACTGAGTGACATAGGGAGAGAGGAACAGAAGGTAAAGTCAGAGAGTTAAAGGTGGATGGTGGACTGATCACCTGGGATCTTGAAGGATAGATATGTGTGGGAAGGTGTAAGAGTCTGGGCTCATTGAAATCATTCCTTTGATATGCACCTTAACTATTTAGGGCCAGTATCCTGTTTTCTCCATCCTGAATCCCCTCAGGGTGCACCATCTGGGGACACCTGTGGTAGCTGATGTCTTGATGGCGACAACATCCTTTGTTTATGGATATGGCAGGTGACATTCTTTGCTCACAGTGCATCCTCTTGGTGATGAATTCAACTAACATTTGGGAGGCATTTCATGACCAGTTTTGTCCTATAGCCCTTAGGAAGGCTCATTCCTAGATCAGCAAAGATTCTCTTGATAGGCCACTCAATGTGTTAATTTTTGGATTAGGCCCTGTTGATAATCTAAAATTCTCTGGATCGCCTGTCTTTACCAGTCTATTATGATACAGGAGATGTTTTCCCTTGTTCCTCTTCCCATATCTAGAGTTGCACTTTATTAACTTGTTGATACATACTTAAGTATGTATCAACCCATACATGCTCATACCATTCATGTAGTCTCTTTCAAGTCAAATCATTCCAAACATAACCTTCCAATTTTTTACAACTCAATCTAGTCATTTGTCTCTATTTCATAAGAAAAAGACGGAAACTTAAGGCATTATATAGACGAGTAAAAGATGCTAGGAGGCCTCAGTCTAATGCATTTTTTTTTAAGGGCCTTGGAAACCAGTTAAAATCCCAACCATTCTTCCTGCTTCGTTCTGTTCAGATTCCTTTGAGATGTGAAAAGCTTTGGAAGGAGTGTTTAATTTAATCTGAACTTACCAGATATTTATCCTGTGTAAATGCAGGTCTGAGAGGTAGAATTTGATGGGTTTAAAACGGAAAAGCGTAAATGTAGGGACATTATTGGAAATTGGGAGAGGCATGTGACCAGAGAGGAATCACAATGGATCAACAGCACCTCCTTTACAAATGAGGACAAGCTTATCTTGATAATGACATTAACAGTGAGGTGTTAAACTGTTACTGTGAAAAATTATTAACAAAACAGATGGAGGAAAAGTTTTCATGATAGAACACATCTTTCAAATAGCCTGTAAATTTCAGGTAAATGTTTCATTATTTGAAATTTAGAGTTTATTGCTTAGAAGTTTTGCAGACTATTCAAAGACTCCACTATTCCTGCAAGCACTGGCTAGATCGCCTTCTGATTCATGCACTTGGGTCACACTTAACAAGACTTAGCCACAACCTTTGTTGGAGAATGTTCTACAACATATTGTGCTAACCAGCTACAGATCTGACGAGAAACATTCCCTCTCACATATGGGAGAGCACAATTGTCTTCACATGTTTCCTGCTTAGTTAGAACTCTGGGTCATAGTCCATGTCTCCTCAGACTGTGGTAATTAATTTGAATCTGAAACTAAGCTTTATTGTAGGGATGTTGTTTGCAAGTGTGAATCTATGGTTTTCTTGGGGAGAGAGAGAGTGGGGGAAATTACTGAGTCTGAATGACTAGAGTGTAGACAGTACCAGCAGGGAAGCAAAGCCTCTACAGAAAGGCTACTAAAAGGCAGAGGGAAGTGTGAGGGGACAAGTGTGACACCATTTGGCTTCTGTTCCATATATGTGAAAATTAAATGACTCTAGCAATGTGACTTTGAATCAGTTTCCTGTTTTTCTCTCATGAGAGCCAAGTAAGGGCTTTAACTCATAGAGCAAGCATCCTTGTGATATACAGTATGAGAACCAGTAGAATGTTTTACCTGGAGTAGAGAAACTTGAGAATATCCATAGAAATCTGGAAATCAAATACAGATACCAGCCACTGGAGCTTGAGGGCACTGAGGGTGCTTCCCACAGGAGGGGTGGGGGTTGGTTAAGGGGAGCCTACATGACTTGAGGTCCTCAGCCCCACCATCTGAATCACAAAAAGGGGGAAAAGGCTTTGAAATAACAGTAATCAAAACTTGCTTAGTGCTTTATAGTTTACAAAGCGATCTTCCATACGACCCCCCAAACCCCTCTAATTTAGGTAGTGCTTTAGTATTTATTATTTCCAACTTATGGGTAAAAAAATGAGATTGAGAGAAGATAATACAGTTCCTCAAAACTTTTACTAGGACCCAAGCCTCTTTTTATACACTTCCCGCTATACCCTTGTCTGTATAGCCATGCCATTGGTTCAGTGTTAAACTAACGTATAGAAAGTGTTTCATATGAAGTATATCTCTGTAGATTAGTGATAGGAGTCTATTAATAAATTAAATAAACATGTCAAAGTCAGAAGCTCATTCTTTGAAAAAAGAAATATTTGGTTGTCCATCCGCCCCCCCCACCCCCACCATCCCCCTCCAAGCTCACTATATTTAACATTGGATTTCATCTGCCATCTAGTGGAGTTTTGATAAACCACATGTAAAAACTAAGGAGTCATTCCCTGCAGTAGGCTGTCCAATGTACTTCTGAAATTTCATCAAATTTTTTATGTTCACCTTACACTTTTAAAGCACTTGTATGTGCAGATTATTTCCTATATCAAAAATTAGTAAGTGTTCTATCACCTTGAATTTTTGTACAACCTAGTTCTTGACTACTAATATCTTATGTGACCTAGGATAATTATCTCTCTCCTTACTTTATTTTACTTTTTTTTTGACTCTCCATTTACTCTTCTACAAAATGAGGTTAAAATCCCTGTCAGCTATAAAATTAAATGGCACTATGCTACATTTTGACTTAATAACAGTAAAAAATCAGTATGTTTTTTAAAAATTTGTTGATACTCTTCCCCTATTCCCATACCTAACTCTACCCTACCTTTACTCAGATAATTCCTACAGACCAGTGAGCTATTAGAAGACCAGAATTATGTGGAAAATCAACAAGTGATGTTTTAAAAGATGGTTAATGTATGTCACATATGTCATGGGAAAGAGGAAAACAATACCCACTGAGAGAACCATTGAACCTACATAATTAACTTACATAGATAAAATATTTTAAAATTTTATTTAATCATTACATAAAATTTCATTTTATCTTCACAACAGCTCTGTGAGGACTTTGGAAATGGTATTGTTATCATTCTTTGCCAATGAATAAACAAAGGAACAGAAATATTTAGACGATCAATCTCACAAAGGCAGGCGGTTGTAGAAAATGAATTAAACTCAAATCTGTGCTACTCCCTGCAGAGTAGCAGCTTCAGGATCACCTGGGAGAACTTCCCTGGTGTCACAGTGGTTAAGCATCCACCTGCCAATGCAGGGGACACAGGTTCAAGCCCTGGTCCAGGAAGATCCCACGTGCTGCAGAGCAACTAAGCCTGTGTGCCACAGCTACTGAGCCTGTGCTCTAGAGCCCGTGAGCTACAACTACTGAGCCCACATGCTGCAACTACTGAAGCACAGGTGCCGTGCTCCACATCAAGAGAACCCACTGCAATGAGAAGCCCGCGCACCACAATGAAGAGCAGCTCCTGCTCACCACAACTAGAGATTGTGAGAAATGCAGACTCTGAACCCACATCCTAGACCTAAAGAATCAGAATCTGCATCCTCGCAAGATCCCTAGGTGATGTGATGCTCATTAAAGTTTGAGAAGCACCAAACTAACCCATGAACCATTTATCAGACCAAGATGTCTTTCCAGGGCATGTAAGGAAGCCATGTGGTCTTTGAGGACTATTTGAATCAGTTTTAGTCTGAACAAAAGCTTAAATATGAGAAAATACTGTCTCGAGTGAGAGGGCAAATTTCAAATCTCAACAGATATGTAAAATAATAAAATGCTTTGAATGATTTGGTTTTTTATTATTAAAAAAATTTTATTGGGCTTCCCTGGTGGCGCAGTGGTTGAGAGTCCACCTGCCGATGCAGGGGACACGGGTTCGTGCCCCGGTCCGGGAAGATCCCACATGCCGTGGAGCGGCTGGGCCTGTGAGCCATGGCCACTGACCCTGCGCGTCCGGAGCCTGTGCTCCGCAATGGGAGAGGCCACAATAGTGAGAGGCCCGCGTACCGCAAAAAAAAAAAAAAAAAAAATGTATTGAAGTATAGTTGATGTACAGTTTTACATAATTTACAGGTGTACAATATAGTGATTCACAGTTTCTGAAGGCTATATTCCATTTATAGTTATTATAAAGTATTGGCTGTATTCCCTGTGTTGTACAATATGTCCTTGTAGCTTATTTTATACATAATACTTTGTACCTCTTACTCTCCTACCTCTATATTGACCCTCCCCCCTCCCTCACCCCACTGATAACCACCAGTTTATTCTCTGTATCTGTGGGTCTGCTTCTTATTTTTGGTTATATTTCTTAGTCTGTTGTATTATTTCGATTCCACATATAAGTGATATTGTACAGTATTTGTCTTTCTCTGTCTGATTTATTTCACTTAGCCTAATGTCCTCCAAGTCCATCCATGTTGCTCCAAATGGAAAAATTCCATTCTTTTTCCTGGCTGAGTATCTTTTCGAATTAGTGGTCTTGTTATTTTTGGGTATATACCCAGGAGTGGAATTGCTGGGTCATATGGTAGTACTGTTTTTAATTTTTTGAGAAGGCTCCATAATGTTTTCCACAGGGGCTATACCAATTTACATTCACACCAACAGTGCACTAAGGTTCCCTTTTCTCTGCATCCTTGCCAACATTTGTTATTTGTGTTCTTTTTGATGATATTTATTCTGAGAGGTGTGAGGTGTTATTCCATTGTGGTTTTAATTTGCATTTTCCTGATGGTTATCAATGTCAAGTATCTTTTCATATCTGCCTGTTGGCCATTTGCGTATCCTCTTTGGAAAAATGTCTATTCATGTCTTCTGCCCATTTTCAATTGAGTTATTTGGTATTTTTTGGATGCTGAATTGTATTAGCTATTGGTATATTTTTGATATTAACCCCTTGTCAGTCATATGATTTGCAAATTTTTCTCCCATTTGTTGTAGGTTGCCTTTTTGTTTTGTCTGTGATTACCTTTGCTGTGCAAAAGCTTTTAAGTTTAATTAGGTGCCATTTGTTCATTTTTGCTTTTATTTCCTTGGTATTAGGAGACAGATCCAAAAAAATATTAGTATGATTTATGTCAAAGAGTGTTCTGCCTATGTTTTCCTCTAGAAGTTTTATGGTTTCTGACCTTTATTTTAGGTCTTTAATGCATTTTGAGTTTATTTTTGTTTATGGAGTTAGAGAATGTTCTAATTTCATTCTTTTATGTTTAGCTGTCTGGTTTTCTCAACAACACTTATTGAACAGACTGTCTTTTCTCCATTGTATATTCTTGCCTCCTTTGTCATACATTAATTGACCATAAGTACCCACATTTGTTTCTGGTTTCTCTGTTCCATTCCATTGATCTGTGTGTCTGTTTTTGTGCCATAACATATTTTGATTACTGTAGCTTTGTAGTATTGTCTGAAGTCTAGAAGGGGTATGCCTCCAGCTTTGTTCCTTATCCTTAAGATTGCTTTGGCAATTCTTGACCTTCTATGTTTTCATACACATTTTAAAATTATTTTTTCTAGTTATGTGAAAATGCCATTAGTATTTTGGTAGGGATTGCATTGAATCTGTAGACTGCCTTGGGTAGTACAGTTATTTTTCCAATCTAAGAACACAGTATATCTTTCCATCTCTTTGTGCCATCTTCAATTTCTTTCATCAGTGTCTTACAGTTTTCAGAGTACAGGTCTTTTGCCTCCTTAGGTACAGTTATTCCTAGGTATTTTATTCTTTTTGATGTGATGGTAAATTTGATTGTTTTCCTAATTTCTCTTTCTGATAGTTCAGTGTTAGTGTATAGATTTATGTATATTAATTTTGCATCCTGCAACTTTACCAAATTCGTTGATGAGCTCTTATAGTTTTCTGGTAGTATCTTTAGGATTTTTTAATATATAGTATCATATCATCTGCAGATAGTTGTAGTTTTACTTCTTCCTTTCCAGTGTGCATTTCTTTTTATTTCTTTTTCTTGTCTGATTACTGTGGCTAGAACTTCCAATACTATGTTGAATAAAAGTGGTGAAAGTGGGTATCCTTGTCTTCTTCCTAATTTTAGAGGAAATGCTTTCCGTTTTTCACTGTTGATTATGATGTTAGCTGTGGGTTTGTTATATATGGCCTTTGTTATGTTAAGGTATGTTTCTTCTATGCCCACGTTCTGGAGAATTTTAACCATAAATAGATGTTGAAATTTGTCTAAAGTTTTTTCTGCATCTATTGAGATGATCATATGGTTTTTATTTTTCAGTTTGTTAATGTGATGTATCACCTTGACTGATCTGTTGATATTGAAAAATCCTTGCATCCTTGGGATAAATCCCACTGCATCACAGTGTATGATCCTTCAGTGGATTTGATTTGCCAGTATTTTGTTAAGGATTTTTGCATCTTTGTTCATCAGTGATATTGGCCTGTAATTTTGTTTTTTTGTGATACCTTTGTGTGGTTTTGATGTCAGGGTAATGCTGACCTTCTAGAATGAGTTCAGAAGTGTTCCTCCTCTGCACTAATTTTGGAATCATTTCAGAAGGACAGCTGCTAACTTTTCTCTAAATGTTTGATAGAACTCACCTGTGAAGCTCTCTGGTCCTGGACTTTTGATTGTTGGGAGTTTTTAAATTACTGATTCAATTTTATTACTGGTAATTGGTCTTTTCATATTTTCTATTTCTTTCTGGTTCAGTCTTGGGAGAATGTATCTTTCTAAGAATTTGTCCATTTCTTCTAGGTTGTCCATTTTATTGGCATATAATTGTTCATAGTAGTCTCTTATGATCCTTTGTATTTCCTTTTTAAGATTTTTTTGATGCAGACCATTTTTTAAGTCTTTATTGAATTTGTTACAGTATTGCTTCTGTTTTATGTTTTTTGGTTTTTTGGCCATGAGACATGTGGGATCTTAGCTCCCCGACCAGAGATTGAACCTTCACCCCCTGCATTGGAAGGCAAAGTCTTAACCACTGGACCACCAGGGAAGTCCTGATCCTTTGTATCTCTATGGTCTCAGTTGTAACTTCTCCTTTTTCATTTCTGATTTTATGGATTTGGGCCCTCGCTCTTTTTTTTCCTCAATGAGTCTGGCTAAAGTTTTATCAATGTTGTTTATCTTTTCAAAGAACCAGCTTTTAGTTCAATTGATCTTTTGTATTTTTTTAGTCTCTATTTCATTTATTTCTGCTCTTTATGATTTCTTTCCTTCTACTAACCTTGTGGTTTTTTTGTTCTTCTTTCTCTAATTCCTTTAGGTGTAATTTTAGATTGCTTATTTGAGATTTTTCTTGTTTCCTGATGTAAGATTGTATTGCTATAAACTTACCTATTAGAACTGCTTTTGCTGTGTGCCATAAGTTTGGATGTTTTTGTTTTCATTTTTCTCTAGGTAGTTATTCATTTCCTCCTTGATTTTTTCAGTGATCTATTGGTTGTTTAATAGCATATTGTTTAGCCTCCACATAAGTTGATGTCTAGTCTTACAGTGCTGTGGTCAGAAAAGATGCTTGATATGATTTCAGTTTTCTTAAATTTACCATGACTTGCTTTGTGGCCTAGCATGTGATCTAGCCTGGAGAACATTTCATGTATACTTGAAAAGAATGTGTATTCTGCTGCTTTTGGATTAAATGCTCCATATATAACAATTAAGTCCATCTGATCTAATGTGTCATTTAAAGCCTGTGTTTCCTTATTGACTTTCTTGAGGATCTGTCCATTGATGTTTATTTTAAAGTCTGTTTTATCTGATAAAAGTATAGCTATTCTGGCTTTCTCTTGATTTCTGTTTGCGTGGAATAACCTTTTTCCATTCCCTTATTTTCAGACTGTGTGTGTCTTTAGATCTGAAGTGAGTCTCTTATAGGCAGCATATGTACGGGCCTTGTTTTTGTATCCATTCAGCCACTCTTTGTCTTTTGATTGGAGCATTTAGTCCATTTAAATTTAAGGTAATTATTGGTATTTATGTTCTTGTTGCCTTTTTAATTGTTTTGAGGTTGCTTTTGTAGTTCTTTTTTCCCTTCTTTTGTTCTCTTCTCTTGTGATTTGATGACTATCTTTACTGTTATGTTTGGATTCCTTTATCTTTTTTGCATGTATATCTATTATAGATTTTTGGTTTGTGGTTACTGTGAGGTTTTTATATGGATACATATATATATGATCCCAAATTCTTTGATCATCTTTATGATCATTACCCTGAACTCTTTCTCAGGTAGATTGTCTATCTTTAGTTAATTTAATTCTTCTTCCGGTGTTTTGTCTTGTTCCTTCATCTGAAACTTGTTCCTCTGTTGCCTCATTTTTACTGAGTTACTGTTTGTATTTTTATATACCTGGTAACTTAATTATGTTTCCCAGCCTTTGAGAAGTGGCCTTTTGTAGGTGACATCCTTTGCATTCTATCAGTGGACTCCCCTTTTGTTATACAAGCTGTATGTTCTAGAGTTTCTCCTGATGAGAGCTGCATGGGTCCTTATGTTGTGGCAGGCTGACTATGTGGGAGGTCTGGTGGGCTTGGTTGACTCTTGGTCTGGTTGGTTGCCAGGCCATGCCTTGTTCAGAGGCTGCTGGCTGGTGGGACAGGTCATGAAGTGGCTGACTGCAGAACCTCAGGGGACCCCAGGGCTAGTGCTGGGTCACTGGTAGGCAGAGTCAGTGTCCAGAAGATTCTGGCGCTCTTGCCCACCCTCTGGTGGGTGAAGCCAGTTCTTGGGGTTAGTGCTGGACTACTAGCAGATAGAGCCAGGTCCTGGAGTTTGGTTACAGGACCCTGGGATCCTAGAGCTAGTGCCAGATAACTGGTGGGGAAGGGTGGTTCTTGACACAGTTGGGAATGGGGTCGTGGGTGTATGAAGCTTGCATTGGCCTGCTAGTAGGCAGGGCTGGGACCTGGCTGGTCCTAGGGCAGTGTCTGGCCTGCTGTGGGCAGGCTGGGTCCACAGGCTGTGGGATTGTGGTTTTATTGCATGTGGTCTCTGCCCCCTGGTAGGTGAAGCTGGTCCAGAGGCTAGATAAAACTTTCTGAGTGCAGTGCTGGGCCCAGAGGACTCTGAGGCTGGCGCCTGCCCACTGGTGGGTGGATCTGGGTCCTGGACCCTCTGGTGGGCAGGGCCATGTCCAGAAGCTTCTGTGGACTCAGGAGATCTTTAGGCAGTCTGTCTGCTGATGGGTGGGGCTGTGTCCCCTCCCAGTTAATTGCTTGGCCTGAGTCATTCCAGCACTGGCACCTAGAGACTGTTGGGTGGGACCAGGTCTTCATGCTAATGGCCTGGAGGAAGGATTCTACAATGGCACTCACCAACACAAACATTTACATAGTAGAAGGACCTCTCAAGAATGGATCCCACCAGTGCTTATGTCCCCAGGGTAAGCTTCAGGCACCCCCTGCCTCTCTGGGGATCTTTCTAAGACAGGTAGGTCTGGCCCATGCTCCTATCAAATAACTCTTTTGCTCTGGGTCCCAGAGTGTGTGAGATTTTTCTATGCCCTTTAAGAATGAAGTCTTTATTTCCCCAAGTCCTGTGGGACTCCCAAGATTAAACCTCACTGGACTTCAAAGCCAAATTCTCTGGGGCCTTGTCTTCCTGGTGCAGGACCCCTGGGCTAAGGAGCGTGACGTGGGGCTTAGAAGTCTGACTCCTGTAGGAGAACCTCTGCAATGTAATTACTCTCCAGTTTGTGGGTCGCCCATCTGGGGATGTATGGTACTTGACTATATCACAAGTCTGCCCCTCCTACCCATCTTGTTTTTGTTCGTTCTTTGTCTTTAGTTGTAGAAGATCTTTTTTGGTAGGTTCTGGTCTTCTTACTGATGGTTTTTCTGCAGATAATTGCGATTTTGGTGTGTTTGTGAGAGGATGTGAGCTCAGGGTCTTCCTAGTCCACTATCTTGGCCTATCTCTCCTGAATAATTTCAATCAGATTACTTTCAAAATATAATCACTGTTGTTCTTGTTTACCAATTTTCTTGTTTAGTGTATTTCTGTACCAGTGTATTATAAGCAGCATAGGCTTCTTTAAGAAAATCTAGAGTTTGCAAGATAAATAGCACTTAGTTTAGCTCAGTTACTTCAGTTTACAGATGAAGCAAATCAAATCCACTCAGAAAGTTATTGGAAGTTAGCACTAAATTTGGCAGCTGGTCTATTTTTCTTCAACCAGTTCTTCTTTCCCCTTCACATATATGGATCATAATTTGTCTGGATGACCATTTCCTAGGGCCTGTTCTACACAATACTCATTCTGCAGGTTGTTCTGAAAAAATATGTTTCAGAAATACTACACAACATAGCTTGTTTGTGGTGATTCTTGGTATATCCTTATAAAAAATGAGAGAATCTATCTTAAAGAAATCTAACTGCTCACCTCAGTTTACCAAACCCTGAATGAAATGTGCTTGCCTTCTTCCCTCTGATGTTTCCTGCTACATTACTTTTGCCTCCAGGCAGAAAAAATTCTCTGCTTTGAGGACTCACACAATTAGTTCAGACCCACCTGGATAACCTCCCTATTTCAAGGTCTGTAACCTTAATTACATCTGCAAAGTTCCATTGCCATATAACAAAACATACAGGTTCTAGGGATTAGAGCATAGGCAACTTTGGAGGGCCACACTGCTTATTGCAAATTCCAAATCATGTCTTCCCTGATTACCCAATATGAAGGAACTACTCAGCCACTTTATCACATCACCTTAATTGAATTCTTTATACATGCCTTTTTAAAAAAATGTTATATCACTTGCTATAATGTAAGCTTAATAAGAAACAAGAACTAGAATCTGATGATCTTGGAATAATATTTGGCACATAATAGGTGTTCAGTAAATATTTTCTGGCTGAATTTTGTTAAATTCAGGTTTTCCAAACTTATTACTCATAAAATTTAGGATATATGCTTGTTTGAGAAACCAAATATTGTGTGAAACAGGACAGTTTTTATGTTCTTATCTGTATACACATACATATATAAACAGGCACATATATGCACACATATATATATACATATACATGTGTGTGCACGCACATACGTTTGTGTTTGTGTGCACTTGTACTTTCATTTGTTTATCTGTTTCAAAATTTTACATGTAATAGGAAATTTTTCTCATGACTGAGAAGTTAAGGTTCAGGTGCTTTAGGTACCCACTCAAATAATCTGCATTTGGAGCTTGACTGATGCCAGCTAAATTTGAGTGTTGTCCTCACTTATTTCCATTCAAGCACTTTCTTAGGAGTAAAGGGGCTGCTTTTTTGAACCGACATGTATCTTCTTTGTCTTCCTTATATTGTACCCATTCATCTGGAGCTCTTGAAATATATGAAATATGCATAATCCTTCTATCACTTAGCAGCCCTATTGGAAAGAAGTACTAAACATTTCTCTAGGTTGGCTTTCCCAAATTAGAATTCTGTGTTACTACCCTAAATATTTAATGGAAAAAACCATATTCCATGCTTACATTTAGAAAACATTGGATTAAAGGAATATTTGTGTCTTGGAACATATATCATGCTTTTATATTTATTGACTCCCCAAGAGGGCTATTTAGTTTGCAATATTTCCCAAATATTTTACAAGAGGACCAGTTTTTCCCATATAGCATCTATTATTATATCCTAGAATTAGTGTTCTAAGGGACACCATTTAGTAAACATTACTACAGAATATCTTAATTCTCAAATATAAGAAACTTCAAGATTTCCAATTTTATTAACACAGGTAGTATATAGGCTGTTGCTTACTTCAAAGACAACTTTAAAACCTTCTACCTTTGGGGGTTCTTTTATTATTCAAAACTTTTTCTTTTCATGATAATGTAACTTAACAAAATCTGCATGGCTTAACACAACGACAGTTGATTTCTTTCTCATAACACATGCCTCACACTTGAGAGCTGGTGGGGCTGTGCTCCACACGGTCACCCAGGAAGTCAAGCTGATGGGAGCCCACCATCTCGTCTGCACGTGGTCAGGTGTAGCAGCAGCTGATAAGAACCTGAATGCTCTGCAATGCTTCTGAGGAAGTATTCTGTGGCGCTGCCATCCACGGACAATCAGCCAGCATTTATTGCATAACTGCTCCTAATTGTAGGGGTCTGACAGATGCAGGGGACTGGACAAAATATTTGGGGCTACCACTGTATCTGCCACAGCTAATAACACTCCTTAACTTCTTTTTATGAGCAAAATTGCCATAGCGTTAACTGATTGATGTCTCCTGAATGTCATGATAGCTTAATCTAAATATTGTACAATGATGAATAGAATTTGTCACAGAATGAGGACATATTAAATATAAAGGAAGATTAAATCATTAGTAAGCTATCTCACATGTAAGAGTAAGAGAAGAATTTCAGAAATTTACAGCAGAGAATTAAAGGAATATTTAGCATTCAGTTAAAAATGGTACCTGTGTGGTCCAGGAATGTGTCATGTACAAAACGTTAATAAAACAATGCAGTTACTACCATGATCAGATGATTAAAGTTAGGATGTAAGTGAAAGCCACGGAATAGGGAAAACAACAATTTCAAATATCGAGCACTTTATATATACTGCTTTCTGCCTAAGCACTTTATATTCATGCATAGATTAAGTATATTACAGTGTTCTTTTTTAAAAAAAAGACAAAATAAATTGTGAGAGGCAAGCAAAATAGCAGTAACCAAGAGTACTTTTAAAAACTGTACTTGGCATTTATAAGTATTAAGTAAAAAGAAACCATGGTCATAAAACTTTGGGAAACACTGGACAGTAAATTTTCCTCTTGGATGTTTTATAGCACATTAAGCGCTCTGAGAAGTCTTCCCAGAAGAAATCACTTTAGTGTCTTTTACCCACGTTTACCAAACTTTTTATCATATAGCCAGAAAGAATAAAGAAAAACTAACCTATTATATATACCCTGCTCAGCCTGGCATACAACTGAAAGAAACAAAAAGAGGCCTTGCTTACTGCTTGCTTTCAAAGTGGTAGATTCCTGATATTCAGTCTTCCTCAGCTATGATATAAACTTACTATGTGCACAGTCCATTTGACCTTGTTACATCTCCCCTGTGAGATTTGAGGTCAAGGGGAACTGACAGCCAATAGGCTAATACTCATGCTTTTTTACTGAACTGTAACAAAGTCTTTTGTCTCTGTCCTAGGAGTATCATGTGCCTTCTGCCAACATCCCTGAACAGTTTAGGCTAACTTATTAGCCTGTAAGTAGGGTAAATTCAAATCCAGGATACAATACTGCAATGTAGTAATAATAAAAATTTTCCTCTTTCCATAAGTTGATTAATTTGAGTAATTTTTCCTGGGCCACTAATTTTGACAGAGGAGAAATATGAATTACTAGACAACCAACTCACAGATGCTATGATCTAACAGAGTTACAAGGCCTTTTTTAATGTGTGTGTCAATATCACATTTTATTAATTTTTTTAATTTAATTTTTTATATTAGAGCATAGTTGATTTACAATGTTGTGTTAGTTTCAGGTGTATAGCAAAGTGATTCAGTCATACATATGCATGTATACATTCTTTTTCAGATTCTTTTCCCATATAGGTTATTACAGAATATTGACTGTAGTGCCCTGTGCTATACAGTAGGTCCTTGTTGATTATTGATTTTATATATAGTAGTATGTATATGTTAATCCCAAACTGCTAATTTATTCCTCCCCCACCATTCCCCTTTGGTAACTATAAGTTTGTTTTTGAAGTCTGTGAGTCTGTTTCTGTTTTGTAAATAAGTTCATTTGTATCATTTTTTTAGATTCCACATATAAGGGATATCATATGATATTTATCTTTCTCTGTCTGACTTACTTCACTTAGTAAAATAATCTCTAGGTTCAACCATGTTGCTGCAAATGGCATTATTTCATTCTTTTTATGGCTAATACTCCTTTGTATATATGTACAATGTTTTCTTTATCCATTCTTCTGTTGATGGATATTTAGTTTGCTTCCTTGTCTTGAGTATTGTAAATAGTGCTGCAGTGAACACAGGGGTGCATATATCTTTTTGAATTAGACTTTTCTCTGGATATATGTCCAGGAGTGGGATTACTGGATTTTATGGTAGTTCTATTTTTAATTTTTTAAGAAACCTCCATACTATTCTCCATAATGGTTGTACCAATTTACATTCCCACCAGCAGTGCAGGAGTGTTCCCTTTTCTCCATACTCTCTCCAGCAATTATTTTTTGTAGACATTTAGTTGATGGCCATTCTGACCAGTGTGAGATGACACATCATTGTGGTTTTGATTTGTATTTCTCTAATCATTAGTGATGTTGAGCATCTTTTCACGTGCTTTTTGGCCATCTGTATGTCTTTTTTGGAGAAATGTCTATTTAGATCTTCTGCCCATTTTTTGATTGGGTTGTTTGTTTTTTATGTGATATTGAGCTGTTTGTATATTTTGGAAATTAATCCCTTGTCGATCACTTTGTTTGCAAATATTTTTTTCTGTTCTGTCGGTTGTCTTCTTGTTTTGTTTATGGTTTCCTTTGCTGTGCAAATCTTTTAAGTTTAATTAGGTCCCATTTGTTTATTTTTGTTTTTATTTTTATTACTCTAGGAGACAGTTCAGAAAAGACATTGCTGTGATTTACGTCAAAGAGTGATCTGCCTATGTTTTTCTCTAAGAGTTTTATAGTATCTAGTCTTACATTTAGGTCTTTAATCCATTTTGATTTTATTTTTGTGTATGGTGTTAGAGAATATTCTAGTTTCATTCTTTTACATGTACCTGTCCTGTTTTCCCAGCACCACTTATTGAAGAGACTGTCTTTTCTCCATTGTATATTCTTGCATCCTTTGTTGTAGATTAATTGACCATAGTTGTGTGGTGTTATTTCTGGGCTTTCTATCCTGTTCCATTGATCTGTATTTCTGTTTTTGTGCCAGTACCATACTGTTTTGATGACTGTAACTTTGTAGTACAGTCTGAAGTCAGGGAGCCTGATTCCTCCAGGTCCTTTTTTTTCCCCCCTCAGGATTGGTTTGGGTATTCAGGGTCTTTTGTGTTTCCATGCAAATTTAAGAGTTTTTGTTCTAGTTCTGTGGAAAATGTCATTGTAATTTAATAGGGATTGCACTGAATCTGTAGATTGCCTTGAGTAGTTTAGTCATTTTGACAATATTGATTTTTCGAACCAAAGAACATGGTATATGTTTCCATCTGTTTGTGTCATCTTCAAGTTCTTTCATCAGTATCTTATAGTGTTCAGAGTACAGGTCTTTTGCCTCCTTAGGTACGTTTATTTCTAGGTATTTTATTCTTTTGATGCCATGGTAAATGGGGTTGTTTTCTTAATTTCTCTTTCTGATCTTTCCTTGTTAGTGTATACAAATGCAAGAGATTTCTATGTATTAATTCTGTATCCTTCAACTTTACCAATTTTCTGGATGAGCTCTAGTAGTTTTCTGGTAGCATGTTTAGGATTTTCTGTGTATAGTATCATGTCATCTGGAAACAGTGACAGTTTTAGATTCCTCTTATTTCTTTTTCTTCTCTGATTGCCATGGCTAGGACTGCCAAAACTATGTTGAATAAAAGTGGTGAGAGTGGACCTCTTTGTCTTGTTCCTGAACTTAGAGGAAATGCTTTCATCTTTTCACCATTGAGTATGTTGTTAACTGTATTGTTGATGAATATGGCTTTTATTATGTTGTGGTAGCTTCCCTCTATGCCCACTTTCTGGAGACTTTTTCTCATAAATGGGTGTTGAATTTTGTCAAAAGCTTTTTCTGCATCTGTTGAGATGATCATATGGTTTTTATTCTTCAATTTGTTAATGTGGTGTATCACACTGATTGATTTGTGGATATTGAAAAATCCTTGCATGCCTGGGATAAATCCCACTTGGTCATGGTGTATTATCCTTTTAATGTGCTGTTGGATTCAGTTTGCTAGTATTTTGTTCAGGATTTTTGCATCTATGTTCATCAGCGATATTGACCTGTAATTTTCTTTTTTTGTAGTGTCTTTGTCTGATTTTGGTATTGGGGTGATGGTGGCCTCATAGCATGAGTTTGAGAATATTTCTTCCTTTGCAATTTTTTGGAATAGTTTCAGAAGGATAGGTATTAATTCTTCTTTAAATGTTTGATAGGCAAGGTCTTAATTAACATTTGAGTGGTTGCTCTCTTTCATTTACTGTGGAAATGACTTTATATGCACTAACTTGTTTACTACTCAAAGGCATTCCATGATGGAGGTGCCAGTATCTTCATTTTACAGATGAGGAAACTAAGACACAGAGGAGTTAATTTTCTCAAGGTCACACGGTGTGTGGTAGGCCTGGAATTCAAACCTAGGTATCAGAACCAAATTTCTATCCATCACATAAAGAGAAAGGAGATATAGGAATTTTAAATTTATTCACAGTAGAAACCAGAACAGTTGTTACAAAAATAATAATAAAAGATCTCATTGAAGAAAGATTTTTTGAAATATTAAAAACTTGAATTTGTAAATTTCTACCCATTAAAAGAAAAGCAAATCAAAATTTAATTGTCCAGGGCTTCCCTGGTGGCGCAGTGGTTGAGAGTCCTCCTGCCAATGCAGGGCACACGGGTTCGTGCCCTGGTCTGGGAAGATCCCACATGCCGCGGAGTGGCTGGGCCCGTGAGCCATGGCCACAGAGCCTGCGCGTCCGGAGCCTGTGCTCCGCAACGGGGGAGGCCACAGCAGTGAGAGGCCCGCGTACCGCAAAAAAAAAAAAAAAAAAAAAAAAAAATTTAATTGTCCAACAAGTGTAAGGAATACCTGAGAAGAGAGCAAATGAGTTTTGAACAAAAGAGAGGGCCCTACTGATTGAAGATACGGTTAACACTTCTTATTTAATCATTCAGATCGTATCAAGCAGAGCAGCCCCATTCAGATGGTAACATGGGCCTCTAATCCCCAAAGTCCAGAGTTCATTGTTGGTGTGGCAAAGCAATTCAGTCAGCTGAAGAATAGCTGTTTTATGTAGTCCGAATTCAACATAACATATACTTTACATAGCTGTGATTGGTTAGCATAATTGTAGTGTTGTAGGAAACTTTCAGGTTAACCAAGCCACTCAAAATGATTACTCATGATACCAAGAGCTACAAAATTGAAGCACCTTCTGCTACAGGGGTCAACAAACTGGCATGTGGGCCAATTCTAGTTCACCCTTTGTTTTGTGAATAAATTTTTATTGTGACACAGTCACACCCATTTGTTGGGTATTGTCTATGACTGCTTTGTGCTACAATGACAGAGCTGAGTAGGGGCAACTGCCACAGAGGCCATATGACCTGCAAAACCTGCAATATTTCCTATCGAGTCCTTTACAGAAAAAGTTTGCTGGCTCCTGTTTTAGTCCTTTAAGCACATTTTCATCAATAATAAATATCTTCTCCAGCGTGTATATAAAAGTGAGTCAAACATGCAGCTTTAATGTCTAAAAGTGAACCTTACTATTAGTATATGCTGAACTTCGAGAATTTTTATTTGTAAATATTTCTACAGTGTGACAGTGAATTAAATTATTTGACCATAAATGTTTATCTCATTTACTGATGTCAGTGGTTAAACCTACACATTAACTTGCCCATCTCGTAGTTACCTTTAGGGACTTTTCCTTTCCCTAGAGGTCCAGGGATTTTTCTCTTAACATTTCTCACGATAGAGCTTGCTATCTGTTCGTGACCTTTGGCCTACACAGATCTTGGACTGTCTATTTATCTTTCTTAGCCAGTTTCAGTCTTTCTCAACCAAATGATTTCAGGCAACTACAATCAAACCATTGCTAAAAGAAACTTATTTGCCATCTGGGCTTTATACTGCATACACTATTTGTAATTTTTGTTTATTAAGCAAGTGTGTTGAATATTTTCCTTGTATTTTGCATGCTGGCTTACTCTAAATAAACAGAAATTTGTTTTTGATCCCAACATAACTAGAGTTGGGTAGGAAATTACCTTGACACAGTAGTGGCCTCCAAATACACTTTGAGGCACTTTCCCAGAGGTCTTAGAACAAAAAATCTCAGAGAACTTTAGATAGTTGAATACCGTAATTTTAAAATCAGTTTAAAATACATAGTGAGAAATTAGGAGAGAGAGATGGGGTAGGTTTCCAAACTTTGGACAGGGTGGAAGCAAGGCAGAAGACTCACTACACCTGAATCCTGAGGTACATGATTCAAGAGCAGGGGAGTCCAAAATACAGAAGGTGCTTGGTGTCTAATTCTACCCTTGTTGTGTTGGAGAGACACAGGAGCAAGTATTGCCACAGCAGCAGACAACCAGTGACCTGATGGACAGCATAGTTTTTACTTTTTTTTTTTCCCTGTGTGATACGGACAGGGGGCAAATAGGATACCTCTGTGTCTCCTACAAATGTAATGTCTTACAGATTTATGGACTCTTGTGTACTTGACATTTCCACCCCTTCCTTTTTTCAAAAAATGCTAAACTTTAATGAGTCACACTAGCTTCTTCCTTTCACACTTAGTTTCATCTATTCTTGTTATTTGTTACTCTTATTAGCATAGCTGAATAAACTTTTAAAAACTTGTATAATTGAAGACAGTCACTGCTCCATATCCACAGGCTTCCCACCCACAGATTCAATCAGACTTGGAGTTCAGTCTGTGGTTGGTTGAATCTGGGGGTGTGGACAGTGGACATAGAGGAGCAACTGTACTATATACCATTTTATATATAAGGGACTTGAGCATCCCTGAATTTTGGTGTCTGTGGGTGTCCTGGACCAGTCCCCTGCAGATACCTAAGGATGACTGTCTAACATTACCTTAGTTTCAGGTGTATAACATAATGATTTGATATTTGTATATGCTGCAAAATGATCACCACAATCAGTCTAGTTAACAGCTATCACTGTAAATGGTTACAAATATTTTTTCTTATGATAGACTTTTAAGATTTACTATATTAGCAGCTTTCAAATATGCAATACATTATTATTAACTAGAGTCATAATGTTGTACATTACATGCTCAGGATTTATTTATTTTATAACTGGAGGTTTGTACCTTTAGACTCCCTTCACACATTTCCCCCACACCCATCTCTTGCCTCTGACAGCCACTGACGTGTTTTCTGTACTCATGAATTTGTTGTTTTCTTTTTTCTTTTGGATTCCACATGTAAGTGAGAGCATATGGTATTTGTCATTCTCTGTTTGACTTATTTTATTTAGCATAATGCCCGCAAGGTCCATCTGTGTTATCATAAATGGCAGGATTTCAAGTTTCACGGCTGAATAATATTCCATTGTGTGTGTGTGTGTGTGTGTGTGTGTGTGTGTGTGTGTGTGTATCAGATTCTTTATCCATTCATTCACTGATGAACCCTTAGGTTATTTCCAGATTTTGGCTTTTGTATGTAATGCTGCAATGAGCATGAGGAGTGCATATATCTTTCAAATCAGTGTTTTTGTTTTCCTTGGATAAATAGCCAGAAGTGGAATTGCTGGATAGTATGGTAGTTCTATTTTTAATTTTTTTAGGAACGTTCAGCTGTTTCCCAAGTGGCTGCACAATTTACATTTCCAAAAACGGGACACAGGGGTTCCCTTTTGTCCATATTCGTGCCAACACTTGTTGTCTCTTTTCATTTTCGTGGTTGGTATTCTAACAGGTGTGAGGTGAGATCTCACTGTAGTTTTGATTTGCATTTCCCTTATGGTTAGTGATGTTTGAGCATCTTTGCATGTACCTGTTGGCTATCCTTATGTCTTCTTTTGAAAAATGTCTATTCAGATCTTTTGCCTATTTTTAAATCAGGTTGCTTTTTTTGCTATTCAGTTTCATGAGTTCTATATATATTTTGGGTATTAATCCCTTGTTACATATATGGTTTGCAAATATGTTCTCCCATTATGAGGGTTGCCTTTTAATTTTATTGGTTTCCTTTGCCTTGCAGAAGATGTAGAGTTTGATATAGTTCTATTTGTTTGTTTCGGCTTTTGTTGCCTTTGTTTTTGTTGCCAAATTAAAGAAATCTTCACCAATGTTCTCAGCCTATGTTTTCTTCTAGGAGTTTTATGGTTTCAGGGCTTACATTTTATGGTTTCAGGGCTTACATTCAAGTCTTTAATCCATTTTAAGTTAATTTTTGTGTATGCTGTAAGATGGTGGGCTAATTTGATTCATTTGCATGTGGCTCTCCAATTTTTCTAGCACTATTTACTGAGGAGACTCTCCTTTCCCCATTGTATATTTTTGTCTCCTTTGTTGTAAATTAGACAATCATATATGCATGAGTTAATTGCTGGGCTCTCTATTTTGTTCCATTGATATATGTGTCTGTTTTATGCTAATACCATATTGCATTGATTACTATAACTTTGTAATATAGTTTGAAATCAGGGTTCATGATATCTCCAGCTTTGCTCTTATTTCTCAAAATTGCTTTGGCTATTCAGGATCTTTTATGGTTCCATACAAATTTTAGGGTTATTTGCTTTATTGCTGTGAAAAATGCCATTGGAATTTTGATAGGGATTGTGTTGAATCTGTAGTTTGCTTTGGGTACTACAGACATTTTAACAATATTAATTCTTCCAATTCATGAGGATGGAATATCTTTCCATTTCTTTCTGCCTTCTTCAATTTCATTCTTCATTGTCTTACAGTTTTCAGTGTGCAGGTTTTTCACCTCCTTTTTGCACCTTTTATTTCTTGTCTGATTGCTGTGGCTAAGACTTTGAATACTATGTTGAATAAAAGAGGTAAGAGTTGGCACCCTAGTCTTATTCCCAGTCTTAGAGGAAAGGCTTTTATGTTTACACTATTGAGTTTCATTTTAGCTGTGGGCTTGTCATATATGGCCTTTATTATGTTGAGGTAAGTTCCCTCTAACTTAAAGAGTTTTTATCATACATGGATGTTGACCTTTGTGAATGTTTTTCAGTATCTATTGAGATGGTGATATGATTTTTATCTTTCATTTTGTCAGTGTGGTATATCACAGGGTTTGATTTGAATATTTTGAACCATCCTTGGACACCTGGAATAAATACCACTGAACATGATGTATGATCCTTTTAGTGTGTTGTTGAATTTGCTATGCTAATATTTTATTGAGGATTTTTGCATCTATGTTCATCAGGGATATTGGCCTGTAATTTTCTTTTGTTGTGGCTTCCTTATCTAGTATTGGTATCATGGTAATGCTGGCCTCATAAAATGAGCTTGGAGTGTTCCCTCCTCTTTTATTTTTTGAAAAAATCTTAGAAGGATTGGTGTCATTTCTTCTTTCAGTGTTTGGTGGAAATCACCAATGAAGTTGTCAGGTCCTGAACTTTTGTTTGGCGAGAGGTCTTAGATTACCGATTCAATCTCTTTACTAGTAATTGGTCTATTAAGTTTTTCTGTTTCTTCATTATTCAGTCTTAGCAGTTTGTATGTTTCTAGGACTTTATCCATTTCTTCTCAGTATTCAAATTTCTTGACATATGATCGTCAATAGTTGTCTCTTAGGAACATTTGTATTTCTGTGGTATCAGCTGTAATGTCTTCTCTTTCATTTCTAGTTTTTTTTTTTTTTTTTGGATCCTCTTTTTTTCTTGGTGTATGTAGCTAAATATTCGTCAATTTTATTTCTCTTTTCAGAAAATCAGCTCTTAGTTTCATTGAACTTTTCTATTTTCTTTTAGTCTCCATTTATTTCTGCTCTGATTTTATTTCCTTCTTTCTACTAACTTAAGAGTTCTTTTTTTTTTCTTTTTTTAGTTCCTTGAAGTGTGAGGGTAGGTTGTTTGAGATTTTTCTTGTTTCTTGAGGTAGAAATTTATCACTGTGAACTCCCTCTTAAAACTGCTTTTGCTGTCCAATAAATTTTGGTATTTTGTACATATTTTGAAACATATTCTCATTTGCCTCAAGATATTTTTTGATTTCTCTTTTGATTTCTTCTTTGACCCATTGGTTGTTCATTGGGATAGTAGCATGTCGTGGAATCTGAACATATTTGTGAATTTCCCAGTTTTGTTCTTGAAATTGATTTCTAGTTTCATACCATTGTGATCAGAAAAGATGCTTGATATTATTTTAATCTTCTTAAAGTATTATTAAATTTATTAAAATTTGTTTTGTGGTTTAACATATGATCTATCCTGGAGATCCATGTACACTTGAGAAGAATGTGTATTCTGCTTTTGGACGGAATGTTCTATCTACATCTATCTATATCTATATGTATATCCATATCCATATCTATATATAAGTCCATCTTGCCTGACTTATCACTTAAGCCCAATGTTTCCTTATTGATTTTCTGTCTGGATGATCTATACATTGATGTAACTAGGATATTAAAGTCTCCTACTAGTATTGTATACCTGACTATTTCTCCATTTACTTTTGTTAATATTTAGTTTATATATTTAGGTGTTCCTGTATTGGATTCATAAATATTTACAATGCTTCATCCTTTTTAGATTGACCCCTTTATTATTATGTAATGCTCTCCTTTGTCTCTATCAGTCTTTGTTTTAAAGTCTCTTTTGTCTGCTATAAGCATAACTATCCCAGCTTTCTTTCGGTTTCCAGTTGCATGAAATATGTTTTTCTATTCCTTCACTTTTAGTCTGTATACATTCTTATGTTTGAAGTAAGTTTTTTGCTGGCAGCATATGGATGAACCTTTTTCTTTTTAATCCATTCAGCCACTCTTTGCTTTTGATTGGAGAATTTAGTCTATTTAAATTTATAGTAATTATTGATAGATATGTACTTACTGTCACTTTGTAAATTGTTTTCTGACTATTTTGTAGTTTCTCTCTCTTTCTTCTCTTGTTCCCTTCCTTTTTGTTTTAATGACATTTTTAGTGGTAAGCTTAGCTTTTTTTCTCTTTCTCTTGTCCATCTATTATAGGTTTTTGCTTTGTGGTTCCCATGAGGCTTACATATGACAACTTATGTTTATACTGGTCTATTTTATCTTGATAACTACTTAAGTTTGAACACATCCTACAGGTCTACATTTTCACTCTCTCCCTAATATTTTGTTTTTGATGTCACATTTTACATGTTTTTATCTTATATATCCGTTAAGTAATTATTGTAGTTATGGTTATTTTTACTACTTTAGACTTTTAAACTTCATACTAGCTTTACCATATATAATGTTTACCTTTGCCAGTGAGATTTATACTTTCATATGTTTACCTGTTACTAATTAGCACCCTTCTTTCATTTTAAAAGTTCCCTTTAACATTTCTTGTAAGGCTGGTTCAAAGGTAATTTCTTCCTTTAGCTTTTGCTTGCCTGGAAATTTTAAATCTCTCTTTCAATTCTGAATAATAACTTTGCCAGGTAGAGTATTCTTGTTTGGAAGATTTTTTGTTTTCTTTCTGCACTTTGAATATATTATGCCTCTCCCATCAGTACTGCAAAGTTTCTGCTGAAAGTTCTGCTGATGGTCTTATGGGGATTCTGTTGTATGGATCAAGATGTTTCTCTCTTAATGCTTTTAAGATTCTCTCTTTGTCTTTTACTGTTGATGTTTTATAATGTGTGTTTGTGTGGGTCTGTTTGGGTTCATCTTATTTGGAGCTCTGTGTGCTCCTGGATCTGGATGTCTCTTTCCTTCCCCTAGTTAAGAAAGTTTTCATCCACTATTTCTTCAAATAAAGTCTCTGCGCCTTTCTCTCTTCTCCTTCTGGGACCACTATAATGCAACTGTTAGTCCACTTGATATTGCTCCATAAGTCCCTTAAACTATCTTCAGTTTTTTCATTGTGTTTTCTTTTTGGTGTTCTGACTGGATGAGTTCCACTGCCCTGTCTTTGAGTTCATTGATTCTTTCTTCTGCTTCATTTACTATAATATTTAACACATCTAGTTTATTTTTCAGTTCAGTTATTGTATTCTGCAGCTCTGTGACTGCTATTTCATACTTTCTTACATTTTCTCTCTCTGTGTTGAAGTTCTCATTGTGTTCTCCTGAGTTCGGTGAGCATCTTTACAACCATGACCTTGAACTCTTTATCAGGTAACTTACTTATCTCCATTTCATTAAGGTTTTTTTTCCTGAGGTTTTATCTTGTTCTTTTTGTGAAACATATTCCTTTAATTCTTTATTTTGCTTGACTCTCTGTGCTGGTTTATGTGCATTAGATGAAATAGCCACCTCTTCCAGTCTTGAAGGAGTGATCTTGTGCAGGAAATGAACCATATCACTCATTCATGCCCTAGCTCTTGTTTGTCTCTCACATATCTGTGATTGTCCAAGCAGCCTGTTTTATTTTTAATGGCTGCAAGTATTTGAGGGTGTACAAGACCTATAGTGTCCCAAAGAAGAGGAGTTCAGTGAGCACCTAGATTCAAGCTGACTGGAAGCCAGACCTCAGGCTGCAGCTTTTAAAATATGCAAATTCATACTATCCTGTGGGACCACAATTGTAAGCACCATTGACTACCAAAGACAGATATTCCAGAGGTGTTCCCCTGGGTGGCGGTTGCAAAAATCAGGGCTTCAGCCAAGTGAATAAGCTCCTTTCTGGGAGATACCAGTGAGCTGTGGTGAGACAAAGAGAGAGAACTGAGCTGGCATTCACCAGCCTATGTTCCATGAGAGTATTTCCGTAGGCCTCTAAATGTGTGCCAGTCCTGAGGTCTGCCCCTCAGCAAAGCTCCAGGATAAACAAATAGGCCTCTGTCACAGAAAGAATGGGGGTGTTTCAGTCTGTTTTCTGTGCAGTGGCCTGGGGGTGGTAGTCAACCAAGAACTGTCTCTCCAATTTGTCACAGTCCCATGAGACTTGGGAACACAAGGCCATCTGGCCTCTAGAGTCAGGCAGTTAAGGGGTATCCCCTGGGAAGTAGCCTCCAAAATCACGGCACCACATATAAAAGCAGAATCACCAAATTCGTGTAAATTTGCTCCCGTCTCTGAGATACAGGTTCTCCTTAGCACTGCAGAGGGAGAATGTGAAATTGGCATCTGCTGGCTGGAGTGAGGCAGAGGGAGAGCATAAGCATGGTGTCCACGGTGGGGGTAGGGAACAAGGAAGAGGAAGAGTGTGAAGATGGTGTCACCAGTCCCTGTCCCCAGAAAGTATCCTAGAAGGCCCCTGTATGTGTGTTAAGTGAGATGTCTGCCCCTCAGTCTGACATTTTAAGGTTAGCAAATGATCCTCTTTCATATACAATCTGGGCGCCTCTTGTTCTGCTACTTTTGTACCTGCTCCTGGGGCAGGTGAACCTGAGCGTGTGAGCCCTTTAAGAGTCATTTCTCAGTTCGTTATACCCTTGTGGGTCTCGTGGATGCAAGACGTGTTGGCTTAGAAAGCTGGATGTTCTGGGGGCTCATCTTTCAGGTGCAGATATTAAAAGCTAAGGTGCTCAATGTAGGGTTCAAACTCTTTGCTCCTCTGGGAAGAGATATGGGTTTTAAGTCTCCTCCTGAATGTTGGTTGCCATGCTGGGGGTGGGATTTTTGACAAGATTGTGTCTCAGCCTCTCCTGCCTGCTTTGATGTGGATTTTTCTCACTTGCTCTATGTGCAGGAATTGCTCAGCTAGCGTTTAGTTTATTCAGAGAAAATTGTTTCTTACATAGTTGTAGATTTGAAGTGTCTGTGAGTTAAGGTGAGTTCAGGATCTTCCTATGTTGCCATCTTCAACTGGAACCAGAGCTAAATATTCAGTAATAACACAACAAATATAAATAATACAGAAAAATAACACATTTCAGCAAGAAATTATTTGTAGAAGAAATTTCTGAATCCTAGTGACTCAACTGCCCATTCAGTTGGTTACTCCTCTGATACCCCTCCTTATACTTCTAGAAACATGCTACATGTGTGCTGGTGGCAGGCTTGGGTGGGAAGGGAATGGGGATGGGCAAAAGGAAGTGGCTGACTATCAATACAGATAATTCTCACAATCTTATAGGACCTTTAATTTTAAATGATTATTCAGATATCTATGGAAAAATGTGCAACATTAACGTATGTTAATATTTCCAAAAAGTTTCAGAGATAAGAAAAGTTTTAGAATCCTGCTCCCTGGTCTCTATCAAAATCTGAAGGTATTTAATACTTTCTCACAATCCAGATTTCTATTTTAAGATGGTTCCTCAAAGTCTCCAATAACTAAATTCTCCTCTTTAATATTTAGGAGGTGGAGTTTATAAAACGACCCACCACTTATTTCCTATCCTTTCATGTAGACCCATCTTTTCATAATGACCGTGGTCCTCAACTATGTAGGCTGAGGGTAGGATTAGAGAAGAACAGTAGCTGTCAACTTGGCTCTTTGAGCCTAGATAGTTCTCTCCTCCACACTGGCCTTATTTATTCTTCTATAACTGTATAGACACTCATTCTTCTCTAGAAATAAGCCCTCATCTTTGTATGCTTCTCCTTTTCTCCCGCTCCTTATCCCACTCTAGACATCCTCCAAACTAGCAATCCCGCCCATTATCTTGCCCAGAGTAAAGCTCTATAGCTGTTAATATATTCCTTATAACTTATATAATATGTAAAACTCCTGGATGCTGAAGAGTCCCTTTATTCCAGTGGATAATTTCCATCTCAGATAAATTCTGGGGACTATCTCCAGTGTTAGGTCAGAGGCAGGTAAGAGATACTATCTCCTACTTTACATGCGGTCAGTATGAATGTTTGTCATAAATATTGTCAAGCAGATCAAATAACATATTCCAGAAAATTGAGACAATAAAGTTAGTAGCACTTCATCTTCTACCCTGCCATATAGATTAGCTCTAATACTATCTGAAAATACCATTTACAGGCTCAACAAGGCAAACGACAAAACAGTGGAATATGTATAGCAGATTTTCAAGTCTGATGGGTTTCCTTTTGTCTCAGTAGGCTTATATAGCTTTGCTCTCTTAAGTCCTTGATAAATCAAAGTAATAGCAGCAACAAGTCAAATAAAACGGTTACATAGGTGGTCCAATTTCTGTATGACTTAAAATCAGGACTTTTCCAATTTTTTTTTTGTATATGTGAATCACTTGAGGATCCTGTTAAACTACAGATTCTGATTCAGTAGGTCTGGGTTAGCATCTGAGATTCTGTTTTTAAGAAAGTTCTCAGGTGTTCTGAGGCTGCTGACTCAGATTTCACAGAATTAAAGAAACAAAACTTTAAAACATTTATGTTTTCCTAGCTATGTCACAATTCCTCTTCATGAGTGTGTAGAACAGAGCATTTCTGAAATATGCACACATAAGCTTACTAGCATCTGAGAACAGTTGGGAAAAGAAAATAGGAGTTAATATGTCAATAATTCATGCATACACAAAAGCAGCTAATATAGAATTATAGTAGCAATATCAAACAACTTTGAAGTCAAACACATTCAAAAATTATAAAGGAAAAGTAAATCATTATTCTAATCATGGAAGTCTTTATGTTCACAAATATTTAAAAATGCAGCTACCTTTGAGTCAGGAAAGGAGAAAGCAGAGTATGCCTGTATGTATTTCATAACAATATTCAACACTAATTCATTTTTAGTTCATTAGCTCAGCTCACTGCAAATAACTCAGAAAAACAATCATAGGTAGTTCTGTTAGTGTATGCAGAAAAGGGTAAGGGACAGTGATCGTTTAAGTGGAGTGAGTGGAGTGGTTATTTAGAGTTGTAGACGGGCCAGAAGAGGCAGATGAAGAGAGAGCAGCCACAGTGTCTCTCATACATTGAACTTCAACCGGAAACACTGAACTGAGAGTTGTAACACACCTGCAACAAACTGAAGCTCCAAAGATAATTAATGTGTAGATCAGACATTGATAATGGGACAGATTATATCTAAACACAAATATCCAGCACCTTCACAAGTGTAAAATTTCAGTGATCGCTAGTTTGCCTATAGCTACATTTTTTACTGAAATGAAATCCTCTTTTTTTCTGAGAACTGAAAGCTGTGTACATTATTCTCTTTCTTCATGTACTTGTCAGCAAGAGTAAACATTAACCCATTTTAATATGCTATAGATTCTCTAATTTGTGTTAACGCCTTTGCAGATGCTATATTACACTTTCTGTAGGGCAAACTACAAGTCATACATTGAATGCATTCCCAAAAGTGCCTCATTCCATCTCAGTGCGTGCACACACACACACACACACACACACTCACTCACATGCACACACGTCCAAATATATTTTTCATTAAAAAATCTATCATTTTTTAAAGAAAGTATCATATTTTCTACTGGGTGTTTTTAATGTATTTCACTAATGTTTGTGTATGGATTTTCTTTCATCTTGTTCATAGAGTTTAAAGAAAATATGGTGAGGAATGATGAAGATTAGAATATACATATATTTAGTTAAATAATACTAAAGACACATAAGTCAAAATCTTTTTCCCGATGTATAAATACTATGAGATTCATTTCTGTATGAAGATTTAAAAATCTGAGTCATTGATTGGTTATATGGTTCTACCATGAGGTGGATATGCAATTTCTCACTCCTTTTGAAGAGTTTCTACTTTACATCATTCAGCCCTACTTATTTTAAGAATTTAAAAAGTATCCTTTATATTCCTGCTAGATCAACATGTCCACAAATATCCTAATGCAAAGGGAGTAGACTTTCAAGTATCAGAAGAGGATGTCTAGGATTTCACATGTCCATATCTTAGGAGGATACTTTTATTCCCCTCCCAATTAAATGAAAGGACATTATATCAGTATATTTTGAGTATCTTCAGATTTTCCAAAGATCCTTCGGAAATGGTGGTATCTTGGTTTGGGGTTTTCAGTATTTACTGTGGCACCTAGTATGAGGAGACTGAATTATTCTTGATTTTAGTAGCCAAACAAATCAGTTACAAATACTTTGTCCTATAAATTTCTGTTTGTAAAACATAAGACAGAATGTGGTCCCTCTTCCCTTTCTATGGGGAGCTTTTTAGGAGAACTCGTGCTCTCTGCCAAAAGTGAACCCCTGCTGAAGAAAGTAGGGTTATCCTTCACAGTCTAGAGCTTAAGTCCTGCTGCTGAAAAGGATGAAACCAAGGGATAAAAGATACTTGGTTGGTAAGCTGTAACCCAGTATCTTTTATTCCTTTTCCCCCAACTTGCTTTAAAAATTAGCTTAGTGGTCAAGATTGAATTAGTGGTCAAGAGTGAATTTAGAAAGAATGTTTCAGAAGAAAATGTTTCAGAAAAGAATATAGATGCATAAAGAAATAAAAGTTTAAATAGACTACTTCAGACATAAAATTAGGCTGTTTTGTGACATAACAGGAACTAGGCAAAGCACAGGCATTTAAGAAAGGACATCTTTTAATGATTGAAACCAGTCTTTCTGCAGTTACTATGAAATATTACAACAAATAACTATGAATGCACATTCTACACTTTGTACTCTTCCACACAATAATTTCTTTATTATCATTTATATCTCTTAATACTAGCACAGCATTCTGAAGTTGCCAAGCATAAGTTGTATGCAACTGAATGAAAAGATCAAAATCTACTCAGTTTTCCAGAAGAGCTGCAGAACATGGAAAATGACAAAGTCCTTATACATGTCCATTTGCAGAATCATTGACAAAAATATAAGCCATATTCTTGTAAAGAGCATGGTTATAGTGCCTACTGATGCTGTACAAAGGATTCCATAGAGAAGGAAACTTAAGTAATGTATAATAAATGGTTCATAGGCCAAACATTTGGTTACCATTCTTAAATGTCTTTCAAAATAGTTGATGCTTGTGAAATGCAATGTCCTGACAGTCCTGGGGTCTGTGTGTTGCAGGGGCACTGATGAAGGTAATGGTATTTCCTCTTTGATGAGGAAGACAAGAGTTCAGGGTCCAGGATTTGTTTATATTGCCTACTCCTCTGCCAAATTTGCCAGCAGGGAATTAATTAGTGAATCAATACCAAGTAAGAATAATGGGATCATGAATAAGTGAAGTCTGTAGCAACTTAAATCAATTCGATTGTGTGTACCTGTTGAATTTTAAAAGGTACCTATTTTTGTTCAAAGTATGGACTTCACTGGCATCCTAATAATCCTTTAGAAATGTGCTGATGCTCAGTGCAAAAAAAAGTGCCCCCAGTTCTTCAACTATAAGATAAGGTGTGTTTTGCAAAAATAAAGCACACAAATCTTCATTTTGTAGGTCGATATTAAGAATGGTCCTGACGTATTTGGTGCGTGAATGTAAAGACTCATTTGCTTCCTGGAAAGTAGAAGAGAGGTAAGTACTTAGTACTTATCAGAAAGTTGTGAAAAAATAAAACAGGTAATACTCAAATTCTATACATATATAAGATATCATATTTTCTATAAGTTAGCCCAGTTTCTCAAGCTACAGAGAAAAATTCTGATGAACTTCATGGATAAGGCAGTTATTTTCCCATTCCAGGATACGTGGAAGGCTGCTTCCCAGCTCTCAAGAGCTGCGCATGGCCAGATAAGGAGGGGTAGCTCATTAAATCTGCTCTGGATGAGCATTTCCACTCTTTGCTGTCCCTGCAGACCATTCTCCATTTAGCAGTGTATATACTGCTACTTTTGAAAGGACTATTGGCTTACTCTCTTTGTGATTCATGGAGTAAAAGCACACCTTAGCTCCACCATCTTTGCTTTATTCCCTCTTGTACACCCATTTCCTTATTTTTTCAATTGTGTGTAAGTCTGCCCAAAGGCACAATTATAACAATACTAAAACTGAGGCTTGTTTAAGGAAATCTATACCTGTGATTCTTCTAAATCTAGAAAATCATGTAGTCTACAGAGAACAGTGTTCTTCTTTATTTGTAAAGAAAAAAAGAGACAAATCATTGTGTAAAGAGCAGTAACTTTTCCTTGTAACTGTCAAATGTTTAAGCCAAGTCAATATACTTGTTGACCAAGACACTCTAGAAAGTTTTCAATCTTTCACCTTAATTTAGCCACATAGAGACCCAAGATATTGGACATTCAGGGCTCATTAAGCACTGATGAAATAGATCATATAATTTTAGTAGAGAATAGTATCAGAAAATTTTTACAACTACTATACTTCATTTTGAAAAACGTATTTTCCCACTAGAACAAGGTTTTGTTGTAATTTGGCTTTTAAGTGGATAATCTTTTCTATCTATTATATAAACAGTCATATGAATTACTTTGTTTAATCATAACTTATCTGTTAATTGACTAATGACAGGTTTTAAAGGTGATGCAGTATTTCCTTCATTATAATGTGAATACATTAGATTAGCATTTTGAATATATTCTGTTCAAAGGATTGTAGGCAGAATTGTTCAGTCCTTTTTTTAGTGAATAAATATAGGCAGAAAGCATCAGAACAAAAGATTGAGTTGCCTTCCTAGGCCCGAGCTCTCAGTCTCACATACTCACAAATATTGTTCCAAATGTTCCACTTTATTTTTTTAATATTAGATTAGATTCACATTTTGAAAATGGACAGTTTTTCACTGTTAAAATTTTAAATTTTCTGGGATGTCTCAAATAGAATGGTTGCTGATGAATCCCTGGCTATTGGAAACATAAAATTTTATTAGAGATTAGTTGTGATAATTCATGTAAAACAGCATAATTTTGGTGCATTAAAAGAAGGTCAGTAATTATCAGTGGCAGCTCCAGAATTTCTGTATAAGACAGCTTACGGTCAGTAATCTGATTGGAAGTAGGGTAAGACTTGTTTTGAAGTTGTGATTTTCATACTAAGTATATTGCTTTTATTTTGATTGTATATATATATATATATATATATATATATTTTTTTTTTTTTGTATATATTTTTTGAGGTTCCTAGGAAGGGAGGGAGGATGGAAACTATGGTTAAGTGGAAAATTACCCCCCGCAGGCCATACTTATTCCACGTATGTTTATTAAAGAAAGGCTTCCATTTAGGGGAGATAAGGTCAGACAGTCATTCCTCTATGTACAAGGGGCCACAGGCAGTAATGTCTAAAACACAGAGGCCTGAACCACCTCTACAGTTTTGCTAAAACTCCTACTGTCCACATTTACCTGATTTTTTCCTGTAAACTCTGAGTAATTCAGTTTTCCTGCGTTGAACATTGTTTTTCTTCAATTTTCTTGTACTGTTGTATTCAGTTTTAGTTCATGAATTGTAATCATTCATCAGGGCATCCACATTTAAACATATAGGGTGCACACCGTGATTTTGGACGGCATGTCTATAATGCTAAAATCCTGTTTCTGTATTAATATGTTATCTTCATTTTAAAATAACATATTTATCCTATTTTATCTCTATCATTTACTGAGTTTTTATTTCTCATTAATTTCTAGGTTATTGAATTTTGCTTTTTATTTTCTTTTCTCTTGTAAATTTCAGTCTCCTGAAATATCTACCATTTTCATTTTTACATAACCTTTCCTAGTCAGTGACATAATAAATTGTTTGTGATTTCTAAAATAATTAGCTAGAAATAATCAAGAAATGAAAAGTTAGCACATATATAGCTTTTGTGCAACAGTCTAACTTTTCAAGGGAGACAATTTCATATTTTAGCCCATTCCTCCCAGAATAAACATGTAATATAGTGATACGCTTGATATTAATACGCCTTATTACTCATTCAGCCTTCATTTATATTTTAACTTACATTAAGCATCTCAAAACTTCAAGGATGTATTAAAAACATTAGTTGACCAGATATGTTCAGAAATATTTGCAGCCTCATTTATAACCTCTTTTTGATAAAATGAAAACAGCTAATATATAAACTACTGTTATTGAAGCTCTATATAATTTTTGTTATATACTTACTTATTTTACTTTGATCTTCATGCACAGTATGAAATCGTAAAAGCAGTAAACATCACCACGCCAACACTCATTAAGATCATTTCTACCAGACCAAGGAGGTTTATTTTTCCAGCCACTTGATTTCTGAACATTGCTCTCTTCTCATCACCAAATGGTGCCAGTCTGTAATCAAGTTAATAATTTTTAGCATTATTTGGGTAGTTTAGTGGAGCAAAATAGTCAAAACCCTCCACTTATGTATCAGTCTTTTTTCAAAACACTGCATACATTTTAGTCGTCTTTATCTGTAAGACAAACCAATGGAAGTCCTTTTGCATGTCAAACAAGGTAATAAATGCCAAGGTGGAATATTTAGAGAGAGAAATATAATCCTCTTCCCTTTAAACATGTTATATAGCAGTTTTCAATACACTGGCTTCACTGATCAATACAATGGTCTTACAGAAATATTTTCCAGTTTTCCAAATGATGTTTCCTAGTGACAGAGGGAAATGGCAAATATCAACAGTTTCCTTCCTCTAAAGGCTTATGAAATGCGTGTCCTAATTCTGTGCCTAATCAGATCCATGATTCACACTAAAAATATCTTGTCAGGTAATAGATAAACTGCCTATACCTACTCAGACCTGGTCTTTATAAACTTGGTTGTCTTTTATTAGCAGTTCAGAATTCACATTGAGTTATTTGGAGTTTCACGTTTGCCTCTTTCCCATCACAGGCAGTATGACAAGAAATAGTGTTTAATAGATGCATTATGAAAATAATCTTAAGTGATAGGAAGTACTTTGTCGTTCTAAAATAAAAACACTGAAATCTAACATAATCCTGACATTTCTGTGTGTCTTGGTTCTCTCAAAATAATTAATTATATAATTAATAATGTATGAACTTGTCCATATGGGTAATGGAAACTCATACTTCAAATACTATACATACTTATTCAATTTTCAAACATCAAAAGCTTTTTCTATATACAAAGAAGTTTACTGTTTTTAGTGACTAATAGATTAAAAAATACTAACCTCATTAAGCCAAAGAACAAGCATCCTATAGTCTGGGTCAGACCCTTTAATGCTCTGTTATATACACTGGAAATAATTATGAAAATTTATACTAATACATTACACATGTATAACAGAAATGTTAGTAATTACTAGTGTAAATGAATGTTCAGAAATTAGTTGCTCTTGCAACTAATTTTTGTTCCCTCTAATAAATCATTTACATTTTAATATGGATGTTTGTCAGACATCTTTCACTCTTATAAATCTTTCTAATACAGATTTCTAATTAAATTAACTTTTTCTAAGCATATATTTTCCCTTTCACAAATTATGCCAGGAAACTAAAATATGAATTCTAGAAACTATTGTCATGGAAATATTTGGACAGCTAGCAAAATGAGCAATGCCACCATATACTCATTCCAAAATGTGTTAAATACCATTTCAATAGAAAATATATATAATTCTAAATTACAAATGAAAGTTACAAGCATTTAATAATTATTTAATGACATTAAGCCAAAGAGAAGTTGACATTTTATGTTCTTTCCCCTTCCTTTCATAGATATACTCATATTCTTACCAGAAAATACTAAAAATCATAATGAAGCTCGTTCAAGAGACTCACTCAATTTTTCTTGCTGGCTTAACCAGTATATTGATCTGCAGCTGTTTTTCAAGTCATAAAGTAAATCCAGATACCTAAAAAGAGAACAGACTAAAATAATTACCCACTTCCTTTAAAAAAAAGAAGTCTTTTATAAATCCAAAATTTATTTTTACTGTTATGTAGAACCTAAGGTGAAACTGTACTACTTGAAACTTATGAAATTTATTAAATAATTAATTGAACATATTAAATATCACATACATAACTCTCCATAATTAAATTTTATTTGTATATGCCTGTGCATATACAGATGTATACGCATATGCGTATACATGCACACACACAATTCCTTTTCCCAGCCTCGTGTCTAAACTTTAGTTAGATTTGTGATATTTTTCTGATCTGGTTTTGGAGGATCAATAACAACAACAACAATACTGATACCTAGAACTCATACAGTCAATTTAAATCCTGAGCTATACATGTTCAACTATATATCAGCCAGAACCTGTGTATCATCAGTATAATTATAATACTACTTCTATCATTATTTAAACTGAAACATACCTGCTAAAATTCTGGCATGTCATTTAAATTTTGAAAAGGAGAATATTAAAATAAATTAAAAGGTGAAACTGTTACACTATAGGAAATTTAATAGATTTTTTTCCTGACACTAAGTATAATAGATCTTGCCTCAAATGCACATATACCCATAAAATCTCTTTTAATCCTTTGTAATCTACAGTGTCAATTCATAAAAGCAATGCTTGTAATTAAGTATAAAATGAGCATAAAATTGTAATTTATACCAAATTGTTTTAAGCCAGTTAGAATCATTCCATCATTGCTTTCCCTGACCTGTGAACAATTAAAAAGTCTATAAAATTCCACATGCTAAAAAACTAGGCTAGAATTACTGTGACATTTCATAAGCAACAATAGGAAGAGATCAATGTAATTTTCATTGAGGTAAAAGTAAGTAATTTATCAGGATTTTGATGTAATAAATATGATTGAGAGAATGGAGATAATATAATTTTTCCCTCATTTTTAGAAAACAATATTAAACCAATCAGATCAATAATGTAGTTGCTTACAGGTTCAGCATCTAAGTACGTACTATGTTCTTCTTCATTTGGACTTAAGCCTTCAAAAGATTCTGTAATTTCAGGACTTGCATGTAAAAAATGAGGAAGTGAAATGTACACAGGTTTTCCTGAAAACAAGTTTTAACAGACAATCGGGATAAATCATTTTCCTCATTACACATACCTCTCAGAAAAGATTTCCTTGAAAATAAAGCTTTTTAAGTTAAAAAAGAAATGCCAATTTGGCTTTGAATACTAATTGGAGGGTCAGGGTAAGGGAAGATTATAACATCTAATCACTTTTGAACAAAAATAAAGTTTAAACTTCTCCTAGTAACCAGTCAATTGATGTCTGTTGTTCATCGCGTTGGTGTTTATTTTAAATATGCAAAGCTTAGCTGTTGAACACAAAGTTACAACCATATACCTTCATGTTTCAGGCAGTAATATGTCTATGGACTGAGAATTTATTGAAGAGGTTTTTCTCTCTTTAGTCACACTAACTCCAACATGAAGTAGGTGAGCAAAATAAGATAGACTCCAAATTTCGTGTTTGAGTCAATTCTTCTTTCAGAGACATCCTGAAATATACTTATTTTTATTGACCATTTTCTAGGGTAGAAAAAGTTAGAAAAATGTCAGCTGGATAAATTGGGATGCAAAAAGTATTCTGGGAACTATTTTCATTTCACCCTAAATCTAAAAGGAGCACAGGGTTTCTGCACAGCAAAGGAAACCATCAAAAATGAAAAGGCTACCTATGGGATGGGACAAAATATTTGCAAACCACATATCCCATTAGTGATTAACATTCAAAATATACAGGGCATTCACACAACTCAAAAAAATAAATAATCCAATTTAAAAATGCATGAAGGACCTAAAGTTATATTATCCAAAGTAGCACAGGGAAATATCAGTATGGTTTTACCTAACAGTAACTAAGTTTTGCAACACTGAAACAACTGGGAGCTTGAAAGCGGTACAAAAATCAGAACAAAAATATCCTACCATCACCCTAACTTTCTGCCCTTATTGCTTTCTCACTTTAAATTTCTAGTGGAAAGGAATCCCGGGTGAAGTTTACATTTTAAAGAATAATGCAAATTATGCCATGGATAGTGACACTGAGAACTTGTACTCACCTTCTTTGCATTTGCTAACATCTAGCACACCATATAAGGTATAGTCTTTGGAGGTAATTGTTTCTGTGCAGAAACAATGGTTGCCTGGATTTTGAAGTGGAGATGCAAAAGCCCTGGATGGAAAAATGAATCTACACACAGGGATTCCTATCAGATCAATTTTGCCTTCAAACACAGCATAGAATGATCTAAACACAGATAAGAAAGAGCTTCATTCTGGGAAACTGAACTTCATTCTGGAGATCCATCTTTTCCTATTTTTGAATTTATATCATTGCTTTAACTTACAAAAATTAGATATAATCTTGTTAGAATTCATGCTTAAATCTTAGGGAAAAAAAATCTTGGGAAATTTTAAGGCTTAGCAGAACTGTACTTGAGTATGAGCTATTCTTATCTTTGTTTTCAAAAGCTTCTCAGATTATTTTTTGCTTATGAACTACCAGAGAGTATTTATATTGAAGACATTTCTCATAGTTAGTTTCCTCTATGGACTAAATATTTATATGACTCCCTCAAATCCTTTATTTTTGCCCAATTTAAATGAAATAAACATAAAGTTTCAATCTTCCAAAGCTTAATCCTGGAGAGAAAGGCTGCTCACTTGCTGGGGTCCATGCATGTGGGTGTTTATTGTATGTCTCCTACGCTCCATTGTTTACTACGTGTCCACCATAACCCCTAAGTTTGTTGTCTAAGCTGTGAGTCTGTTTCTGTTTTGTAAATAAATTCATTTGTATCATTTTTTTTTAGATTCTACATATAAGCAATACCACATGGTATTTGTCTTTATCTGTCTGGCTTATTTCACTTAGTATGATATCTCCAAGTCCATCCATGTTGCTGCAAATGTCATTATTTCATACTTTCTAATGGCCGAGTAATATTCCACTGTATATATGTACCACATCTTCTTTATCCATTCATCTGTCCATGGAAATTTAGGTTGCTTCCATGTCTTGGCTATTGTCAACAGCGCTGCAATGAATATTGAGGTTCATGTATCCTTTTGAACCACGTTTTTCTCCGGATATATGCCCAGGAGGGGGATTGCTGGATCATATGGTGGCTTTATTTTTAGTTTCTTAAGGGACCTCCATACTGTTCTCCATTGTGGCTGTACCAGTTTACATTCCAACCAAGAGTGTAGGAAGATTTCCTTTTCTCCACAACCTCCCCAGGCTTTATTTGTGGATTTTTTGATGATGGCCATTCCTATCAGTGTGAAGTGATATCTCATTGTAGTTTTGATTTGCATTTCTCTCATAGTTGATGATGTTGAGCATCTTTTGATGTGCCTCTTGGCCATCTGTTTGTCTTCTTTGGAGAAATGTCTATTTATATCTTCTGCCCAATTTTTGATTGGGTTGTTTGTTTTTTTGATATTTAATGATTTTTTTTTTTTTTTCCGGTACGCGGGCCTCTCACTGTTGTGGCCTCTCCCGTTGCGGAGCACAGGCTCCGGACGCACAGGCTCAGCAGCCATGGCTCACGGGCCCAGCTGCTCCGTGGCATGTGGGATTTTCCCGGACCGGGGCACAAACCCATGTCCCCTGCATCGGCAGGTGGACTCTCAACCACTGCGCCACCAGGGAAGCCCTGTTTTTTTGATACTGAGCTGCATGAGCTGTGGAAGATTTTGGACATTAATCCCTTGTTGGTTGCATTGTTTGCAAATATCTTCTCCCATTCTGTGAGTTGTCTTTTCGTTTTGTTTATGGTTTACTTTGCTGTGCAAAAGCTTCTGAGTTCAGTTAGGATTTATTTATTTTTCTTGTGATTTCCATTACTGTAGGAGATGGCTCAGAAAAGATATTGCTGTAATTTACATCAGAGAGTGTTCTGCCTATGTTTTCCTCTGAGAGTTTTATAGTATCCGGTCTTACATTTAGGTCTTTAATCCATTTTGAGTTTATTTTTGTCTATGGTGTTAAAGGATGCTCTAATTTCACTTTTTTTTAACATGTAGCTGTCCAGTTTTCCCAGCACTATTTATTGAAGATACTGTCTTTTCTCCATTGTGCAGTCTTGCTTCCTTTGTCATAGATTAATTGACCACAGGTCTGTGGGTTTATTTCTGGGCTTTCTAGCCGGTTCCATTGATCTATATTTCTGTTTTTGTGCCAGTACCGTACTGTTTTGATGACTGTAGCTTTGTAGTATAGTCTGAAGTCAGGGAGCCTGATCCTCCAGCTTCGTTTTTCTTTCTCAATATTGCTTTAGCTACTCAGGGTCTTCTGTGTCTCCATACACATTTTGAAATTTTTGTCCTAGTTCTGTGAAAAATGCCATTGGTAATTTGATAGGGATTGCATTGAATCTGTAGATTGCCTTATGTAGTATAGTCATTTTGACAATATTCGTTCTTTGAATACAAGAACATGGTATATCTTTCCATCAGTTTGTGTCATCTTCAATTGCTTTCATCAGCATCTTATAGTTTCAGAGTATAGGTCTTTTGTCTCCTTCAGTAGGTTTATTCCTAGGTATTTTATTCTTTTTGATGAAATGGTAAATGGCGTTGTTTCCTTAATTTCTCTTTATGATCTTTCCTTGTTAGTGTATACAAATGCAAGAGATTTCTGTGTATTAATTTTGTATCTTGCAACTTTACCAGATTCATTGATGAGCTCTAGTAGTTTTCTGGTAGCATCTTTAGGATTTTTTATGTGTAGTGTCATGTCATCTGCAAACAGTGACAGTTTTACTTCTTCTTTTCCAATTTGGATTCCTTTTATTTATTTTTCTTCTCTGATTGCCATGACTAGGCCTTCCACAACTATGTTGAATAATAGTGGCAAGAGTGGACATCCTTGTCTTGTTCCTGATCTTAGAGGAAATGCATTCATCTTTTCACCATTGAGTACGATGTTAACTGTATTTTTGTCATATATAGCCTTTATTATGTTCAGATAGGTTACCTCTATAGCCACTTCCTGGAGAGTTGTTTTTTTTTTTTTTATCATAAGTGGATGTTGAATTTTGTCAAAAGCTTTTTCTGCATCTGTTGAGATGATCATATGGTTTTTATTCTTCAATTTGTTAACATGGTGTATCACACAGATTGATTTGCGGATATTGAAAAATCCTTGCATCCCTGGGATAAATCCCACTTTAGCATGTTGTGTTGTCCTTTTAATGTATTGTTGGATTTGGTTTGCTTGTATTTTGTTTAGGAATTTTGTGTCTATGTTCATCAGTGATATTGGCTTGTAATTTTCTTTTTTTGTGGTGTTTTTGTCTGGTTTTAGTATTAGGTTGATGGTATCCTCATAGAATGAGTTTGGGAGTATTCCTTCCTCTGCAACTTTCTGAATAGTTTGAGAAGGAGAGGTGTTAACTCTTCTCCAAATGTTTGATAGAATTTGCTTGTGAAGTCATCTGATCCCGGACTTTTGTTTCTTGCAAGTTTTTAATCAGTTTCAATTTCAGTACTTGTGATTGGTCTTTTCATATTGCTATTTCTTTTTGGTGCAGTCTTGGGAGACTGTACCCTTCTAAGAATTTGTCCATTTCTTCCAGATTGTCCAGTTAGTGACATATATTTGCTTGTAGTTGTCTCTTATAATTCTTTGTATTTCTGTGGTGTTTGTTGTAAATTTTCTCCTTTTTCACTTCTAATCTTATTGATTTGAGCCCTCTCTCTTTTTTTACTTTATGAGTCTGGCTAAAGGTTTATCAATTTTGTTTACCTTTTCAAAGAACCAACTTTTAGTTTTATTGATCTTTTCTATTGTTTTCTTCATTTCTATTTCATTTATTTCTGCTCTGATTTTTATGATTTATTTCCTTCTACTAACTTCAGGTTTTGTTTATTCTTCTTTCTCCAATTGCTTTAGGTGTAAGGTTAGGTTGTTTATTTGACATTTTTCTTGTTTCCTGAGGTAAGATTGTATTGCTATAAACTTCCCTCTTAGAACTGCTTTTGCTGCTTCCCATAGCTTTTGGATTGTCAGGTTTTCATTTTCATTTGTCTCTAGGTATGTTTTTTATTTCCTCTTTGATTTCTTCAGTGATCCATTTGTTGTTTAGTAGCATGTTGTTTAGCCTCAAACTGTGTTTTTTTACAGTTTTTTTTTTAATTATAGTTGATTTCTAATCTCATAGCATTGTGGCTGGAAAAGATGCTTGATATAATATCAGTTTTCTTAAGCTTACCGAGGCTCATTTTGTGGCCCAGTGTGTGATCAATCCTGGAAAATGTTCCATGTGCACTTGGAACAGTATATTCTGCTGCTTTTGAATGGAATGCTCTCTAAATATCAATTAAGTCCATCTGGTCTAATTTGTGTTTTAAAGCCTGCGTTTCCTTTGGTCTTCTTTCTGGATGATCTGTCCATTGATGAACGTGGGGTATTAAAGTCCCCCACTATTATTGTGTTACTGTCAATGTCTCCTTTTATGGCTGTTAGTATTTGCCTTATATATTAGGGTGCTCCTATTTTGGGTGCATATATATTTACAATTGTTTTATCTTTTTGGATTGATCCCTCGATCATTATGTAGTGTCCTTCCTTGTCTCTTGTAACAGTCTTTAACGTCTATTTTGTCTGATATGAGTATTGCTACTCCAGCCTGAAGTGTGTCTCTTGTAGACAGCATATATATGGGTCTTGTTTTTGTATCCATTCAGCAAGCCTGTGTCTTTTGGTTGGAGCATTTAATCCATTCACATTTAAGGTAATTATTGATGTGTATGTTCCTATGACCATTTTCTTCATTGTTTTGGGTTTGTTTTTGTAGGTCCTTTTCTTCTCTTGTGTTTCCCACTTAGAGAAGTTCCTTTAGGATTTGTTGCAAAGCTGGTCTGGTGATGCTGAATTCTCTTAGCTTTTGCTTGTCTGTAAAGCTTTTGATTTCTCTCTTGCATCTGAATGTGAGCCTTGCTGGGTAGAGTATTCTTCGTTGTAGGTTCTTCCCTTTTATCACTTTAAATATGTCATGCCACTCCTTTCTGGCCTGCAGAGAAAGCAGCTGAGAAATCAGCTGAATCAGTTTCTGCTGAGAAATCAGCTGATAATCTTATGGGAGTTACCTTGTATGTTATGTGTTGTTTTCCCCTTGCTGCTTTTAATATTTTTTCTTTGTCTTTAATTTTTGTCAATATGATTACTATGTGTCTCAGTGTGTTCCTCCTTGGGTTTATCCTGCCTTGGACTCTGTGCTTCCTGTACTTGGGTGACTGTTTCCTTTCCCATGTTAGGGAAGTTCCCAGCTATTATCTCTTACAGTAATTTTTTGGGTCCTTTCTCTCTCTCTTCTCCTTCTGAGACCACTATAATGCGAACGTTGGTGTGTTTAATGGTGTCCCAGAGGTCTCTTAGACTGTCTTCATTTCTTTTCATTCTTTTTTCTTTATTCTGTTCTGCAGCAGTGATTTCCACCATTCCGGCTTTCAGCTCACTTACCTGTACTTCTCCCTCAGTTACTCTGCTATTCATTCCATCTAGTGTAGTTTTCATTTCAGTTATTGTATTGTTCATCTCTGTTTGTTTGTTCTTTAGTTCTTCTAGTTCTTTGTTAAACATTTCTTGCATCTTCTTGATCTGTGCCTCCGTTCTTTTTTCCAAGATATTGGATCATGTTCACTGTCACTACTCTGAATTCTTTTTTGGGTAGATTGCCTATCTCCATTTCACTTAGTTGTTCTTCTGGGGTTTTATCTTGTCCCTTCATCTGGGACATACTTCTCTGCCATTTCATTTGTCTAATTTTCTGTGATTGCAATTTCCATTCTGCAGGATGCAGGATTGTAGTTCTTGCTTCTGCTCTCTGCCCCTTGGTGTATGAGGCTGTCTAAGCAGCTTATGCAGGCTTCCTGGTGGAAGGGTCTTGTTCCTGCCCACTGGTGGGTTGAGCTGGGTTTTGTCCCTCTGGTGGGCAGGGCCATGCTCATGAAGATGTCAAGCAGCCTGTCTGCTGATGGTTGCAGCTGTGTTCCTGCCTTCTTCATTGTTTTGCTTGAGGCGTCCCAGCACTGGAGCTTACAGACTGTTGGATCAGGTTAGGCCTTGGGGAGGAAATGGCGGCCTCCAGGAGGGTTCATGCCAATGAGTACTCACCAGAATTGCCACTGCCAGTGTCTTTGTTTCCACCATGAGCCACAGCTGCCCCCCACCTCAGCAGGAGGCCCTCCAATACTAACAGGTAGGTCTGGCCCAGAGTCATATGATGCCACTGCTTTTTTCTGTAGGTCCTGGTGTGCCTGGGACCTTGTGTGTGCCCTCCAAGAGTGGAGCTTCTGTTTTCCCCAGTCCTGTGGAATTCCTGCAGTCAAACACCATGGCCCTTCAAAGCCAGATTCTCTGGGTCTCCTCCTCCCTTTGCCAGACCCCCAGGCTGGGAAGCCTGGCATGCGGCTCAGGACTTTCAATCCTGAGGGAGAACTTCTCTGGTATTATTATTTTCCAGTTTGTGGGTTGCCCACCTGACAGGTATGGGATTCAGTTTTATAGCAATTGTGCCCCTCCTACTGTCTTGTTGTGGCTTCTTCTTTGTCTGTGGATGTAGGGTATCTTTTTTGGAAGTCTCTAGTTTTTTTTTTTGGTTTTTTTTTTGGTGGTGGTTGTTCAGCAGTTAGTTGTGATTTGGGTGTTTTTGAAAGAAGGGGTGAGCTCACATCCTTCTATCCTGCAATCTTACCAGCCAATCAACCCAGAAATTTGTACACATGTAATTTTTAAATCCTCCAGTAGCCACATTTAAAACTGATAAAAATATCAGTTATATTTTATTTAACCCAGTATATCCAAAATAATATCATTTAATGTATAATCAATATAAAAATTAACAAAATCTAAAGATCCAGTGTGTACTTTATACTTATAGCACATTTCAGTTTGTACCAGTCACATTTCAGGTACTTAATAGTGACAGGTTACTAGCTGCTACCATATTCAACAAGTCTGTATACTATACTATTCAATGGTATTCAATTTTGTATTAAATTTTCCCACTCCTTAAAAATAAATGAAAGTTTAAAAAAAAACAATGGCAAAATCACATGTTGTTAAAACTGTGATTGTGTTTTTCTATCCAATCAGTAGAGTGGCAATTTCCTTACCTTGAGCTTCCTTTACAAGTTCTTTTGGTAAATGTTCTTACTGTCGATTGTGATTCATTCACCTAACCTTATGCTGATTAATGTTTTTTAAATCATTTATTGAAGTTCTCTCACTAAACAGAATTTTATGCAAATAGTTTGAAAATGTATACATCAAAATAAAAAGGGCATTTTTTGAGTTTATTGAACCTCTACAATTGTTAAGATCCATGGCACACACTGGATATAAGAAGAAATAACTAGATAATTCCTCCATTTACTCCACAAATGAATATCAGTAAAATGAGCCACCACTGAATGTGTTTGTTCAAAACAGTAAGATGGGCATTGTCTACAACTGCCTTCCAACACCTTAGCCATTAAAGGAAAATAATACATCAAAAAGCCTTAAAAATCATCTGAAGTATTATCGAAGATTATGTCATAATGACACCATAAAGTATGTCATAATGACACCATAAAGGTCATGACCGTAAGATAGTGGATACTAGCAGGACTCTTTTTTTAAAAAAATACATTCAAATGTAAATCAATATTTTCATTTTATGTCTCTTTAAGCTTATTAAAGAAGGTATAGGAAGTACTTCTAAATCATGATAAAAATGTTGGAATTTTTCCATTTTATCAGTCTATTTTCCTAGTGCTATAACCAACAGTCTCTCTCACACAGATTCTGTCTGAGTCCCTGGCCTGTCCAAACTACCCCTGCTCCTTGTTTGTTTTACTTCTGTTTTCCTCTTAGATACTTTTAACTTCATGCCTGATGCTCATATATTTATATTATGGTCATTAATGAATCCTCCAATTCCTGTTTTAAAACTTCACTACTTCTTAGTTTTGGACAAAGTTTTTAAATACATTTTTTAAACTCATAATAAATACTATTTAAAAGAAGCACAGTATATTTTTCTCTGTATCGAAGGATTGAAGTTTATTCTTAGGAAATTACTAAAGTTAGTGGTATTGGGACACCTTTATTGGTATTGGGACATTATTCACAGAAACGCATCACTTGGAAAGGAATTTCTTCACCCATCCCCATGGCTCAAAGCTCTGCAAATCAATCAATCAGTGGTTTTGCTGTTGTTGTTTTTTTTCCTAGAAGAGTGTTAACAAAATTAAACATGCAAAACTCAGCAATACCTTTGTGAAAATGAACATTCCCTGTGTTTCCTTTTTATTCCCTACCTTTTACATAACTTTGTTTTAACATTTTTCATCTTCATTATATATTTTCCTATAAAGTATTGCCTCACCAGCTTTGTAAACATTATGCTCTGCTTCTGTTGATATTTCTTAGTAGCTGAAAGCTCGCCTCTGATTTTAATTACCTCATTTTGATTCCCCTTGCTTTTTAAACCTTAATTCTTAAACTAATAGGCATATGTGTACTTTGCTTTTCTTCAAGGAGAATAATAAGTTGGATCTAACTATACTTTAAATCTAAATCATAGCACCTTCTTTCTTCCCAACTCTAATTCAGAATGTTCATTTGTGCATACATTTTTCATGGTTAGTACCTTGGTTAGTATGTATGTAACCTTGTTTTTGTTGCTTCTGTTGTTCTTTTCTCTGTAATTCTGATCATCTTATTCAAAATAGATGGCTCTACTTGGAAATTCACTGATTCTACTTCATATTGAAACCTCCCCTTGGATGTATGTTTACCTTTTGTAATTATACTGATTTTTAAATTCTTTCAGTTTTAAATTATTATCTATACAGTATATACAAAACATGTGAACAGTAACTACTACTCTAAGTTTTTCTAACCCCTTACTTCTGCGGCCAGGAAGGCAGTTAATTAAGTAAAGTTTTTACAAAGCAAACATTTCCCTAGGAATGCAGTAAAGGTTTATCCTCAGTGGTTAATCTTGAGAAATTCAGTCACATTAGACAGACATTTACTAAGCCTGTATAAGAACAGAGATTCTGAATTATGTTGTAGGGATATAAAGACAGGTAAATGCATACCCCTCCAGAACATTGTAGGTACGATGGTGGATTTATGGGAGAAAGGAGGTAATTTCACTGTGATTATTACCACAAAAGAAATGCCCTTACCTGTACCATTACTCATGTCACAATCGCTTGCCCGCTAAGAGACATGCCTTAGGAATAAAAAATTAAAAAAAAAAAAGGAAATGAACATTGTCATTCCAAGAACACCATATCACATTACTTTGTCTATTATAATTCAGTACTTCTGCTAAAATAATAAATATTGATTAGACTAGATGTGACAAATGCTAAGTTTAAGAAATATTCTAAATCATTTGGTCTATGTTTTGTTTGCAGTTTTCATCTTGTTGAGATAAATGCAGTGCCTGTTACCATTAAGTGACCAGATTATACAATACAAACTGCCAAATGTTAGTTAGAAACAATTTGGAGCAGCCAGAGTTCTTCAAAAAAGGTTGAGAAATATTTATCAGAAATTTAGATCTCTTCTTAGGTTAAGTTTTTTTTGTTGCAATGGGAGAAGTGGATTGTATCATAGTATGTTGAGTGTTCAACTGAATAGGAAAATATTAAGTGGATAACTGATGCAAATTCAGTATGAGGGAGAAGAGGGCAGTGTGGAGGAGGACAGAAAGAAGCAGATGTTTGATCAATAGCTATTGGAAACATGCAGATAATCAATTTATACTTTTCCCCTCTTTTAACTCTTGCATGAACTGACATTAAAGTAGGACAAAGTTTATTAATTTATACTTTGGTATCTACTTAAGATGTTTGTATTGTTTCCTGGTATATATACATATAACAGTAGAGATAGTTTGCCACTTTTTGATGATGGAAAACAGGTTTTTCAAACTCCTAACATACCATCCAGTAAGATGTCAAGGCAAGCTGTTGCTTCTTTTTTAAACAGAGTAAGCTATTAATCATGCTCAGTCTTGCCATGGTCAGTTAAATTAACCTTATCATAATCTTAAACTCATGTGAAATTCTTACTCCAATTAGGAGCATATAGTAACTCTCCTCAAAACCTCTCTGTGATATTGAAATGGAAGAAATGCTCACTTTCGTCAGTATACAAACACTATGTGATATCCCCTAAAATGAGCATTTAGAAGTGTTTGTTTTCCTCCATTAGACTTTTCTATTAAAAAAAAAAAGTGACTATGGACTCTGTAGAAGAAAAAGGGTTACATGAGTTAGTATTTAACTGTTTTATGCAAATTTTAGATAGGAACTCAGTGTGAGGTAATGGTTACTTAATTAATAAAAAGATTTCATCTCTTTTGATTTTGATTACTTTATTCTTCGTCAAGAAGTCACTGATGTAAAACTCATTTTAACTTTGAGGAGAAAAGGCTTTTTCTTGATATTTATTGGGATTCTTCCTATTTTAGATATATGAATAAGGTGTCTCCAGATAAACAGTCAGGAGCTAGGGAAAAGTAGGAAATCATGGCTATATGAACATATCTCATTCTACTGCTACTTCACAGGAGGCGTGCTCTCTATCAAGTTTAATATGTCAATGTTAGAGCAGGACATAGTAATTCCATTTTCATATTGATAAAGTTTTAAAAAGCTGAGTTATCAATATATAAAATTATTTCAAGAAAAATTTGAAGGGGAAAGTCATGAAAGCATTGGCATGGATTCATTTAGCTTCCATCTTTATAGACATATTTAGTCATGTCCCTGGAATGAACAATTTTTATATTTCATGCTCAGTAAAGAAATAAAACAACAGTAAGATGTATTTTCCTACCTGTTGGATGATAAGTTGACATTTTGACTTTCTTCCTTTTCATTTGCAGTTATGTAATTGTATGAGTGCACAATAACGCTGGTTATGCAGCAGAGATGGAAGTAGTCCCTTTAGATTTCTTTATGTAAGAGACCCTGTGCATAAAGGTCAACCCTCAAGTGGGGCTGATACTCAGCACCTATGCACTAGTAGGACTGGTCGTCGCAACTAAAGGGTTAACGCCTGGCAGAACGGGAGTTTCTAGGACTGAGATACAGGCAGATCTGTTCCATAGGTTGGTGCCTGTGCCTTACCAGTTGTTAAACAAGTTTCTTGCCTGCCTTAGAGTATCCTAGTGACACACACACACTTTGTGTGAATACTTACTTTATGCCTTTAAATGTGTCAATTATGGCAATATGGCTTATGTAGTCTTTTCCATTGAAAACTTTATAAACTCCATCTGAAGTGTTGTGGTCTGAAAAGATATGTACAAGAAAAAATTACTTCTAGAGCAAGCCGTATTTTCCAAGTTATAAAATATGTAATTAACTCACTTTTGCATTTCTCAAACACTGGTTCTTCATAATTATTTTATGTGATTTGAAATATATATGCAATAAAATTTTAAAATTATTGGTCTTTCACATTTTAAAAAGACAGAATGTAAAAGGTGCCTAGAAATAGCTGTAGATGCTGAGACAAAGGTAGAAAATAAATATCAGAAACTGACGTGATCGAACTCCAGCACTCTTTGTTGTAATTAAGCCAGAAAGGCCATTGTGATCACTACTCCTATTATATTGAGATGAGAGGATAGTGAACAAAACCTACGAGAACAATGACAGATTTCTAGAAGTTTTCTCAATGTTATGATCTCTAATAAGTGGTTACTAAAGATTAGGTACATAGAATTAAAAACAGAATTAGCCAAGGAAAGAAGAGTATTTGAGTTAAATAATAGTAACTGAATTAATTATTCCTCAAGGCTTTCTATACTTATATTTAATTGATATATAAGCTTGCAATCCTAAAAACCATCTAAAATATAATAACAGCAATGAATTAGAAAATATAACAAATATCTCATATAGTGACAAGTGAAATCATACTCAGTTTTTCAGTTCAGTAGTCATCTTGTTCTATTCGTGACTCATAATGTTAAGCTATAACTAAATACATCACCAAGTTCACATTTTTAAAAATCTCCTAACTGCCATTTCATGACATTTGTAGAACTAGGAGTTCATATCAACTAATTTTATGAACATATGACATTGCTGAGTTATCATTCTCATGTAAATTTTGAGTAACTTTTAAGTTTACATTAAAACAAATTTGTAAGAGGTCTAGAGAAGGAGGAATGATATGATAAATACATTTAACACAAATATATGGCATTAAGCTTGATTATTTATAGATAGGAAATCAAAGCCAAAACTGTATTCAAAGCCTTACCAGCTTACCATCTAATTTTAGACAATTTATGTATTTGTCAAAGAATGGAAACTTGATTAAATGTCAGCTTCTTAATTTTAATTGTTAAATTCAGATACGTAAATTTTCCCAACTAGTATAGCTGAGTTCATGTGAGATAGAGACTTTTAAGTAATTAGAATATGTATTCCCAGATCAGAAATACACACTAAATAATAAAATTATGAATTGCCAATGCCACCATATTTATCCAGTTAAAGTCTAACAATATCGACATTCATATTTGGTACTCACAGGATAAAACACACCAACTGTAGTAGTAATAGGGTGTGGAATCGAGCTCAAGAATGGATCCTTATAGCCCCGCAATAGTTCTTTCAAACTTCTCTTTTGAAACATAGAAGAGCTTGATCTTGTGATAAGTAAATTGAGTACTCCTTGAATAAATACATTTGGATAGAGATGGGGTGCAGTCTCCAAAAATGAAATCACGGTTTAAGACACCAATTGCAGTATCAGACTTTTAACAAATAAATGGAAAATACTAGAATTTAGTTTAATAAAAGAAAGGGCCATAATTCAAAATAATGCCATAAGAACACATTGTCATAAAAATGACAAAATAAATGATATCTAATGATAGCTCTAATCATGAGATTAATTACAGTGGATTCTAGAGTATTTCAAAACCAGTAATTTCGCTGTTTGTCTACTCGCTGCTACAGCCAGATTGAGAACAGTGAAAGTGTCATTCTCGTTTCCAACTGACAGTGAGGGTTCAAAGATGGTACCATTGGGCTGCCGAAAAGAGACTGTGTGGGTCTCGGAGTCCCACGTTATATTTTCCTTGGCTAGATAACAAACTCTGAAAAACAAAAGTAAATAAAATTCAAAATAATTGTTGCAAGTGAACATTAAGTCTCAAATGCTGTTTATTCATGCAACAAATAATTTTTGAGTGCATAGACTATGTCAGAAATTAGGCTAAACAAGTAGGTTAAAATGATCAGTAGGCCAATGCTGAGCCTCTAGCAAAGTTGAGAAGAGGAATCTTAGATGTGCATAGCAGAGGAGAGGGAATACGTGTTATTATAGTGGGTTACACAGATTCTGTGGGAAAACACAGAACAGGAACAAACCCAGGCTTGGGTTGGTTGTGGTGGGGATAAGGGACAAGATAGACTGGGATTGACATGTATGCATTATTGATACTATGTATAAAATAGACAACTGATAGGAACTTACTGTACAGCACAAGGAACTCTACCTAATGCACTGTGGTAACCTAAATGGGAGGGAAGTCCAAAAGGGAGGGTATCTGTATGTGCATGGCTGGTTCATTTTGTTGTGCAGTGGAGGCTAACACAGCATTGTAAAGCAGCCATACTCCAATAAAAATTTTTAAAAAAAGATACAATTTCACATAAGTGGCCTGAATGACAAAGAGAAGTTTAGTTGGGTAAAATAGCGTAGAAAATAGCATGTATTAGGTAAGAAGTAGGAACCAGGTGTAATTTTAGAAATGCAGATGTTTCAATATAGTTGGTTTAAGGAGTAAGGAGAGTGGTGGAAATAAAGCGACTGTAATAGGCAACATCTGGAACGTAAAAGGGTTGCATCCCGTACTTAAATGTTTAGCTTTTATCCTGAGAGTCAGGAGGAGACAGCAGAGAGGTTTAAACAGGGGAACAGTAAGAGCACGTTTTCTTATATTAGAAAGACTGTTCAAAGTGCACAGACTTTCCTGTACTGGCTTTTCCATAATTTCCAGTATTTTAATGAGAATTAAAGATAGCTAATGGAATACAATTTCCACTTTGGAGATCAGTTCATCTCCATCCCTGCCCCATATACTGTATACTCATTAGTTCTAAGCTCCTGGAAAATACCAACTACTTTTTAGGAATGAGGTGAAGGGTGATTATTATGGAAAAAAATCTTTTGCAAGTACAAGATATTTACTGAGATGAAATAGGGTATTCATTGCTCTATCATATATTTGAATGTCTGCTTTGTGAGGCTATAGTAGATATCTGTTGTTATCTAGCGAAGGTAAAGACTGAAAAAACATGAAACTGAAGTGTAAAAACCAAAGCAAACCAAAGAAAACCTGACCTGATTTCAATCAGGTATAATAAAAAAGTAAATTCCTATAGGATAGGTATTATGTGTGTTTTGTATCCCCAAGCACTGTCTGGTATATGGTAAATATTTTTGAATAAATAAATTAATTGTTCATATTCTTTAAAAAGGGAATTCACAAAAAGATAGAAATATCTTATTTCTAATATAATTTCATCAAAGCTTTATTATTTACTATTCTTGGAGTACTGTAGACATACAAAGAATATAAAAATCTGAAACAGCAACCAGGACAGTCTATTAGTAGTCAGTTACTCTTTTCTCTTAGATAATTGTATTTTAAACTTAGGTTACATATTATTAACATTTAAAATTAAAATACTGTAATTTTCAGGAAGATTGATATATATGTAGTAGTTGAAATAATAGCAAAAATAATTGTGACCCAAATTCTAGTTTACTTGGTTGTACTTACAACGCTATACCAGTAGATGGCACTCACTAAGGGAAAAATCCTTCAAACTGAGGCCTGTGCTTAGAATGTACTTTTAAAGAGAGAACATCATCACTCAATTTTTGGTTTAAAAATGAGAATATATACAGCTTTTAGAAAGTGTTGGTTAATAAGGGAGGAATTTGCCTCAGATTTAGCCCAGTATTGCTTTCTATGCACGCCTGTCAAAGCAAAGTAACTTAAATTATTATTATTTTTTATGTTGGATCTGAGAATATTCTGAAGGAGGTACCAGGTCTTCACAGAAATGGTCTAGGTTGGAATATATATCATTAAGATCTCAATCCAGGCAATTTTATGCTTTGACCCATGTCACATCTTGTCAATCAAAGTTTCATCAAGCTCACTTTAGCAGCCAAAAGCCAAATAAGCCTGTGGTTCTGTTTGAGGAGAGACATCCTCCTCCACTTAGAATTTCAACTGAGTTCAGGGTGTAACTGGTGGAGAGGCAGGATCACCTCAACACGCGGAAGACTCTCAAACTATTAACTTTTTCTGAAAAGTAAACAGTCGTTTTCCCATTATTTAAGGCATCCAAGCGGACACTAGGACTCTGTTTTGTTGACATCATGAGAGAAGATGACTCATAGTTGATCCTAATTTCCTTTAACATTGTCATGTAAATAGGAGTTTATTGTTTATGTCCTTTAGCTGCAAATCCAACTTCTCTAACCCTCAGTTCATTGCTTCTCCAAGTAAATCAATTATATCTAACCCACCCTGCTTTCATCCCAGATAGAGATAGGTTAAATCCTCTAAGAATACAATTTATATAACCTATCAAGCAAGACTAGGACAGGATTCAATATTGTGTTTATGTTTTCCCATACTCCAATTAATATCCTTAAAGGTAAAATCATAACCCCTCCAAACAAACAAAAAATTAAACAAAAACTGTGATGAGTTCTCAAATTCTAGAAACTATTCTCTTTTCTTGCATGTGGTCAGTTCACAGAGTTGTGATTTTTAAACAGTTACGCCTAGATTCTTATTAGGTCATATGTGAATTCTAGATTTTCATAGGTACACATCGTAGCTACAACATTTTTTGAACAAGATATTGATACAGGCTTTTGATAATGACATAGAACTATAAGACCCTGAAAAAATAAAAATATTTTTGAAGGTAAGATTTTTTTCTGTAACAATGAAAACCAAGTCTTCTTTGACAGAGTTGTGAATAGTCGCAGACCTGTGCCTGAAGACAAGGAGATGTGGGGATAATTCCTAGAACAGAATAGGTACCAAGGTGCTCTGCAGCTTATATATCATGTGCTGCGGCAGCAGGCATCACCCTTCCAACTACTGTTATTTCATTATATTTGAGTGTGAGTTGTCAATCTAGAAACATATTAATGCATGGAGAGGAAAGAAATTATATAATTGTAGAATATCTGAAACAGATAAGAAAGTTAAACTATGAATTAGAAGAAACCATTATAAATAGGAAATTTTGTAATAATGCTTGATCATAGTGTATAACTAGTTGTAATTATTCTTGAGGAAAAAATCACACATTTGTATAACAAATGATATAGCAGGATTTAACTCTGTTCCCATATGGGCACCATAAATGTATTCCTAATCCTTGGTTAGGGTTAGTGTTTTTAGCACCTCAATCTTTCCTTTCCTTACTTTGGTAGTTAGAAAAGACACATAGTCTAAAATTTAGATAGAAGAAAATGTACTCAACAGTCTAAGAGATCTCAGTCCTAAGTTTGTATGAATATGGTAAATCACTTCAAATCCCCTGGTATCAGTTTTTTAAATTTACAATTGAAAAGTTCTGGCTAATTATTTTCCCTTAGTTCTTATAGTTTAAGAATGAGTTCAGAAGTCTATTAAACCGTTAAGGCATGTAAGATAAAGGTATAGCTTATTTAGTCTCAGTACTGAAGAAAATATAAGAATGGAACTATTGAATAAATACAAATACCCTTAAGACCTGGAAAATAGTTTGAATAGAAGTCCTTAGCAGGTATTGTAGTTAGGTAGAATCAGTTTAATGCTGCGGTTCTCAGAACTGAGTGTGTATTGAAATCCCCCAGAGTATTTGTAAAACTCATTGCTGAGCTCCAAAGCAAGAGTCTCTGATTCATTTGGTCTAAGGTGGGGCCTGAGAATTTGCATTTCTACTTAGTTCCCAGGAGTTGCTGATGTGGCTGGTTCAGGGGCCACCCTTGGAGAACCACTCATATAACCCACGCTTTCAGTTTTAGGATTTTAAAGTGCTCTCGTTTTAAAATTGTGATAGATTTTTTTCTATTTAGCATGCATATTTTAGACTTGTTGAGAATATATGCCACAAGTGTAAAACTCCTGTAACTTCCTAAATGTAGGGCAGTTAATTGATGCTGGTAAATTCATAATAAAATATATATTTCTTATCATCATTAAATCCTTAGATTAGGGTTTTATATAGGCAGAAACAAAAATTTCAGTGTATATTAATGGCAAGAAAATAACAAGTATATTCCAATACAATGGCAGTTGTCAAGTGGAAGCTTTTTCAGAAATACATATGGTCAAGGAAAGAGTGCCACTTATTATGGGGACTCGTTCACCTGTACGTGTAAGGACCTCTTTGCTTAACTTTAATTTTGCTGCTGTTAACTGCCACTCCCTCTGGATTCTGCACATCGAAGATTCAGAACTGTCTGTAAACTTCTGTGCCTGTTTTAACCCAATTTTTAAAAGCAATTGTACCTTCATCAAGGACAGCTTCCTATGAAAAAGAAAACAAGTTTGGGTTATTTCTTTGTAGTAGGTACGGGCACTTGTTGGAGTTTAAAACCTTTAATTATTCAATAAAAGGACTAAGCTCAAGTATCTTGCTCATGAGAACCTTTGTAACCTGCCATATGTTTGCAACAGAAATGTTTTCAACAAATTATGATAGCAATCTCTTTTAGTTAATCTTATACAAAGAGAATCTGTGTGTAATATTGCAGACATGTTTGTTGATTGTAAGGCCAACCGTTGGCAAGCTTTAGAGTGACTTTATGTGAGAGTTCACAATTTACTAAGGAAATTTTATTAAACCTTTTCCAAAAAGTTCCTATCAGGTTGAACATTAACTTCTGCCCTCAGTGAGTTGGACTGAGAAGGCAAAACAGAAAAACAGAGAAAAATCTAGTGGTATTGGAAGCTTTTTCTCTTTTTTCAAAAGTTGGATACTTCAGGGGGAAGTCACTTAACATTTGTTAGATTAAGAAAAATACAAATTTGACTCTTCTCCTTCAAAATCCTGCTCAGTGTCGCTTCCCTAATTCTCAATATATTTACAGCAACCTGTTAGTACATGTTTCCAAAAATTACAACAGTCTAATTCAGTACAATTAAGTTACTACTTTTTAGATAAAAGGATGAAGGAAAATTTCCTTTTATTCTTTTGTGAAATCCATTAAAATAATTCATGCCCCTTGTATTAATGATAGACAAACAAAAAAATACCAATGACACAATCAGAAAACCCTACATTAGAAATCTCTCCTGTGCTTCAGGAGCTGGGACTGAGTGGAAAGTCACCAAACCCCTTGGGTCAATTTCAGTATCTGTAAAACGAGGGAATTATCATAGATGCTCTCCTGGATTCCTCCCAAGGCTTTCACTCTCTGGGCAGGAAGCCTCTGGAGCTCTAGTAGCTAATGCAGACAAAGGTGACTTTGTAACAGGCAGTGTTTCCAAGTAAGTACCTTGGGAGGGATGCCCAGGTATAAAGTTCCAACTTACCTTAGCGCTAGAAGAAGAGGGAGGAAAGTATTTCACACAAAATGAACCTAATCAGACCCATGAATACAGGGACAATCTGATTTCTTTGTTTCCTTCACCTGCAAGCATCAATTCATAGAATGATGGATCAGGAAAGGACATTGGACATTAGCACATTTTCTAGGAGAGCGTGCTGAGGCTCTGAGAAACTAGGTGTCTGGCCCAAGGTAACCAGGCAAATACCTAGAAGTAGAATCATGATGAGGATCCTAGTCTCTGACCCTTAGGCTGGTCCTCTTTTACACCGTGTTTTTACTAATTTTTTTGTTTCTGTCATCTCTGCACTTAGTTGGTAGAACTCAAATTGAGTTAGCTGTCTTCAGGGTACTTTACTTATTGCTTAATGTAGAAAATAAGGGGAATCCTTAGAGAAGAACAGGGCATTGGGTATAATGCCTTTACGAAACCCTGTGCTGTTGCCATCCTTTTACACTGGGTACATTGGAGCTGCTAAAGCAATGTGAGACCTTCTTAATTTTTACAAGCAATTGTCCTTGGAAATCTTTTTATTTGCTCCTAAAATGTCTTATTTCCATAGCAAGCCCAAAATTAAGACAGAATTGCACATAGATAAAGTATTATTGCTATTCCTCTAAATGTAAAGATGTTTACCCTAAATGATCAGAGTGTTATAGCTGAAATCTATATGGAAGCTGAAAGCTATGTTAATTTACCCATTTCAAGAGACTTTATGAGGGGAAAACACACATGAGCATACACACATACACATGATTACTCTCACACTATAGAATCTTAAGGACTAATACAATATTAAGTGTTTATCATGTACCTCTGAAGGTACATATTTATTTCAGTTTTTAATGAGAGGAACACAATATATGTTTATATTGAAAAGGCACTGTGATAGAATGTACTTGGCAGGACAGAAAACTCCCTAACTATCATGCTTGTGCATTTAATATCAAAAGGCATCATAAGTGTATCATGCTTTTTCTTCTAAATGCCATGAATCATTTTGCCTTGTTTGTTCATCTGGAGACATAGATAAATGTCCTATTTTTCTGTCTTTTATACTGAGACAACAGCTGTAATGGTACAATGAGACAATTTATTTAAACTGTAAAACATAAGCATTTTAGCTAAGCAACAAAAACAAAGCATTGGAAAATAATAACTTCTTGTCCTAAGAAACTTGATTTGAAATTAAATCTACATATTTATTTGTCAAACATGGATGAGACAGATAATGGTCTTGGCAGGAACAGAAACTGCAGTGTGAGTTGGTAGTCTAGCCCATTTTATGAACCAGTTCTTGTTCTCCAGTGTGCACTGTGCTTACTAACATCTAGACCATTGACATCTGAACCATGCTGAGAGCTGAGGCAAGCACTCAGATATGTTTTATTTGGCCAGCATTAGGTTTAGAAAATGAACACACATGCCTTTAGGCAGGGCACACACTTTTAAATTCCAGTAGTCCCTCTCTTCACTTTATCTTATTCTTGGCATCTTCAAAATTTTTTGTTAAGTTTGTCTTCAAACCCTTGAAGCCACTTGAAATTTGAATTTTCCATCCCTGGTTTAGGACTTCAGCAGATCTGCTACTCCTTATCCTAGTTTTCTGTCTCTTTATCAATTAAAGTTGGTGAGTGTGAAGCTGAATTAGAAAGAACTAGGATTGAGATAAATTTTGGCTTGTTGTGCAAAGTCTATATACCAAGTCATTTTATTTTTAGTTAAAACTATAGTCAACTTATTATGCATATACTGGGGTATGTCCTGTATATCATTTCTGAAAATATTTTTTAAGAGTCAAGTATAAAACTTCATCAATAGGAAATATCAATATTTATAAGACAATCATATATTATTACACATATTTTAAAAAGCAGTTTAGCAAACAAAAAACTATTTTTTACCAGTTTTGCCCAATATTCCTGTATCAGTATTTAACACAATTATGTTTAAGTTATGTATAAGAAATATCATTTTACTTTTCTGAATATTAACCAGAGTGCAACTACTTCTGTAAATATACTCTCACAAAATACAGTTACTTATTTCTTATTCAAAAGCATATCAATATATGGTTTGGACATAATTAAAAGCAATTAATAATAAGCAGTTAAGGAATACAAAAAATAACTAGATTAAAATATAATATCAAAAAGTCATCATGAGAGGAGGAGAATACAAATGCAGGTTTTTAAAAATGCATTTGAAATTGAGATCAACAACTTAAAACAGTCATACATGTATATATAGACTGCTATACAAAAACCACATGGTAACCACAAATCAAAAGTCTATAATACATATACACACAAAAAAGAAAACAGAATAAATCATAACACTAAAGATAGCCTCAAATTACAAGAGAAGAGAACAAAAGAGGAAGGGAAGGAAAAAGACCTACAAAAATGAATCCAAAAATATTAATAAAATGGCAATAAGAACATAAATGTAAATATAAATAAATATCAATAATTACATGAAATATAAATGGACTAAATGCTCCAACCAAAAGACAGAATGGCTGAATGGATACAAAAACAGACCCATATATATGCTGTGAACAAGAGACTCACTTCAGATCTAAAGACACAGACTGAAAGTGAGGGGTGGAAAAAGGTATTCCATGCAAAAGGAATTCAGAAGAAAGCCAGAGTAGCAATACTTACATAAGACAAAATAGATTTTAAAATAAAAACAGTTATAAGAGACAGAGAAAGACACTCCTTAATGATCAAGGGATCAAACCAAGAAGAAGATATAATACTTGTAAATATATATGCACCCCAAATAGGAGCACCTAAACATATAAGGCACATAATAATGGACATAAAAGGAGAAATTGACAATAACACAATAATAATAGAGGATTTTTAACACCCCTCTTACATCATATAGATCATCCACATATAAAATCAGTAAGGAAACACTGGCCTTAAGTGACACATTGGACCAAATGGACTTAATTGATGATATGAAACATTCCACTTGAGAACAGCAGAATACACATTCATTCCAAGTGCACCTGGAACATTCTCCAGGACAGATCACATGCTAGGCCACAAAAGAAGCCTTGGTAAATTTAAGAAAATTGAAATTATATTAAGTACCTTTTCTGACCACAGTGCAATGAGACTTGAAATAAACTGCAAGAAAAAAACTGCAACAAAACAAAACAAAACAAAACACGTGGAGGCTAAACAATATGTTACTAAACAACCAATGGATCACTAAAGAAATCAAAGAGGAAATCAAAAATTACCTAGAGAGAAATGAAAATGAAACATGATGATCCAAAACCAGTGCTTTGCAGCAAAGGCAGTTCTAAGAGAGAAGTTTCCTATAATACAAGTTTACCTCAGGAAACAAGAAAAATCTCAGTAAAACAATCTTAACTTACACCTAAAGGAACTAGAGAAAGAAGAACAAAAAGAAACCTGCAGTTAGTAGAAAGAAAGAAATCATAAACATCAGAGCAGACAAAAATGAAATAGAAACTAAAAAAAAATCAATAAAACTAAAAGCTGGTTCTTTGAAAAGATAAACAAACTTGATAAAGCTTTAGCCAGACTCATCAAGAAAAAAAAGAAATAACCCAAATCAGTAAAATCAGAAATGAAAAAGCATAAGTTATAACTGACACCACAGATGTACAAAAGATCATAAGAGACTACTATGAATAACTGTGTGCCAGTAAAATGGACAAGCTAGACTAAGAAATGGACAAGTTCTAAGATACAGTCTCCCAAGACTGAACCAGGAAGAAATAGAAAATATGAACAGACCAATTATGAGTAATGAAATTCAATCAGTAATTTTAAAACTCCGAATAAATAAAAGTACAGGATCAGATGGTTTTACAGGTGAATTCTACTAAATATTTAGAGAATAATTGACACCTATCCTTCTGAAACTATTCCAAAAAATTGCAAAGGAAGAATACTTTCGAACTCACTCTACGAGGCCAGTGTCATCCTGATACCAAAATCAGACATAGTACAGAAAAAGAAAACTAAAAGCCAATATCACTGATGAACATAGATGCAAAAATTCTTAACAATATGTTAGCAAACCAAATCCAACAATATGTTAAAAGGATCATACATCATGATCAAGTGGGATTTATTCCAGGTATGGAAGGATTTTTCAGTATCTGCAAATCAAACAGTGTGATACACCACATTAACAAAATGAAGAATAAAAACCATATGATCATCTTAATAGATGCAGAAAAAGCTTTTGATAAAACTCAACATCCATTTATGATAAAAATTCTCCAGGAGGTGGGCACAGAGGTAACCTACCTCAGCATAATGAAGGCCATGCATAACAAACCACAGCTAACATCATACTCAATGGTGAGAAGCTGAAAGTATTTCCTCTAAGATAAGGAACAAGACAAGGATGTACACTCTTTCCACTTTTCTTCAACATGGTTTTGGAAGTCCTAGCCTCACCAATCAGAGAAGAAAAAGAAATAAAAGGAATCTAAATTGGAAAGGAAGAAGTAAAACTGTCACTGTTTGCAAATTACATATATTATACATAGAAAATCCTAAATATGCCACCAGAAAACTACTAAAGTTCATCAATGAATACAGTAAACTTGCAGGATACAAAACTTGCAGGATACAAAATTAATATAGACATCTGTTGCATTTCTATACACTAACAATGAACTATCAGAAAGAGAAATTAAGGAAACAATCCCATTTACCACTGAGTCAAAAAGAATGTAGTACCTAGAAATAAACCTACCTAAGGAGGTAACAGACCTGTACTTGGAAAACTATATGACACTGATGAAAGAAATTAAAGACAACACAAACAGATGCAAAGATATACTGTGTTCATGGATTGGATGAATTAATATTATTAAAATGAGAATACCACCTAAGGCAAACTAGAGATTTGGTGCAATCCCTATCAAAATACCAATGGCATTTTCCACAAACTAGAATAAATAATTTTAAAATCTCTATGGAAACACAAAAGACACCAAATAACCAAAACAATCTTGAGAAAAAAAAAATGGAGCTAGAGGAATCAAGCTTCCTGACTTCAGAGAATTATACAAAGTTACAGTAATCAAAACAGTATTGTATTAGCACAAAAACAGATACATAGATCAATGGAGCAGAATAGGGAGCCCAGAAATAAACCCATACCTATGATCAATTAAACTTCAACAAAGGAGACAAGAACATACAATGGAGAAAAGACATTCTCTTCAGCAAGTTGTGTTGCAAAAGCTGGACAACCTCATGAGAATCAATGAAACTAAACACTCCCTCATACCATATACAAAAATACACTCAAAATGGATTAAAGACCTAAATTTAAAACTGGATATCATAAAACTCCTAGAGGAAAACATAGGCAGAACGCTCTGTGACATAAATCGCAGCAATATTTTTTTAGCTCTGTCTCAAAAAGCAAAGGAAATAAAAGCAAAAATAAACAAATGGGACCTAATGAAACTTAGAAGCTTTTGCAGAACAAAGGAAAGATTGACAACACAAAAAGACAACTTACTGAATGGAAGAAAATATTTGTAAATGCTATGACCATGGATAAGAGGTTAATATCAAAAATATATAAACATCTCATACAACTCAACATCAAAAGAAAACCCAAACCTAACAACCTATTTTAAAAATGGGCAGAAGAACTTACTAGACATTTTTAAAAGAGGATATCAGATGGCCAATGGGCACATGACAAGATATACAACATTGCTAATCATTAGGAAAATACAAATCAAAACCACAATGAGATATCACTCACACTTGTCAGAATGGCTATCATTAAAAACATGGCAAATAAGAAATGTTGGCGAGGATGTGGAGAAAAGGGAACCCTGATTCATTGTTGGTAGTAATGTAAATTGGTGCAGCCACTGTGGAAAATAGTGTGGAGGTTTCTCAAAAAAACTGAAAATAGAACTACCATATGACTCAGAAATTCCACTCCTGGCTATATATGTGAAAAAAACAAAAACACTAATGTGAAAAGATACGTGCATCCTAGTATTCATAGCTGCATTATTTTCAGTTGCCAAGATACGGAAGCATCTTCAGTGTCCATCAACAGATGAATGGATAAAGAAGTGGTATATTTTCACAAAGGAATAAATACACAGCCATGAGAATTTTTTTAGCTATTTGCAGTGATATAGATGGACTTGGAGGGCATTGTGTTAAGTGAAATAAGACAGACGGAAAAGGCAAATACTGTATGATATCACTTATATGTGGAATCTAAAATATACAACAAAGTAGTGAAAACAAAAAAGCAGCAGGCTCACAGATATAGACAACAAACTAGTGGTTACCTGTGAGGAGAGGAGAGGAGGGAGGGACAATATAGGACTAGGGGATAAATGGTGAAGAAAATATTTAAGGTAGCGGATGCCTAGTTTCTGTGATAGGCCTTGTTTTCTTACTAATCTCAAATATATATATTTTAACATATTCTAGTGCAGTATTGTTCACTTTGTCATGGACAACTGATTAATGACAATTCTGTTAAAATCAACCAGATGGTGTCAGTATGTATTTCACCTAGTAAATCTTATCTTTGGTATCTTTATATGATATATGCTTATTTCACAAAGATGGCGAGAAAACTTTTAATGGAATGAGTAGATCCTATTGTAACAAAGAATTTATTATTCTAATATTTGAAAATATACTCATTTGAGCTATTTTGGTTGCAACAGGATTTTTTTAAAATGGAGTTGACCTGACATTGATAAGCAGATTGTGCTTTGTAGCTTTTAATCAAATATTCCCTACTTCAAAATGCCCCTGGCCAGGAGAAACAAAAATGCCAACAGAATGGAGGCTATAGACAAAAAAGAGGCACACATAATATTTTTGTCAACCTTGTAAATATAGTAATAAAAATTATATTTTGTTATGGTCTCAGATTTTCCCTCCATAGCTTTATTGTGGTAGAAACACCACTCTTATGAATTTATTAGTATTTCTTTCCACTTGAGGAACCACTTAGTTTTTCAGAATTATTACCAGCATAGCTAAGAAAATAAGGGAAATTAGAGTTTCCCCAAAATGCAGAAAGACAAATGTTATAAAAAATTTTCATGGCAATTTATTAATATTTTACTCTTTTTATCTATTAGGATTTCCCTTTACCTGTTTCACTGTAAGTCAGGATAAACAAACTGATTCACACTGAGGTCCTGGTGGCTAAGAAGCTTGAATAGTCATGAGTGTCACATGTTTTTTTTTTTTTCCATTGTAAGTGAAAAACTCACAAGCCTAAACAAGTGACTTATTTTTCCTGTGGAATTTTACGTGTCACTGAGCAAGTAGGGTGGGCTTTTTATTAATTGCTTGGGGGTGGAGGGTGAAGAATAACAGGCTACCTCCTATGGCTTTGGCCAGTGTTGTCATAATGCGATGGAACAAGTTATGTAAACCTGATAATAATGACTAGATATTCTCAGGTAGATAATTGTACAGCACCTGAAAATTTTCGTGGAACATAATCTTTTAAACGATCATTGTAATTGCTAAGTAGAGAATGTCACCCAGGTGTCCTGTACTGTATACAAGTGATCATATTCAGGGGAGCTTATCAAGTAATATTTTACTGAATGCCCATTTCATAGAACATTCCCCAGTTTTCACCTGCAAGTTGTACCTAAGGTGGTCATTAAAATAAAGGGATCCAACCTGGTGTAATTGAGACTGGTAGACTGAAGATGAAACCAAAGCCTGATATGCTACCACTTAATGGCTCTATACCTCAAATTCCTCATGTGTAACACAAGATGCTAAGATGAGATCTGTAGTTTTTAATTTAAGCAGCTGAACTGGCTCTTCACTCAAATTCTTACACGGAAGACCAAGCAGAGTGACCATGATTACAACAGTGGTGGCAACCCTGAGACCCCGATGTCCTTTGCAGTTCTGACAGATGGAATATAAAATGATTTAAAAATTATAATTTGGTTGTTGCTAAAATGGATATACGTGTGTATATTTGCTACTTTTCGGATTCTATGCCATCACCTAGTTGACAATCTATCTGACCTTTACCAGAATCATTCTCCTTTATTCAAGCATCCCCATGGACTATAGGGAAGAGTCCCAAGGGCCAAAGAGTCCCAAGAAAGTCCACTGGAGAACCCAGGGGGCAACACGTTCTTCAGTGCCTCCCTCTTTAAACCTGAAAACTCATTATTATGACTTCTAAGAACCCTGAGCTGAGAGACATCAAATCATGGGCAGACCTGCGTACTGCCTAGACTCTGTCTGCTTTAAAGTTAAAACTAAAGTGACATAGTGTACACAGCCCACTGCTGTTGAGTCAAGTTCATCAGAAAACAGAAGTGTCAATAATTTATTGTGTTGAATCGCATGGTTAGGCAGTTCCTAGTCTAACTCTGGATGATGCATAAGCAATGATACAAGAGTTACTCTAACATTCCTGCACATGTGTACTGATATTTTCAACAGAAAAAGATTGAGTTTATCTACTTTTTCAAGTTTTTAACTGCATGACTCACTTTTGTTACCTTGATGTAAGTTTCCATGTTTTTCCCTCTAAGAATAAGGAACATATTTCACATGAGTGTAGTCCTGCTTTATCAGCAGCTTTGCTTTCTGTGGTTTCAGTTACCCACAGTCACATAAGGTCAACTGAGGGCGACTAAAACTGTCCAAAGCAAAATCTTAAATAAGGGGTACTGCTTAGGGTTTGGTGCTATCCATGGTTTCAGGGCCATGCTGAAAGTCTTGGAAGGTACCCCATGACACCCATGGATAAGGGAGTGATTACCGTACTTGGGTACATTTATTATGCTTCAGTGCCTTGTCACCATGAATAAGTATTGCTATCATAATCATACTTTAACCTTATGCTTCATACTACAAAATTATAAATACAGTTGACCCTTGAATAACACAGAGGGGTTATAGGCACGGACCCTGTACACAGTGGAAAAACCACATTATGACTATATAGTCAGCCTTCCTTATCTGTGGTTCTGCATGGATTCAACCAACCACCCATTGTGGATTGGGCAGTACTGTAGTTTTTATTGAAAAAATCTGCATAAAAATGGACTCTTGAAGTTTCAACCTGTTTTGTTCAAGGGTCACCTGTAGTTTTATTCACCTGAAGCAAAAGAGGGACAAACACATTATGTAAGGCATGTACTGAGTACATAAGAAGAAAGTTCAGATTACTCAGCACATCCTATTCAACAGCTTTTCCATTTATGTTTATCTTCAAACAAAAAAAACCAAAACATGTTGTTTGTCCCCACTTTTCTCTCAAATGCAGTTATTTATAGCAAGTAAATTTTTTTCTTGCTTACTTGGTTTTCTTAACAATGCAGCCTCTTACATATTAAAATTTATTTTATTTGCTAATTTTAGATTAAACTTTTTTCTTTATTGTTTCTTCTTCATAGAAATAGACAAGATATTGATGTCTGTAGTAATTTACTGCTTGTTTAAAGTACTTAAATTTAGAAAACAAAGGTGCTGGAAAGAAAATTAATTATTAAGACATGTCAAGTAGAGAAAGTAAAAAGTATGTTTTAAGATATCACTAATCACATACTTTTCTTGAGTCTGTAGGGATATCAGCTGTATCCTATCAGTTCATAGATCATAAATTCTATTTCTTTTGTAGAATTCGTGAGTATATCTACATGTGGGCTTTCTTTGAAAGAAGGAAGAATAGAATTTTTCTGTTTCTTTTTTTGTTGTCATATCTACATAGTGTTTCTAGAATGAGCAGTATGCCTTTGCACTATGTTGCACTGGTGGTAGGAACTGAGGCTGAGCTCTAAAAAACATCTCCAATACGTAGTTCAGAACAACAGAGAAAGTTCCCAGGGAATCTGTAATTATTCCCATGTGTGGATAGAGCTGTGTTCCCTGGGAAACTCCACCTAGAAAAGGCATCACCCAGGGACTTCCCTGATGGCTCTTTGGTTAAGAATCTGTCTGCCAATGCAGGGGACATGGGTTCGATCCCTGGTCCGGGAAGATCGCACATACCATGGAGCAGCTAAGCCCATGCGCTACAACTACTGAGCCTGCGTGCCACAGCTACTGAAGCCCGCGCACATAGAGCCCATGCTCCACAACAAGAGAAGCCACCGCAATGAGAAGCCTGTGCACCGCAATGAAAAGTAGCCCCTGCTCGCTGCAACTAGAGAAACCCGCATGCAGCAATGAAGACCCAAAACAGCCAAAAATAAACTAGTTAAAAAAAATTAAAAAAAATAAAAGCCATCACCCAGAGGTAAAATTTCCTGGGATGTGAACTACGACACTTTAAAACAGTTTCAAATTACAAGAATATATACTTGTACCATAAATGAATGCCAAGACCTGGATGACATTTTCTAACTCATGAGTGAGTATCACAAATTTCCTATTCTATCCATAAGTCTTCTTTCCATTTTTCCTTAGAATAGGGAACCAGATCAGACACCTCTGTTATCCACTAGCCACACACTATTATTCTTTTGAAACTCAGTCTTCCTCACCTAATAAATACAGTATCTGCCCATAAAACTCAGTTTTAGAGTTTTGAGTGTAATTAACACAACAACAGGTTGAATATGAGTGGTGAAATTTAGCTTTCAAAATTAATTAAGTTCCTTTTCACACTCTTACTTTACACGATATCTAGGTGTGTTTATAAAGCCATGATTCCCTAGACATGAGTAAAATGCAGATACACATCCAAGCTAGTTAAATCAGTCATTTAAATCTGGTTGTGTTTCATCATGTGGAAACAGAAGGTCATTAGACTAGTACGTATTTTACATGTGATCCCAATATGTAAAGATAGTTAAAAGAACAGCTATTCTGGTCAAAGTGGGAACTATGGCCCATTCCCCTTCCAGTCACATCTCATTTGGGCCCTGAGTCATCCCCACAGAACCCAAGGGCTCTGTGGAAAATGTTTAAATAACTAGATTAGGAGATCTCCAACACATTTTTTTTCTTGAACTTACCATAATCCTTTTAATATACTTGTGCGTTTCCAACCTATCAGAATATATGGAGGTAAAAATATGTAATAGAAAAAAGTTTATAGATATCTATAATATAAAACAATAATATACATCACTAAATTAAGTTTTTCAAATATAACAACTTAAAACTTGTTTTGGATGGGCCCTGAACCAAGATGGTGGAGTAGAAGGATGTGCTCTCACTCCCTCTTGTGAGAACACCAGAATCACAACTAGCTGCCGGACAGTCATCGACAGGAAGACACTGGAACTCACCAAAAAAGATACCCCACAGCCAAAGACAAAGGAGAAGCCACAATGAGATGGTAGGAGGGGTGCAATCACAGTAAATCAAATCCCATAACTGCTGGGTGGGTGACTCACAGACTGGAGAACACTTATACCACAGAAGTCCACCCACTGGAGGGAAGGTTCTGAGCCCCACATCAGGCTTCCCAACCTAGGGATCTGGCAACTGGAGGAGGAATTCCTAGAGAATCAGACTTTGAAGGCTAGTGGGATTTGATTGCAGGACTTTGACAGGACTGGGGGAGACAAAGTCTACTCTTGGAGGGCACACACAAAGTGTGCGCATCGGGACCCATTGGAAGGAGCAGTGACCCCAGGGGAGAATGAATGAGACCTATCTATCTGTATTGGATAGATAGATAGTATTGGAGGGTCTCCTGCAGAGGCAGGAGGTGGCTGTGGCTCACCGTGGGGACAAGGACACTGGCAGCAGAAGTTCTGGCAAGTACTCCTTGGCATGAGCCCTCCCAGAGTCTGTCATTATACCCAACAAAGAGCCCAGGTAGACTCCAGTGTTGGGTTGCCTCAGGCCAAACAACCAACAGGGAGGGAACCCAGCCCCATCTATCAGCAGACAAGTGGATTAAAGTTTAACTGAGCTCTGCCCACCAGAGCAAGAGTCAGCTCTACCCACCACCAGTCCCTCCCATCAGGAAACTTGCACAAACCTCTTAGATAGCCTCATCCACCAGAGGGCAGACAGCAGAAGCAAGAAGAATGACAATCCTGCAGCCTGTGGAACAAAAACCACATTCACAGAAAGATAGACAATATGAAAAGGCAGAGGGCTATGTACCAGATGAAGGAACAAGATAAAACCCCAGAAAAACAACTAAATGAAGGGGATATAGGCAACCTTCCAGAAAAAGAATTCAGAATAATGATAGTGAAGATGATCCAGGACCTCAAAAAAAGAATGGAGGCAAAGATCGAGAAGATGCAAGAAATGTTTTAACAAATACCCAGAAGAATTAAGTAACAAACAAACAGAGATGTAGAATACAATAACTGAAATGAAAACTATACTAGAAGAAATCAATAGCAGAATAACTGAGGCAGAAGAACGGCTAAGTGACCTGGAAGACAGAATGGTGGAACTCACTGCTGCGGAACAGAATAAAGAAAAAAGCATGAAAAGAAATGAAGACAGCCTAAGAAACTTCTGGGACAATATTAAACACAACAACATTCTCATTATAGGGGTCCCAGAAGGAGAATAGACAGAGAAAGGACCAGAGAAAATATATGAAGAGATTATAGTCAGAAACTTCCCTAACATGGGAAAGGAAATAGCCAACCAAGTTCAGGAAGCACAGCAAGTCCCATACAGGGTAAACACAAGTAGAAACATGCTGAGACACATAGTAATCAAATTGGCAAAAATTAAAGACAAAAATTATTGAAAGCAAGGGAAGAATGACAAATAACATACAAGGAAACTCCCATAACAGCTGATTTGTCAGCAGAAACGCTACAAGCCAGAAGGGAGTGACATGATACACTTAAAGTGATGAAAGGGAAGGATCTACAACCAAGAGTACTCTACCCCAGCAAGGATCCCATTCAGATTCAAGGGATCAAAAGCTTTACAGACAAAAGCTAAAGAAAAGCTAAAAGAATTCAGCACCACTAAACCAGCTCTACAACAAATGCTAAAGGAACTTCTCTAGGCAAGAAACACAAGAGAAGAAAAGGACCTACAAAAACAAACCCAAAACAATTAAGAAAATGGTCATAGGAAGATACATATTGATAATTACCTTAAACGTAAATGGATTAAATGCTCCAACCAAAAGACACAGGCTTGCTGAATGGACACAAAAAGAAGACCCATATATATGCTGTCTACAAGAGACCCACTTCAGACCTAGGGACACATACAGACTGAAAGTGAGGGTATGGAAAAAGATATTCCATGCAAATAGAAATGAAAAGAAAGCTGGAGTAGCAATACTCATATCAGATAAAATAGACTTTAAAATAAAGAATGTTACAAGAGACAAGGAAGGACATGACACAATGATCAAGGGATCAATCCAAGAAGAAGATACAACAATTATAAATGTATATGTACCCAAAATAGGAGCACCTGAATACATAAGGCAACTGCAAACAGCTGTAAAAGAGGAAATCAACAGTAACACAGTAATAGTGGGGGACTTTACACCTCACTTACACCAATGGACAGATCATCCAAAATGAACATAAATAAGGAAACAGAAGCTCTGAATGACACAATAGACCAGATAGATTGAATAGATATTTCTGAATTTATTTGAATTGATATTTCTGTATTTATTCTGACCAGCTGAATAAATACCTCTAAGTCAGCCTTGAAAGACAACCTAACAGTAACAGGCAGAAATACATTTAGTTCATTAGGTCATATTTAAACCAGTCCTCATTGGATTGCTTGTGCTGTCCCTTCTGGGCATGTGTTGGATCCTCATTTGCTAGCTGTGCAATTTGCTAGCTGTGCAGTACAACTGGAAAGGAATCCAAAGCACTCTTCTTCCTCAAGCATTGCATTATTTTTCCAGAGTATTTTGAATGACACATTTATTGTAAAATTAATAAGTTATAAAAAAAATTTTAGGTATATTGAGATTCTTTTTTCCAATGTCAGACCACTTAATTATGATAAAGTAGAAATGACCTGTGTAATCTCATTATGCTTTTCATTTAAGAAGAATAACTTATGGACATTTTAGGTAATCTAAAAAGATGATTTCCTTATATCTGTGACCTTTTATCTTTGTTGTATTAGTAAAAAAGGTAGTATAAAGGCTAATTTAATAATTATTTTGATTAAGAATGTCTATTTTATTGTATTTAATCTGCTTTGATACATTTCCTTCTCAGCCTTAATTCTCACAAATACACATATGCAGACCCTCCAGTGTGACAATTCAGAAACAGCCCACCAACACAGGAGTTCAGATGCCATTTTAAACAGCATATCTTAAACATATCGAAAGGATAGTTAAATGACAATGAAAATATGAAGACTATTAGAGAAAGGTGATTCAGAAGAAAATGCATGTAAAATAGATGCATAAGTTGACACTGAATTTACTTGGATCACTATTTAATCAATGGCCTAATGCCATCCAGTCCTCTGTCTCTGAAGAGGAAAATGTCACACCCTCCCGTGAGCAGCCCAAAGAATCAAATTTACATTCCCAAAGGCAGCTGTTAAGTGTTCAGTCCCATAGACAACAGTTCCTTAGTAGCTTAGCACACAAGACCCGGAAAATGCAGAGCTATGTATAGTCTGCAACCATATATTTACATTTTGAGCAAAACATTCAGCTTGAGCAATAAGGCAGAAAAATGCTGTACCCATTTCTAATGTATGTTGGGGTTTCCACTTTAAAAAGATTGTGTATGTGCAATATTTTGAAAGGATATTTTTTATGAGGGTATACCTTGCCTTATGTAAATCCACTAGAGCACTAGACAAATTCAGTGGAGTGAAAGCTAAAACTGTCAACGTGCTAAAGTCAGCTTAGGCACAGTGCTTTGGGAGCTCTTCTTTTTTTTCTGAAAGACCACTTAGAATTTGGAAACAGACAGACATAAGTGACTCCTGATGTTACCAACACTAGTTACATTGATTGGGGATTAGGAGTTAAATAACTACTTATTCATATTTTCTTAATCAGAAAATGGAGAAAACTAAATAAGAGAATCATAATAGGAATTAATTGAGGTGAGCTATGTGCAACACTTGACAGGGGCCTGATTATGAGGCAACAAAGTGCTTCCCTTTCCATAGGTCCCTTTCCCCTTTTCTCTCTTTGCTATAGCTCCTGGAGATTACGTCTCTCTATCAGACATATATTTGACCTATTTTTTTTGTCCTGTCTCTGCATCTACTAGAATGTTGGCTTCATGGGAGGGGAGATAGTTTTATCTGTTTAGAGGTATAAAATGAGAAGTCTTGTTCAACCACCAGTTCTGTTCCTCAGAAGTGACTGATGTCAGGTGTGTCCTCATACCCTCCATTAATTTTAAGAATTTTAAACTTATATACATATGTGTATGGACTATTATATACACTGCATCATACTTTCTGCAACTTGCCTCTTTTAATATCAAGTACCTTGGAGATATTCTCATATCATTGATAGTGTTAACTCTCTTTTTTTCCATTATTAAAAAATAGTCCATAATAAATGTAGTAGTCTTTTAAATGACCAGTATCATTTTTAATGAAACTTTTGATTTTTCTAGTTCTCTGATCTTACAAAAACAATGCTAAAAATTCATGCCTGTATAGTTTTGTTTATGTGCTTGGGCACTAGTAAGCAGAAAGTGAAATTTCTGGGTTGAAAGTACGTACTTTTTTTTGATAGGGAGAGTTTTACCAAATTTCAGTTCATACAGGTAAATAACAATGTGTGAAAATGCCTCTCTCCATCCATCACTCACACTGGTTTATACTGCACTTTAAGTTTTTAGCATTTATTGGTAAATATTTAATTAAGTGAAGTTTAACGTATTTTCTTAATTATATTGGCATTTACATTTTAAAATATTAATGATAATATCTTTTTTCCCCTTGTGGGTTTATCCTTTCCTTATTAATTAGTAAAGAAGTAGCTAGCCTTCTTACAGTTGACAAGTAAAAAAATTTTTGACTATTTCAGAGTTTATTTTTATTGTATTTTTATAAATTACTGAAATTTTCAAGTTTTATGCCATTAATTTTCACAGTAATTCCTTTTAAGTATTGTGTCATGTTTTGAAAGGCTTTCTCCAAGAATATGAAAAATAGTGAACAAACTTTCGTCTAGCATTTGTATGGTTTCAGAAAATCCTTTATAACATTATTTCTAGATAAGCTGATTCATGGAATTTAACACTTGTGAAGTAAAGGAGGTAAAAGAGTAAGTTGAGTAATTGTAAATATCCCAACATATTTGAGTAGCAGATGACAGATACATAATAAGAGTTCTAGAAGAAGAATCACATGGCCCAAGTTCTGACCACAGCTTTATTAATAATAATGGGTTTTGTGAACTGGGCAGCACACAGTCATCATATTCCTGATTTCCTCTTTTGTCAAAGAGAATAACTACAAGCCTTAAGCTGAAAACCAAGTCATATGGTAGATTTAAATTTTAAAACGTAAAGCTATATGTATTGGGTTGGCCCAAAAGTTCGTTCGGGTTTTTCCATAACATCTTTTTTTTTTTTAAACATCTTTATTGGAGTGTAATTGCTTTACAATGGTGTGTTAGTTTCTGCTTTATAACAAAGTGAATCAGTTATACATATATATATGTTCCCATATCTCTTCCCTCTTGCGTCTCCCTCCCTCCCACCCTCGCTATCCCACCCCTCTAGGTGGTCACAAAGCACCGAGCTGATCTCCCTGTGCTATGCGGCTGCTTCCCATTAGCTATCTATTTTAGGTTTGGTAGTGTATATAAGTCCATGCCACTCTCTCACTTTGTCCCAGCGTACCCTTCCCCCTTCCCATATCCTCAAGTCCATTCTCTAGTAGGTCTGTGTCTTTATTCCCATCTTGCCCCTACGTTCTTCATGACCATTTTTTTTTTTAGATTCTATATATATGTGTTAGCATACGGTATTTATTTTTCTCTTTCTGACTTACTTCACTCTGTATGACAGACTCTAGGTCCATCCACATCACTACAAATAACTCTATTTCGTTTCTTTTTATTGCTGAGTAATATTCCATTGTATATATGTGCCACATCTTCTTTATCCATTCATCCGATGATGGACACTTAGGTTGCTTCCATGTCCTGGCTATTGTAAATAGAGCTGCAATGAACATTGTGGTACATGACTCTTTTTGAATTTTGGTTTTCTCAGGGTATATGCCCAGGAGTGGGATTGCTGGGTCGTATGGTAGTTCTATTTTTAGTTTTTTAAGGAACCTCCATACTGTTCTCCATAGTGGCTGTATCAATTTACATTCCCACCAACAGTGCAAAACGGTTCCCTTTTCTCCACACCCTCTCCAGCATTTATTGTTTCTAGATTTTTTGATGATGGCCATTCTGACCAGTGTGAGATGATATCTCACTGTAGATATGATTTGTATTTCTCTAATGATTACTGATGTTGAGCATTCTTCCATGTGTTTGTTGGCAATCTGTATATCTTCTTTGGAGAAATGTCTATTTAGGTCTTCTGCCCATTTTTGGGTTGGATTGCTTGTTTTTTTGATATTGAGCTGCATGAGCTGCTTGTAAATTTTGGAGATTAATCCTTTGTCGGTTGCTTCATTTGCAAATATTTTCTCCCATTCTGAGGGTTGTCTTTTGGTCTTGTTTATGGTTTCCTTTGCTGTGCAAAAGCTTTTAAGTTTCATTAGGTCCCATTTTTTAAATTTTTCTTTTTATTTCCATCTCTCTAGGAGGTGGGTCAAAAAGGATCTTGCTGTGATTTATGTCACAGTGTGCTCCGTTTGTTTTTTTCCATACATCTTGCAGAGAAACCCGAATGAACTTTTGGGCCAACCCAATAGATTCTATGTAGTAGACAAAGTCTATAAAGAGATTCATTTCTTTTTTTACAGTCCAGCAAATGAAAAGAATTTTAATATTATATGCATTGCAATTCTAACAAAGACCTATGAATTACATGGGTAAGCAAAGACCTATAAATTACAGTGATGATACAGTAACAGAGTGAATATGTATTGGGACCTTACTATCTGCCATTTGTCCAAATAAGTGTTTCATATATGTTATCTCATTGACCTATCATACCACTTACTATGTTCTTTAGAGAACTAGTTGAGGTCACACAGCTAATATTTGCAAAAGGACTGAAACCCAGATAGACTGACTGAGGAACCTATACTCTATTCTAAAAGAAAAAATGTATATATATATAAACGAGTTCTTGATCAATACCAACTTTACATATTCTTTTCAAGACATTTGTACACATTGAATAACAATTTTAAATAACCTGATATTAGAAAAGAAAATGATATCTATATACAACAAAGAAGGAATGAACAATGACAGCATTCTGTAAGTGGCAAGTAATAGAATTATTTTGAGATTAAATAAAACAAATAAAATTCATTCTAAAGACCTGTAACACATACCCTGTACACATACACTGTAAAGTATCTCAAAACATTAGTTACCAGTGTAAAACCATAAGGTAAAATATGTTTCATCACTTTAATCCTTTGGGTAACTAACCATAGAGATTTACACACAGGTATTTATGCACATACATAATACACATGATTGTGTGTCTGTGTGCATATATACATAAGCAAACATATTTCTTCAATCGCTGCTTTGTTCATTAATAGAAATATTACACCAATGGGAGGTTATACCTGCTTTGTATCGTGAGCAGGGTCTTCACATGCAAGGGTAAAAATAAAAACATATGTACATAATTTAAGAAGAGAATATTGAATGCACAAGACATAGCAGGGTATGGTAATGCCAGTGAAAGCTTGAGTGATTAAAATGGAGGTTACTGATATCACCTTTAAAAGAAAATTTAAAGGACACCATTAAAGATGAAATGTAGACTATCAGGGTCATTAAAATTTAGACTTAAACGATGTAGTTTAATGAATCAAACCACAGAATGAAAGTAAACCTACTGCATTAAAGATATAAAATAAACTTATCCACATGTTTTATAGAAGCCGCAGTAGGAGCTGTGTGTAAAAGACAGATTAAAGAGAGAGCACTTTTGTATATGTGGATAGCTCTCATGTGGGCAGGGCCAGATTAATATGTAAATTTCATGGGCCTGCTGAAAATGTTGGCAGACCTAATCTTGACTTGAACTTTTGCAAAGCTGACTTAACTCTCTACAAGAAGGGGGAAGAAGTCATTTTTATGATCTTATCTATATACACATACCTATGTAAACTCACACTCATATGTATCCATGTATGTACATATGCACGTGTATTCATGCACATGTGTGTTTTTGTGTGTTGCACCTTGTACTTCCCTTTGCTCACCTGCTTCAAAATTTTATATGTAACAGGAAATTTTTGTCATGACTAGGAAGTTAAGGTTCAGGTGCCTTAGGCACTCCCACAAATAATCTATTCTAGTTTGGAACTTGACTGCTGCCAGCAGAAGTTGAGGGTTGTCCTCATTAATTTCCATCCAAGCATTTTCTTAGGGAGTAAAGAGGGTTCTTTTTTGAGCCAACATGTATCTTCTTTATCTTCCTTGTATTGTACCCATTTATCTGGAGCTCCTGAAATATATGAAAGATGCATAGTCCCTCTATCACTTAGCAGCCCTGTTGAAAAGAAGTACTAAACATTTCCTCATGCTGGCTTTTCCAAACTGGAATTCTGTAAGTTACTACCCCAAATATTTTTTTTAGTATTTTAAGTTTTTTGATAGGAATTAAACATTTCACATTTACGTACAGTTAAAATCACTTTTTTGGTATACAGTTTGATGAATTTTTACACATGCATAGACTAGGTTCTTACAGTCTCGTGCACAGACAGCGTGCAGAAAATTTCCAGCACCCGTGTAATTTCTTTGTGCCCCCCACCCCCCCAGCCCACCCCAGTGCTAACCCGGTGAACCCAGATCTGTTCGCTATGCTTGTATTTTTTGCTCTTCTAGGATGTCATGCAAGTGGATGTTGTTATACAGTATGTGGCCTCTTGAGAATGGCTTCTTTCACTTAGCGTAACACATCTGAAGTTTACCCATATTGTTGGGTGTATCAGCACTTTTTTCCTTTCTGTGGCTGAGTGCTCTTTCATGGTGTGGATAGACCACAGTTGGTTTATCCATTTCCCAGGGGAGGAACACTTGGTTGTTTCCAGTGTTTGGTGGTTACAGAAGAAAAAAGCTGTTATAAACATTACATTCAGGTTTCTGTGTGAATATAGATTTTATTTCACTTGGATACCCCAAATTTTTAATAGAAAACACTGTCTTCCATGCTTACATTTAGAAAATTGGATTAAAGAAATATTGGTGTCTTGGAACATATATTATGCTTATATGTTTAGTGACTCTTCAAGGGGGCTATTTAGTTTGCAGTATTTCCCAAATATTTCTCCAGCAGACCAATTTTTTACATATAGTATCTATTATACCCAAGAATTAGTGTTCTAAGGGACACCATTTAGTAAACGTTACTACAGGATATCTTAATTCTCAATAACAAGCACCTTCAAGGTTTCCAAATTTATTAACACAAGGAGTAATTAGGCTGTTGGTGGCTTTAAAAATTTCTAGCTTTGGGGGGGGCCTTTTATTATTCAAAACTGGTTTTCTTTTCATGATAATATAACTTAACAAAATCTCCATGGCTTAACACAAAAACAGTTGATTTCTTTCTCATAACACATGCCTCACACTTGAGAGCTGGTGGGGCTGTGCTCTACACGGTCACCCAGGAAGTCAAGCTGATGGGAACCCACCATCTCGTCTGCACGTGGTCAGGTGTAGCAGCAGCTGATAAGAACCTGAGTGCTCTGCAGTGCTTCTGAGGCACTTCCTGTGCTTCAGAAGTATTTGGTGGCACTTCCATCCATGGACAATCAGCCAGAATTTATTGCATGACTGCTCCTAATTGTAGGGGTCTGACAGATGAAGGGGAGTGGACAAAATACTTGGGGCTACCACTGTTTCTGCCACAGCTAATAACACTCCTTAACTTCTTTTTATGAGCAAAGTTGCCATGATGTTAACCGATTGATGTCTCCTGAATGTCATGATAGAGTAATATAAATATTGTACAATGGTGAATAGAGTTTGCCACAGAATGAGGTTGTATTGAATGTAAAGGAAGAATAATCATTAGTAAGATATCCCACATGTAAGAGCAAGAGAAGAATTTCAGAAAGTTGCAGCAGGGAATTAAAAGAATGTTTAGCATTCACTTAAAAATGGTAGCTGTGTAGTCCAGGAATGTGTTATATGGTACAAAAAGTTAATAAAACAATACAGTTACTACCATGATCAGATGATTAAGGTTAGCATGTCAGTGAAAGCCACAGAATAGGAAAGGCAACTATTTCAAATACTGAGCACTTTACATGTACCTCTTTCTGCCTTAGGTGCTTTATTTTATAAGTTTTGTTTTCCCTTTTTAATTTTATAATTTTTATTGAAATATAGTTGATTTACAATGCTGTGTTAGTTTCAGGTGTACAGCAAAGTGATTTAGTTATATATATGCATATATATGTTCTTTTTAAGATTCTTATCCATTATATGTTCTTAGAAGATATTGCATATAGTTCCTGTGCTATACAGTAGGTCCTTGTTGGTTATCTATTTTATATATAGGAGTGTGTATATTTTAATCCGAAACTCCTAATTTCTCCCTTCCCCCACTTTCCCCTTTGGTAACCATAAGTTTGTTTTCTGTGTAAGTCTATTTCTGTTTTGTAAATAAGTTCATTTGTATCAATTTTTTATATTCCACATACAAGTGATGTCATGTGATATTTGTCTTTCTCTGTCTGACTGGCTTCACTTAGTATGATAATCTCTATGTCCATCCATGTTACTGCAGATGGCATGATTTAATTCTTTTTTATGGCTGAGTAATATTCCATTGTGTGTTCATACCACATCTTCTTTATCCATTCATCTGTTGATGGACACTTAGGCTGCTTCCATGTCTTGGCTGTTGTAAACAGTGCTGCTAAGAACATTGAGGTACTTGGTGTCTTTTGAAATTATAGTTTTCTCTGGGTGTAAGCCCAGCAGTGGGATCTCTGGATCATGTGGCAATTCTATTTTTACTTTTTTAAAAAAACTTCCATTCTGTTTTCCATAATTGCTGCACCAATTTACATTCCCACCAACAGTGGAAGAGGGGTTCCCTTTTCTCCACACCCTCTCCAGCATTTATTAGTTGTAGACTTTTTCATGGTGGTCATTCTGAACTGTGTGAGGTGACCCCTCACTGCAGTTTTGATCTTCTTTTCTCTAATAATTAGCAATATTGAGTATCTTTTCATGTGCCTGTTGGCCATCTGTATGTCCTCTTTGGAAAAATGTCTGTTTAGATCTTCTGCACATTTTTTGATTGGGTGGTTGTTGTTGTTTGTTTTGTGTGTTTTTTTTTTTTTTGATATTGAACTGTGTGAGCTGTTTGTATATTTGGAAATTAATCCCTTGTCGGTTGCATTGTTTGCAAATATTTTCTCCCATTCTGTAGGCTGTATTTTTGTTTTGTTTATGGTTTCCTTTGCTGTGCAAATGCTTTTAACTTTAATTAAGTCCCATTTGTTTATTTTTGTTTTTATTTCCATTACTCTAGGAGGTGGATCCCAAAAGGTACTGCTGTGATTTATGTAAAAGAGTGTTCTGCCTATGTTTTCTTCTAGGAGTTTTATAGTATCCAGTCCTACATTTAAGTCTTTAATCCATTTTGAGTTTATTTTTGTGTTTGGTGTTAAGGAGTGTTCTAATTTCATTCTTTTACATGTAGCTGTCCAGTTTTCCCAGTACCACTTGTTATGGAGAGTGCCTTTTCTTCATTGTATATTCTTGCCTCCTTTTTTGTAGATTAATTGAGCATAGGTGGGTGGGTTTATTTCTGAGCTTTCTGTCCTGTTCTATTGATCTAAGTGTCTGTTTTTGTGCCAGTACCATACTGTTTTGATGACTGTAGCTTTGTAGTATAGTCTGAAGTCAGGGCGCCTGATTCTTCCAGCTCTATTCTTCTTTCTCAAGGTTGCTTTGGCTATTTGGGGTCTTTTGTGTTTCCACAGAAATTTTAAAAAAGTTTTTTTACTATTTCTGTGAAAAATGCCATTGATAATTTGATAGGGATTACACTGAATCTCTAGACTGCCTTGGGTAGTTTGGTCTTTTTAACAATATTAATTCTTCCAATCCAAGAACAAGGTATATCTTTCCAACTGTTTGTTTCATCTTCAAGTTCTTTCATCAGAGTCTTACAGTTTTCCAAGTACAGGTCTTTTGCCTTCTTAACTAGGTTTATTCATAGGTGTTTATTCTTTCTGATGTTATGGTAAACAGGATTATTTCCTGTATTTTTCTATCTGTTATTTTGTTGTTAGTGTATAGAAATGCAACAAATTTCTTTATATTAATTTTGTAACTGTAACTTTACCAAATTAATTGATGCAGATGACAGGATATTATTCATAGAAAATCTTAAGGATGTCACCAGAAAACTACTAGACCTTGGCACTGTATATTCATGAACAGATTAAGTGTATTACAGTGATTTTTCTTAAAAGATCAGGAAATAGTGAGAAGCAAGCAGAATAGCAAACAGCAACAGTACTTTTGAAAAACGCACTTGGTATTTGTAAGTAATTCTTCTTAAGTAAAAGAAACCCACGGTCATAAAAGTTTGGGAAACACTGAACAGTAAATTTTTCTTTTTGGAGATTTATAGCACATTAAGAGCTTGAAAACATTGCAAGAAGAAATCAGTTTAAAGTTATTAAACCCAAGTTTACCAAGCTGTTTATCATAGAGCTAAAAAGAGTAGAAAAAAAATTAACGTATCACACACTGCTGGGCCTGGTGTACAAATGAAAGAAATAGTAGTTGTTGGGCTTATTGTTTTCCTACATGTCTTGCTGGGTGTGCCAAGAAAGACAGGACCTAACTGCTCATTATGTGGGCCTTTCCTTGGGCTTATGTTTTCAGTGGTGAACCTGGAGGGGTGATATAATGCCTCACTCCTGCCCTCCAAACCATAAGAGGCCTTGCTTACTGCTTGCTGTGCAAGTGGTAGATCCCTGAAACTCAGTCTTCCTGATCTGCAGTACAATCCCACTATGTGCACAATAACCATTTGACCTTGTTGCACCTCCCATGTGAGACTTGAGGTCCAAGGGAAGTGAAAGCAAATAGGCTGATATTCAAGCTTTTTACTGAGCTATAAGAGAATTTTTGTCTCTCTCCCAGGAGTGTCATGTCTCTTCTGCCAACATCCATGTACATTTTAAGGTAGCTTATTAGCTTATAACTAGGGTAAATTCAAATCCAGGATATAATAGTATAATGTAGTAATAATAAACTTTCAGCTTTTTCCATAAGTTGATTAATTTGAGTAATTTTTCCAGGGCTACCAATTTTGACAGAGGAGAAATATGAGTTACTAGACAATCAATTCATAGATGCTATGATCTACCACAGTTACAAGGTCTTAATTAGCATTTGAGTGCTTACTCTTTCATTTACTGTGGAAAGCACTTGACATGAATTAACTTGTTTAGTCTTCAAAGCCGCTCCATGATTTAGGTACCAGTATCTTCATTTTACAGATAAGGGCACTAAGACATAGAGGGGTTAATTAATTTTCCTAAGGTCAAACAGTAAGCAGTGGGCTTGGAATTCAAACCCCAGGCACCAGAACCAAATTTCTATCCATCACATTTAGAGAAAGGAGATTTGGAGTTTTAAATTTATTCACAATAGAAACAAGAAAAAAAAAAAATAAAATACTTTATTGAAGAACAAGTTTTTGAAATATTAAAAGCCTGAATTTGCAAATGTCTACCCATAAAGAGAAAAGCAGATCAAAATCTTATTGTCAAACAAGTATAAAGACTATATGAGAAGAGAGCAAATGAGTTTTGAACTAGGAGAGCCCCACCAATTCAAGATATGGTTAACACTCCTTATTTAATCATTCAGATTGTATCAAGCAGAGCAGCCCCATTCAGATGGTAACACTGGTCCCTAATCCTGAAAGTCAAGAGTTCCTTCGTTGGTGTGGCAAAGCAATTCAGTCAGTTGAAAAGTATCTATTTCATGTAGCCCCAATTCTTCATGACATATACTTTACATAGCTATGATAGGTTAGTACAACTGTAGTGTTATAGGAAACTCTGGGGCTAACCAAGCCACGCAAAATGATTATTCACGATATGAAGATTTACAAATTTTAAGTACCTTCTGGTATAGGGATCAACAAACTGTGGCAGGTGGGCCAACTCTAGTCCACCCTCTGTTTTATAAATAGATGTTTCTTGGAACACAGTCACACCCATTTGTTTGGTATTGTCTACGACTGCTTTGTGCTGCAGTGACAGAGATGAGTAGGGCAACTGCCACTGAGGCCATATGACCTGCAAAGCCTGCAATATTTCGTATCTTGTCCTTTAGAGAAAAAGTTTGCTGATTCCTGTTTTAGTACCTTATGCACATTTTCATCAATAATAAATATTTTATTCAGCGTGTATATAAAAGTGAGTCAAACATGGAGCTTTAATGTTTAGAAATGAACCCTACTATCAGTATACGCTGAACTTCGATAGTTTTTGTTTGTAAATATTTCTACAGTGTGACAGTGAATTAAACTAGTTGACCATAAATTTTTATTCCATTTCATGGTATTAATGGTTAAAGCCACACATCATCTTGCCCATTTCATAGTTACCTTTAGCGGTTTTTCCTTCCCCAAGGGATCCATGAATTTTTTCACTTAACATTTCTCATGATAGACCTTGCTAACTGTTCACAGCCTTTGATCTGCATAGATCTTGGAGACTGTATCTTTCTCAACAAGTTTAAATCATTCTCATCCAAATGATTTCAGGCAATTACTATCAAATGGTTGTTGAAAGAAATTATTTGCCATCTGGGCCTTAGGCTGAATATACTGTTTGTAACTTTTTGTTTACGTAACAAGTCTGTTGAATATTTTCTTCATATTTTGCATGATAAATTATTCTATTGATAAATAAATAGAAACTTGTTTTTGATCCTGAAATAGGAACTACAGAGCTGTGTAGGAAATTACCTTGATGCAACAGTGTCCTCCAAGTACACTTCCAATCACTATCCCAGTGGTCTTAGAACAAAAAAGTCTCAGAGCTTTAGATGATTAAATACCATAATTTTAAACTGAAATTTAAAATACACAGTGATAAGTTAGGTGAGAAATGTGGGGTAGGTTTACAAATTTAGGACAGGGTGCAAGCAGGGTGAAAGCCCTATTATACCTTAATCCTGAAGTACATGATTCAGGAACAAGGGAGCCAAAAATACAGAAGGTGCTTGGTGTCAAAATCTTCCCTCGTTGTATTGGAGAGACACAGGGGCAAGTATCGCCAGAGCTGTAGACAACCAGTGACTTGATGGAGAGCATGGATTTTGTTTTTGTTTTTTCTGTGTGATACTGATGGCACAAATGTGGTACCTCTATACCTCCTATAAATGTAACACCTTACACATACTGTCTCATGTATACTTGATATTTCCATCCCTTCCTATTTTTGACAAATGCTCTACTGTAATTAGTCACATTAGCTTCTACACTTAGTTTCATCTGTACTTGTTATTTGTTCTCTGATTAGCAGTGCTAAATACACTTTTTTTGTAAATGGTATAATTGACACACAGTTGTCTCTCCATATCCATGGGTTCCCCATCCACAGATTCAACCAAACTTGGAGTTCAGTCTGTGGTTGGTTGAATCGGAAGATACGAATGGTAGACATGGAAGACCAATGGCCCTATGCCAGTTTATATAATGGACTTGAGCATCCCTGGGGAATTGGTATCCATAGAGGTCCTGGACCAATCCCCTGCAGATACCTAGGGATGACATTATAACACTACCTTAGTTTCAGGTGTACAACATAAAGATTTGATGTTATTATACACTGTGAAATGATCACCACGATAAGTCTAGTTAACAACTATCACTGTAAATAGTTATAATTCTTTATTCTTGTGATAAACACTTTTAAGATTTACTATCTTAGCAGCTTTCTAATGTGCAATACAGTATTATTTACTAGAATCATCATGTACAATACATCCCCAGGATTTATTTACTTTATTATTGGAAGTTTGTACCTTCTGACACACTTTACTGATTTCGTCTACCCCCACCCCTTGCCTCTGGAAACCACCAGTTTGTTTTCTGTATTTATGAGCTTTTTTTTTTTTTCCTTTTGGATTCTGCATGTAAATGAGATCATCCTCTGTTTGTCTTCATCTGTTTGACTTATTTCACTTAGCATAATGTGCTTAAGGTCCATCCATGGTATCACAAATGGAAATATTTCAGTTTTTATGGCTGAATAATAGTCCATTCCATAGATAGATAGATAGATGATAGATACATATATCTATCTATATGTATATTTCTATCACAATTTCTTTTTGTATTCATTCATTAAGGAACACTTAGGCTGTTTCTTGCGGTCCGCAGCCTCTCACTGTTGTGGCGTCTTCCGTTGCGGAGCACAGGCTCCGGACGCTCAGGCTCAGCGGCCATGGCTCACGGGCCCAGCCACTCTGCGGCATTTGGGATCTTCCCAGACAGGGGCACGAACCCGTGTCCCCTGCATCGGCAGGCGGACTCTCAACCACTGCGCCACCAGGGAAGCCCCCTTAGGCTGTTTCTTGATCTTGTCTGTAATACTGCAACAATATGGGAAATGTATATATCTTTCAAAATTAGTGGTTTTGTTTTCTTCAGATAAATACCCAGAAGTTGAATTGCTGGATCTTATGGCATTTTTATTTTTAATTTTTGGAAAAACCTCCAACTGTTTTTCCATAGTGGGTGCTTCAATTTACATTTCCAACAACAGTGCACAATGGTTTCCTTTCCTTCATATCCTTGCCAAAACTTGTTATTTCTTGTCTTTTTGATGACAGCCATTCTAATAGGTGTGTGGCAAGATCTCATTGTGGTTTTGATTTGCATTTCCCTGATGATCAGTGATGTTGAGCATCTTTGCATGTACCTGTTAGGCCATTTGTATCTCTTTTGAAAAATGTCTATTCAGATCTTCTGCCACTTTTTTAACAAGATTGGTTTTTGTTTTTTGCTATTCAGTGTTACGAGTTCTTTATTCTTTATGTATTTCGCATATTTACCCCTTATCACACATATGATTTGCAAATATTTTCTGTTATTCCATAATTTGCCCTTTTATTTTATTGGTTTCCTTTGCTCTGAAGGAACTTTTGAGTTTGATGTAGTTCTACTCTTTTGTTTTCGCTTTTGTTGTAAAATTTGAAAAATTATCACCAAGATTGACATCAAGGAGTTTACTGCATATGTTTTCTTCCAAGAGTTTTATGGTTTAAGGCCTAATATTCAAGTCTTTAATGCATGTTGCATAAATTTTTGTGTATGGTGTAAGGCAGTGGTCTAGTTTCATTCATTTGCATGTGGCTGTCCAGTTTTTACAGCAACATTTGTTGAAGAGACTATTCTTTCCCAATTGTATATTCTGAGCTACTTTGTTATAAATTAATTGATCATATATGCATAGGTTTATTACTGTACTCTCTATTCTGTTCCATTAATAATGTGTCTGTTTTTATGCTAATGATATACTGTTTTGCTTACTATAAATTTGTGGTATAGTTTGAAATCAGGGTGTATGGTGCCTCCAGCCTTGTTCTTCTTTCTCAAAATTGCTTCGGCTATCCAGGGTCTTTTATGGTTCAGTAGAAATTTTAGGATGACTTGCTCTATTTCTGTGAAAAATGCCATTGGAATTTTGTTAGGGATTGCATTGAATCTATAATTTGCTGAGTAGTATAAACAGTTTAACAATATTAATTCTTCCAATTAATGAGCATGGAAGATCTTTCTTTGTGACGTCTTCAATTTATTTCATCAGTGTTTCATATTTTTCAGTGTACAGGTCTCTCACCTCCTTGGTTAAGTTATCCCTATGTAGGAATTGAAGCAATATGAAGCAATTGCAAATGGGATTGTTTTCTTAATTTCTCTTTCTGAGAGTTTGTTACTAGTGTATAGAAATGAACAGGTTTTTTTGTTTGTTTGTTTTTTGTGGTACGCGGGCCTCTCACTCTTGTGGCCTCTCCCGCTGCGGAGCACAGGCTCCGGACGCGCAGGCTCAGCGGCCATGGCTCACGGGCCTAGCCGCTCTGCGGCATGTGGGATCTTCCCGGACCGGGGCACGAACCCGCATCCCCTGCATCGGCAGGCGGACTCTCAACCACTGCGCCACCAGGGAAGCCCAAGAAATGAACAGTTTTGATATTGATTTTGTATCATGCAACTTTACTGAATTTGTTTACTAGTTCTAACAGATTTTTGTAGGGTCTTTAGGACTTGATATTATGTAATATCAAGTCATCTGCAAACAGTGACAGTTTTACTTCTTCCTTTCCAACTTAGGTATCTTTCATTTCTTTTTCTTTCTGATTGCTATGGATAGGACTTCCAACACTATGTTGAATAAAAGTTGTGTGAGTGGGCACTCTTGTCGTGTTACTGATCTTAGAGGAAAGTCTTTCAGCTTTTCACCATGGGGTATGATGTTAGCTGTGTGTTTGTCATAAATGGCCTTTATTATGTTGGAGGTGTATTTACTCTAACCTTGTTAAGGGTTTTTATCATAAATAAATGTTGAATTTTGTCAAATGCTTTTTCTGTATCTATTGAGATAATCATGACTTTTTATCTTTCATTTTGTTAATGTGGTGTATTACGTGGATTGATTTGCACATGTTGAACCATCCTTGTGTCCTTGGAATATATTCCACTTGATCATGGTGCATAATTCTCTCAGTGTGTTGTTGAATTTGATTTGTTGATATCTTGTTGAGGATTTTTGCATCCATATTCACCAGAGATATTGGCCTGTAATTTTCTTTTCTTGTGGCTTCCTTGTCTAGTGTTGGTATGATGGTTTTGCTGGCCTTGTAATATGAGTTTGGAGTGTTTCCTCCTCTTCTATTTTTTAAAGGAGTTTGAGAAGTATTGGTATCAATTCTTGTTTGAATGCTTGATAGAAATCACTGATGAAGTTGTCAGGTCCTGAACTTCTGTTTAGTGAGAGGTTTCAGATTACTGATTTCATAGCTCTTAGTTTTACTGATCTTTTCTACTGTCTTTTGGTCTCCATTTATTTCTGCTCTGTTTTTATTTCCTTCCTTCTGCTAACTTTGAACCTCATTTTTTTTTCCTTTTTCTAGTTCCTTGAAGTGTGAAGGTAGGTTGTTTGAGATTTTTCTTATTTCTTGAAGTAGGCATTTATCATTATTTACTCCCTCTTAAAACTGCTTTTGCTGCATCCAATAAGTTTTGGTATTTTGTATTTCCATTCTCATTTGTCTCAAGATGTCTTTTGATTTCTCTTTTGTTTTACTTTCTGACCCATTGCTTGTTCAGTAGCACAGTAGCATGTTTGGGAATTGGCACATATTTGTGAATTTTCCAGTTTTCTTCTTGAAATTGATTTCTAATTTCATACCATGGTTGTAAAAGATGCTTGATATGATTTTAGTCTTCATAAAATCATTAAAATTTGTTTTGTGGTTTATCATATGATCTATTCTCGAGATCATGTGCACTTGAGAAGAATGTGAATTCTGTTGCTTTGGGATGGAATGTTCTATATACACCTGTTAAGTATATACCTAAGTTAGGCAGTATACTGGCCTAACTTATTACAGGTTTTTGTTTTGTGGTTCCCATGAGTCTTACATACAATAGCATTATCACATACCTATAAAGGTTCACATATAACAACATATTTATAACAGTCTATATTAAGTTGATAACTGCTTAAGTTTGAACACATTTTAAAGCTCTACATTTTTACTCTCCCCACTGGCTTTATGTTTTTGATGTCATATTTATGTCTTTATCTTGTATATCCCTTAAGTAATTATTGTAGCTACAGTTATTTTTACTACTTTTGACTTTCAACCTTTATACTACCTTCAGTAAATATTTACCTTTACCAGTGGGGTTCATATTTTCATAAGTTTTTTTGTTACTAGTTAGCACCCGTTTTTCATTTAAAAAATTTCTTTAACATTTCTTGTAAGACTGGTTTAGTGATAATTTATTCTTTTGACTTTTTTTTTCAGTCTATTTTTTTCTGGTTTTATTTTTATTTGTTTTTATTTTTTATTCTTTTATTGAAGTATAGTTGATTTACCAATGTTTCACATTACATCAAAGTGATTCAGTTATACACAAACACACACACCTACGTATATATATAAATTCTTTTCAGATTCTTTTTCATTTTAGGTTATTACAAGATATTGAATATAGTTGCTTGTGCTATACAGTAGGTCCTTGTTTTTTAATCTATTTTATGTATAGTATTGTGTATCTGTTAATCCCAAATTCCCAGTTTATTCCTCCCCATCCCTTTCCACTTTGGTCATTATAAGTTTGTTTTCTATGTCTGTGAGTCTATTTCTGTTTTGTAAATAAGTTTATTTGTATAATTTCTTTGATTCCACATGTGGTATCTTATGGTATTTGTCTTTCTCCGTCTGATTTCCTTCTCTTAGTATGATAATCTCTAGGTCCATCCATGTTGCTGCAGATGGCATTATTTCATTCTTTTTTATGACTGAATAATATTTCAGTGTGTGTGTGTGTGTGTGTATCTTCTTTCTCCATTCATCTGTCGATGGACATTTAGGTGGCTTCTATGTCTTAGCTATGATAAATAGTGCTGCCATGAACATTGGGCTATCAGAAACACATATTGTTTCTGATTAGAGTTTTTGTCTTTTCCAGATATATGTCCAGGAGTGGGATTGCTGGATCATATGGTAATTCTATTTTTAGTTTTCTGAGGAACCTCCATACTGTTTTCCACAGTAGCTGCACCAACTTACATGCCGACCAACAATGTAAGAGGGTTCCCTTTTCTCCACACTCTTTCCAGCATTTATTATTTGTAGACTTTTTAGTGATGTCTGTTCTGACTGGTGTGAGGTGGTACCTCAGTGTAATTTTGATTTGCACTTATCTAATAATTAACGATGTTGAACATCTTTTCATCTGGATGTTGGCCATTTGAATGTCATCTTTGGTGAAATGTCTGTATAGGTCTTCTGTGCATTTTTTGATTGTTTTTTTTTTGTTTTTGTTTTGATATTGAGCTGTATAAGCTGTTTATATTTTGGAATTTAAGCCCTTGTCAGTCACATCATTTGCAAATATTTTCTCCTAGTCCATGGTTTGTCTTTTCCTTTTGTTTATGGCTTCCTTTGCTGTGCAAATGCTTTTAAGTTTAATTGGGTCCCCTTTTTTTAACTTTTGTTTTTGTTTCCATTACTCTAGGAGATGGATCCACAAACAATTGCCATGATTTATGTCAAAGTTTGATCTGCCTATGTTTTCCTTGAGGAGCTTTATAGATTCTGATGTAACATTTAGCTCTTTAATCCATTTTGAATTTATTTTTGTATATGGTGTTAGAGAATGATCTAATTTCATTCTTTTATATGTAACTGTCCAGTTTTCCAAGCACTACATGTTGAAGAAACTGTCTTGTCTCCATTATATATTCTTGCCTCCTTTTTTTGTAGAGTAATTGACCATAATTGCGTGGATTTATATCTGTGCTCTCTATCCTGCTCCACTGATCTATGTGTCTGGTGCCAGTACCATACTGTTTTAATGACTGTAGCTTTGTAATATAGTGTGAAGTCAGGGAACATGGTTTCTCCAGCTCAGTTCTTCTTTCTCAAGATTATTTTAGCTATTCGGGGTCTTTTGTGTTTCCATGCAAATTTCAAAATCTTTTGTTCCAGTTGTGTGAAAAATGCTATAGGTAATTTGATAGAATTAATCTATCAAATTGAATTGAATTACATTGAATCTTAGATTGTTTTGGGTAGTATGGTCATTTTAAGAGTGTTGGTTCTTCCAATCTAGGAACACGGTGTATCTTTCCATCTGTTTGTGTGGTATTCAGTTTCTTTCATTGATGTCTTATATTTTCCAAGCATAGGTCTTTGGCCTCCTTAGCTAGGTTTATTCCTAGATATTTTATTCTTTATGATGTGATAGTAAATGGGATTGTTTTCTTAATTTCTCTTTCTGCTATTTCATTGTTAGTGTATAGAAATGCAGCAGACTTCTGTATATTAATTTTGTATCCTGCAGCTTTACTGAATTCATTGATGTGCTCTAGTAGTTTTCTGGAGGCAGCTTTAGGATTTTCTAAGTAGAGTATTATATCATCTGCAAATTACTCCTTTAGGTTTTTCTTGTCTGTGAACTTTTTATCTCTTTCACCTCTGAATGATAACTTTTTCAGGTAGAATATTCTTAGTTGGAAATTTTTTTTTTCTTTCAGCGCTTTGAATATATCATGGTTATCCCTTCAGGCCTGCAAAGTTTCTGCTGAAAATTCTGCTGATGGTCTTATGGGGGTTCTGTTGTATGGAACAAGGTGTTTCTCTCTTGCTGCTTTTAAGATTCTCTCCTTGTCTTTTACTTTTAATATTTTAATTAAAATGTGTCTTGATCAGCATCTTTTTGGATTCATCTTTTTTGGAGCTCTCTGTATACCTGGATTTGGATGTCTGTGTCCTTCCCAAACTTAGGCAAGTTTTCAGTCATTATTTCTTCAAATAAGGTATGTGCTCCTTTCTTTCTCTCTTCTCCTTTTGGGACTACTGTAATGCAAATGTTAGTCTACTTGATGTTGTCCTATAAGTTCCTTTAACTGTCTTCAGTTTTTTTTTCATTCTTTTTTCTTTTTGGTATTCTGATGGGTAAGTTCCACTGCCCTGTCTTTGAGTTCACAGATCCTTTCTTCTGCTTTGTCTATTTTGATGTTAAATTTTCCTTAGTGTATTTTTAATTATTGTATTCTTCAGCTCTGTGACTTTTATTTTGTACTTTCTTACATTTTCTATGTGTTGAAGTTCTCATTGTGTTCTCCTGAGTTAAAGGAGCATCTTTATGATCATTACTTTGAACTCTTTATCAGGTAAATTACTTATCTCCATTTCATGAAGATTTTTTCTGAGGTTCTATCTTGTTCTTTTGGGGGGAACATATTCCTTTATTTTGCTTTTTTCTCTGTGCTGGTTTCTGTGCATGAGATGTAATAGCCCTCCTTCTCAGTCTTAAAGGAGGGGTCTTGTGTAGGAAATGAACCATATCGTTCATCTGTGCCCTAGCTCTTGGTTTTCTCTGACACATTTGTGATTGTTCAAGCAGCCTATTTTATTTTTAATAGCTCAAAGTAGTTGCACGTGTGCAAGACCTGTCAGCATCCCAAATAGGAGGAACTCACCAAGGACTTAGATTCAGGCTGATTGGAAGCTCTTAAATTATGCTGCAGCTCTTAAATTATGCAGATTTATACTGTCTGGTGGGATCATAGTTTTATGCCAATTTGGCCTCCAAAACCAAGTGTTCTGGAGATGTGCTCTGAATGGAAGTTGCAAAAATCAGGGCTCCAGACAAGTAAAATAGTTCTTTTCTGGAAGTTACCAGTGAGCTATAGTGAGGCAGGGGGAGAAAACTGAGCTGGTGTTCACCAGCCTATGTTCCCTGAGAGTATGTCCATAGGACTCAGGTCCTATGCCCCTCAGGTCAAAGATCCAGGGCAAGCAAATACGCCTCTATCACAGAAAGAATGGGAGTGTTTCAGTCTCTTGTTTGTGCAGTGTCCTCGGCATGGTAGTCTGCCAAGAACTGTCACTCTGATTGTTAGAGTCTCATGAGACTCAGGAGCACAAGGCCCTCTGGCCTCTAGAGCCAGGTGAGGGGTATCCCCTGGGAATCATCCTCTAAACCCAGGGCATCAGGTATAAAAACTGAATTATTAAATTCATGTGAAACTCCATTATGGAAGATAGTGGTTTTTCTTAGCACTGCAGAGGGAGAGTGTGAAATCGGCATCTTCTGGCTGGAATGGGGCAGAGGAGGTGCATAAGCATGGTGCTCATGGAGGGAGGGGGAGGTGGCACCCACCTGCTGGAACAGGGCAGAGGAAGAGTGTGAAGATGGTGTCACCAGCCTCTGTCCCACAAAAGTATCCCAGCAGGCGCCTATATGTGTACTAAATGAGATGCCTGCACCTCAGTCTGACATTTTAAAGTTAGCAAATGAGCCTCTTTCATATACAGTCTGGGTGCCTCTTGTTCTGCTGCTTCTGTACCTAACCCTGGGGGAGGTGAGCCTGAGCATGTGAGCCCTTTAACAGAGTCATTTCTCAGTTTTTCTGTGCCCTTGTGGGTCTCATGGAATTGATCAGCTAGTTTTTAGTTTATTCAGAGAAAATTGTTCCTTATGCTGCTGTAGATTTGAAGTGTGTGTGGGAGAAGTTGAGTTCAGGATCTTCCTATGTTGCCATCTTCAACTGGAACCAGAGCTAAATATTCATTAATAACACAGCAAATATAAATAATACAGAAAAATAACACATTTCAGCAAGAAATTATTTGTAGAAGAAATTTCTGAATCCTAGTGACTCAACTGCCCACTGAGTTGGTTACTCCACTGATACCCCTCCTTATACTTCTAGAAACATGCTACATGTGTACTGGTGGCAGGCTGGGGTGGGAAGGGAATGGGGATGGGCAAAAGGAAGTGGCTGACTATCAATACAGATAATTCTCACAATCTTATAGGACCTTTAATTTTAAATGATTATTCAGATATCTATGGAAAAATGTGCAACACTAACGTATGTTAATATTTCAAAAAGTTTCGGAAGAAAGAAAATTTTTAGAATCCTGCTCCCTGGTCTCTATCAAAATCTGAAGATATTTAATACTTTCTCACAATCCAGATTTCTATTTTAAGACAGTTCCTCAGAAGTCTCCAATAACTAAATTCTCCTCTTTAATATTTAGGAGGTGGAGTTTATAAAATGACCCACCACTTATTTCCTATCCTTTCATGTAGACCCATCTTTTCATAATGACCATAGTCCTCAACTATGTAGACTGATTCTGGGGAATATCTCCAGTGTTAATATCTCTTACTTGCCCCTGACCTATCTGCTACTTTACATGCAGTAAATATGAATATTTGTCATGAATATTGTCAAGCAGATCAAAGAACACATTCTAGAAAATTTAGAGAGTATAAAGTTAGTACTATCTCACCCTCTACTCTGCCATATAGATAGTTCTATTACCATCTGAAAATAGCATTTACAAGTTCAACAGTCAAATGACAGAACTTAGTAGAATATTTATAGCAAATTTTAAAGTCTGATGGATTTCTTCTCATCTCAGTATGCTTATATAGCTTTGTTCTCTTAAGTTATTCTGCTGATATATCAAACTATTACCAGCAACAGGTCAAATAAAACTGTTACACAGTGGTCCAATTTCAGTATGACTTAAATCAGGGCTTTTTCAATTTCTTGCGTATAGAAATCGCTTTGGTATCCTATTAAAATACAGATTCTGATTCAGTAGATCTGGGTTAGCATCTGAGATTCTGCATTTTTAACAAGTTCACAGGTTATGCTGAGGCACCCGACTCAGATTTCACACAATTAAAGAAACAAAACTTTAAAACATTTATGTTTTCCTAGCTATGTCACAGTTCTCCTTCATGAGTGTGTAGAATGGAACATTTCTGAAGTATGTACACATAAGCTTACTAGCATCTGAGAACAGTTGGGAAAAGAAAATGGAAGTTAATATGTCAATAACTCGTAGACAAAAACAGCTAATATACAATTATAGTAGCAATATCAAACAATATTGAAGTCAAGCACATTCAAAAATTATAAATGAAAAGCAAATCATTTATCTAATAAAGTTTTTATTTTCACAAATATTTAAAAACGTAGCTTCCTTTGAGCCAGGAAAGGAAAAAGCAGAGTATGCCTATATGTATTGGATACAGATATTCAACACTGACTCATTCTTAGTTCATTAGCTCAGCTCACTGCAAATAACTCAGAAAAACAATCATAGGTAGTTCTGTTAGTGTATGCAGAAAAGGGTAAGGGACAGTGATCGTTTAAGTGGAGTGAGTGGAGTGGTTATTTAGAGTTGTAGACGGGCCAGAAGAGGCAGACAAAGAGAGAGCAGCCACAGTGTCTCTAATACATTGAACTTCATCCGGAAACACTGAACTGACAGGTGGAACACAGCTGCAACAAACTCGAGCTCCAAAGATAATTAATGTGTAGCTCAGACATTGAAAATGGGTTAAGATTGACAGATTATTTCACATGTAAAAATCCAAATACAAATATCCAGCACTTTCACAAGAACAAATTTTCAGGGATAACCAATTTGCCTTATTAGTACATTTTTTTCCTGAAATGATACCCCCTTTTCTTCTCTTTTTCTGAGAACTGAAAACTGTATAGCTCTTTTCATGTACTTGTCAGCAACAGTAAGCCTTCACCCGTTTTAAGATGCTATAGATTCTCTAACTTATGTTAACTCTTTTGCATATGCTATACATTTTCAAACTTAAGTTTTGAACAACTATAGTTTTGTGGTGATTAAACATACCTTGGAATGAAAATGTGCCACTTTACAAAATGGTGCAAGTTTTCTATGGAATAAAACATACAAATTCATTCACGTGTACAATGACACTTTCTCTAAGTCAAACAAGTCACGTTTAACACATTCCCAAAAGCGCCCACTCCCAATTCAGCATACGCACATGCACATGGAAACACACACACATCCAAATCCATTTTTTATATGAAAAATCTATCTCCCATTTATTAAATGAAGTATTATTTTTTTCTACTGGGTATTTTTAATGTATTTCACTTATCTTTGAGTATGAATTATCCTTCCTCATACATAATATATAGAATTTAGAGAAAACATGGTGAGGAATGGTAAAGATTAGAATATTCATGTATTTAGTTATAGACACATAAATCAAAGCCTTTTTCCTGATATCTATATACTATGAGATGCATTTTTGTATGAAGATTTAAAATTGATTGGTTATACAGTTCTGCCATGAGGTGGATATGTAATTTCTCAACCAGTTCTTCTGAACAGTTTCTACTTTACATCATTCAGCCCTACTTAGTTTAAGATTGAAAGAAGTATCCTTTATATTCCTCCTAGATCAACATGTCCGCAAATATCCTAATATGGCGAAAGTAGACTCAAGTATCAGAAGAGGATGTTTAGGATCTCATATGTCCATATCTTAGGGGGATACTTTTTTTCTGTTCCCAATAAATGAGAGGACATTATTACATCAGTATGTTTTGAGTATCTTCAAGATTTTCCAACAATCCTTCCAAACTGGTGGTATCTTAGTTTGGGGTTTTCAGTATTTACCCTGGCAGCTAGCATGAGGAGATTAATTATTCTTGATTTTAGTATCTAGACAAACCAGTTACTAATAATTTATCCTAGAAACCTCTGTGTGTAAACATAGGCAGAATGTGATCCATCTTCTCTTTCTATGGGGGGCCTTTTTAGGGGGCCTAGTGCTCTCTGCCATAAGTGAACCCCTGCTAAAGAAAGCAGGGTTACCTAACAATATGTCTTCTAATAAAAAGGAAATATACTTCATAGTCTAGAATTTAAATACTGTAACTCTAAAGCATGACCAAGTATCTTTTTATTTCCTTTTCCCCCAACTGGCTCAAAAAATTAGCAAAGGAAAAAGTGGTCAAGATTGAATTCAGAAATGTTTCATGAGGAAATATAGATGCATAAAGAAATAAAAATTCAGATAGAATTCATCGGTCAGAAAACCAGAGTAAATGTTTTGTGACACAACAGGAACTGGACAAAAGCACAGGAATTTAAGGAGCAACATTTTTTAATGTTTGAAACCAGTCTTTCTGAGGCGACTATGAAAGCAAGAATTATTACAAAAAATAACTATGAATGGACATTCTACTCTTTGTAATCTCCCACACAATAATTTCTTTATTATCATTTACATCTCTTAATACTAGCACAGCATTCTGAAGTTGCCAAGCATAAGTTATATGCAACTGAGTGAAAAGATCAAAATCTACTCAGATTTCCAGAAGAGCTGCAGAATGTGGAAAATGACAAAGTCCCTAAACATGTTCATTTGCATTATCACTGACAAAAATGTGAGCCATATTGTTATAAAGAGCGTGGTGATAAGGCTTGCTCATGCTGTGTGAAGGATTTAATAGAGAAAGAAAATTAAATAATGTTTAATAAATGGTTCATAGGCCAGTCATTTAGTTTCCATTCTTAAATGTCTTTCAAAATAGTTGATACTCATGAAATGCAATGTCCTGACAGTCCTGGGGTCTTTGTATTGCAGGGGCACTGATGAGGGTAGTGATGTTTTCCCTTTGATGAGGAAGACAAGAGTTCAGGGTCCAGGATTTGTTTAGAACATCCACCCATCTGCTGAATTTAGCAAACTGGAACCAATCAGTGAATCAGTACCAAATAAAAATAACTGGATAATGCTGAAGCCACATCTGTAGAAACTGAAATCCATTCCATTGTGAACATGTTGAATTTTAAAAGGTGCTGTTTTATTCAAAGTATGGATTTTAATGACATCTTAATAATCCTTTAGAAATGTGCTGCTTCTCAGTACAAAAAAAAAAAAAAAAGTGCCACCAGTTCTTCAACTATAAGATAAGGTGTGTTTTGCAAACATAAAGCATATTAAATCTTTATTTTGTAGGTCGATATTAAGAAAGATCCTGATGTAGCTGGTGCATAAATGTAAAGACTCATTTGCTTCCTGGAAAGCAGAAGAAAGGTAAGTACTTATCAAAAACTCGTGGAAAAATAAAGCAGGTAATATTCAAATTCTAATTACTGCAGATGTCATGTTTTCTAGTAATTAGCCCAATTTCTCAAGCTGCAGAAAAAATTCTCTGATGAACTTCATGGATAAGGCAATTATTTTCCCATTCCAGGATACATGGAAGGCTGCTTCCCAGCTCTCAAGAGCTGCGTGTGGCCAGATAAGGAGGGGTAGCTCGTTAAATCTGCTCTGGATGAGCATTTCCACTCTTTGCTGTCCCTTCAGACCATCCTCCATTTAGCGGTGTATATACTACTACTTTCGAAAGGACTATTGGCTTACTCTCTTTGTGATCCATTGAGCAAAATCACACCTTAGCTCCACCATCTTTGCTTTACTCCCTCTTGTACATCCATCTCTTTATTTTTCAATTGTTTATAAATCTTCTCAAAGGCATAATTATTATAATATTCAAAACTGAAGCTTCTTTAAGGAAATCTATATCTGTAATTCTTCTAAATCTAGTAAATCAAGTAATCTACAGAGAACAGTGTTCTTCTCTATTTGTAAAGAAAAAAGACGTATTGTTGTGTAAAGAGCAGTAGCTTTTCCCTGTAACAGTCAGATGTTAAGCCAAACCAATATACTTGTTGACAAAGGCACTCTAGAAAGTTTTCAGTCTTTCACCTTAATAGAGCCATGTACAGACCCAAGATAATTGGCATTCAGGGCTCATTAAGCACTGATGAAATTGTTCATGTAATTTCAGTAGAGAACTATACAGAAAAAATTTATGACTCATACTTCGTTTTGAAAAGCATATTTTCCCACTAGAAGAAGTTTTTGTTGTAATTTGGCTTATCAGTGGATGATCTTTTTGTCTATTGTATGTGTTCATATGAATTACTTTGTTTAATCATAACTTATTTGTTACTGGACTAATGACAGGTCTTAAAGGTGATGCAATATTTCCTTTATGTGTTATAATGTGAATATATTAGGTTAGCGTTTTGAATACCTATTCAAATGGATTGTAGGCAGAATTATTCAGTCCTCTTTTGAGTGAATAGTGACAGAAATAATCAGAACAAAAAATGGAGTTGCCTTCCTAGTCTCAAGCTCTCAATTTCATATCCAAAAAAATATTGTCCAAAAATTCCACTTCATTTTTCTTCATCTTCAGTTTGACTGATTCACACTGTGAAAATGGACAATTTTGCACAGTTTAAATTTATAACTTTCTGGGATGACTCCATAAGATAGAATGGATGCTAATGAATCCCTGATTATTGGAAACTCATGAAATATTATTACGGATTAGTTGTGATAAATCATGTAAAATATTTAGCATGATTTTGGCACATAATAAAAGCTCAGTAATTATCAGTGGCAGTTCCAGAATTTCTACATGACAGGTTACAGTCAACAGGCTGATTGGAAGTAGAACAAGAAGACTTTTGTTTTGAAGTTGTGATTTTTTCATACCAAGTATATTGCTTTTATTTTGATTGCGTTTATTTTTTGAGGTTCCTGGGAAGGGAGGGGGGACAGAAACTATGGGTAAGTGACAAATTCCCCCCCTACCCCCCACAGGCCATACCTATGCCAAGTATGATTAGTAAAGAAAGGCTTAGGGAAGATAGGGTCAGGCATTCATTCCTCTATGTACAAGGGGGCTTGTGCAGTAATACCTAAAACACAGAGGCCTGAAACACCTCTACAGTTTTGTCAAAACTCAAATCTGTCTACATTTAGCTGATTTTCCTGTAAACTCTGAGTAATTTGGTTTTACTGTGTGAACATTTTTGTCTTCTGTTTTCTTGTATTGTTGTATTCAGTTCTAGCTCCTGAATTGTAATAATTCATCAGGGCTTCCACACTAAACATCTAGAGTGCACACTGTGATTTTGGACAGCATGACTATATGCAACAATCCTGTTTCTATATTAATATGCTATCTTCATTTAAAAATAGCATATTTTTACCTAATTTTAGTTCTATCATTGATTGAGTTTTCATTTCTCATTAATTTCTAGCTTATTTAATTTTCCTTTTTATTTTCTTTTCTCTTGTAAATTCTAATTTCCCCAAATAGCTACCATTTTCAGTTTTACATAAACTTTCCTGGTCATTGATCCATTAAATTAATTATTTGTAATTTTAAAATAATTAACTAGCTAGAAATAATTAGGAAAAGAAAAGTTAGTACATATATAGCTTTTGTGCAACATTCTAACTTCGAAAGGTGACAATTTCATATCTTAGCCCATTCCTCCAATAATAAAGATGAAATATAGTGATCTGCTTGATATTAGTAGGCCTTATTACTCATTCAGGTTTCATTTATGTTTTAATTTACATTTAGTATCTCAAAACTTCGAGGATGTATTAACAATGATAGTTGGCCAGACATGTCCAGAAATATTTGCAGCCTAATTTATAACTCCTGTTTGATAAAATGGAAACAGTAATATATAAACTAACATTACTGAAGCCATATATATATTTTGTTATATACTTACTTATTCTACACTCTTCAATCTGCATGCACAGTATGAAATCATAAAAGCAGTAAACATCACCGCACCAACACTGATTAAGATCATTTCTACCAGGCCAAGGAGTTCTATTTTTCCAGTCACTTGATTTCTGAACATTTCTGCCTTCTCATCACCGATTGTTCCAGTCTGTAATCAAGTTAACAATTAGCATTATTTCAGTTGATTAGTGGAGCAAATTACTCAAAACTCTCCATTTATGTATCACTCTTTTTTCGAAACACTGCATAGATGTTAGTCATCTTTATCTATAAGAAAAGACAGTGTAATTCCCTTTTCATGTCAAAGAAGGCAGTAAATGCCAAGGTAGAATATTTAGAGAGAGAAATATAATCTTCCTTTGAAACATGTTATGTAGCCCTCTCCAATACACTGACTTCATTGATCTATACAAAGGTCTTACTGAAATATTTTCCAGTTTTCCAAAGGATGTTTCCTAGTGACAGAGGGAATTGGAAAGGCCAACAGTTTCTTTCCTCTGAAGACTTCTGTAGTGCATTTCCTCATTCTGTGGCTAATCAATTCTGTGATTTGTACTAAAAATATCTTGTTAGGCACTCGGATAGACTGCAGACACCTACTCTTACCTGGTCTTTATAAGTTTGGTTTGCTTTTATTAGCACTACAGTATTCACATTGAGTTACTTGGAGTTACGTGTATGTATGACTCTTTCCTAACACAAGCACTATGACAAGAAAAAGTGTTTACTAGTTGTATTATGAAAATAATGTAAAATTATAGGAAGTACTTCATCCTTCTGAAATAAAAACACTGAAAACTAACATAAACCTGATATTTCTGTGTGGCTTCGTTCTCTCAGAATAATTAATTATATAATTAATAATATATAAATTCACCTATATAGGTAATGGAAACACATACAACTTCAAATTCTATACATATGTATTCAATTTTCAAACACTAAAAGCTGTTTCTATATACAAGGAAGTTTACAGTTTTTGGTGACTAAGAGATAAGAATACTAACCTCATTAAGCCAAAGAACAGGCACCATATAATTCTGCTTCAGACCCTTTAATGCTCTGTAATAAACATTGAAAATAATTATAACAATATATACTAATATAATACCCATATATAACAGAAATGTTAGTAATTACTAGTGTAAATAAATGTTCAGAAATTAGTTGCTCTTAAACTTGCTAAGTTCCTTGATTTTTGTTCCTTGTAATGAATCATTTAAATATTACTATGGCTGTTTATCAGACATCTTTCACTCTTATAAATCTTTCTAATACATATTTCTAATTAGATTGACTTTTTCTAAGCATGTATTTTCCCTTTTGACAATTTATACCCAGGAAACTAAAATTGAATTTTAGAAACAATTGTCCTGGAAATATTTGGACAGCTAGCAAAATGAGAAACGCCATCATACACTAATTCCAGAATATGTGTAAATACAATTTCAATACACACTAGATATAATTCTAAATTACAGATGAAAGTTATAAACAGTAATTATTTCATGATATTAAGTCAAAGAAAAGTTGAAATTTTATATTATTTCCACTTAATTTCATACATATACTCACTTTCTGGCAAGAAAATACTAAAAATCATAATGAACCTGTTCAAGAGACTCACCCAATGCTTTTTCCTGGCTTAACCAGTACATTGATCTGCAGGCGTTTTGCAAATTGTAAAGTGAATCCAGTTATCTAAAAAGAGAACAAACTAAAATAATTACCAACTTCCTTTAAATAATTCATTTATAATATCTAAAACTTATTTTTACTGTTATATAGAACCTAAGGGAAAACTGTAGTACTTGAAACTTGTGAAATTTATTAAATAATTAATTAGACATATTAAATATTATGTACATAACTCTTCATAATTACATTTTATGTGTATATGCATGTGTGTATACAGACCTATACACACATGTATATATGCACACACACACAATTTCTTTGCCCAACCTACTGTCAAGGTGATATTTATCTGAATTGGTTTGGGGAATCAACAACAACAGCAGTGAAACTTAGAACTCATATAGTCAATTTAAATCCCAAATTATATATGGTCAAATATATATTCAGTCAGAACCCATGTGTCATCAGTATAATTATAATACTTCTATCATTAGTTAAAATTAAATGTGACTACTAAAATTCTGGCATGTCTGGCACAAACGTGCCATGTCTGGCACGTTTAACTTTTGAAAAGGAGAATATTAAAATAAATTAAAAGTTGAAACTGTTACACTATAGGAAATTTAATAGATTTTTCCTGACGCTAAGTATAATAGATCTTGCCTCAAATGCGCATATACCCATAAAATCTTTTAATCCCTCATGATCTACAGTGTCCCTTCATATAAGCAATACTTACAGTTAAGTATAAAATGACAGTAAAATTGTAATTTATACCAAATTGTTTTAAGCCAATTAGAATCATACCCATCATTACTATCCCTGACCTACAAACAATTAAAAAGGATTATAAAGTTCCATATGCTGAAAAAACTAAAATAGAATTACCTCGACATTTCATAAGCAACAACAGGAAGAAACCAATGAGATTTTCCTTGAAATAAAAGTAGGTAATTATATACACATTACTCTATGTAAAATAGGTAACTAACAAGGACCTACTATGTAGCACAGGGAACTATACTCAGTATTTTGTAATAACCTATAAGGGAAAAAAAATCTGAAAAAAATACATATAAATATAACTAAATCACTTTGCTGTACACCTGAAATTAACACAACATTGTAAATCAACTATACTTCAATAAAAAATTTTAAGTAATTTGTCAAGATTGTGATGCAGTAAATATCATCAATAAATGTGATTGACAGAAAGGCAAGAACTTAATTTTTCTTTCATTTAAAAAAATGCTAAACCAATCAGATCAATAATGTATTTGCTTACAGGTTCAACATCTAAGTACGTGCTATGTTCCTCTTCATTTGGACTTAAGCCTTCAACAGGTTCTGCAATTTCAGGACTTGCATGTAGAAAATGAGGAAGTGAAATGTACACAGGTTTTCCTGAAAACAAGTTTTAAGAGACAATTGGGATAAATCATTTTCCTCATTACGCGTAGCACTCAAAAGATTTCCTTGAAAATAGATTTTTAAGTTAAAAGAAATGCAAAGTTGGCTTTGAATACTAAATGGGGAATGAGGGTGAGGGAAAATTATTACATCTAATCACTTTTGAGCAAAAATAAAATATAAGCTTCTGCATCATCCTACTAACCATTCAGTTGATGTCTGTCATTTATCTCTTAGGTGTTTATTTTCAATATGTAAAGCTTAGCTGCTGAACACAAATTTACAACCACATACCTTCATGTTTTAGGGAGTAATATGTCTGTGGACTGAGAATTTAAGAGGCTTTTCTTTTTTTATTCTCACCCACTCCAATATGAAAAAGGTGAGCAAAATAAGACAGACTCCAAATTTCGTGTTTGAGTCAATTCTTCTTTCAGAGACATCCTGAAATATATTTATTTTTATTTACCATTTTCTAGGGTAGAAAAAGTTAGAAAAACGTCAGATGGGTGAGTTGGGATGCTCAGAGTATTCTGAGAATTATTTTCATTTTACCCTAAATCTAAAAGGAGCACAGGGATTCTGCACAACAAAGAAAGCCATCAAAAAATGAAAAACCTACCTATGGAATGGGAGAAAATATTTGCAAAACACATATCCCATAAGTGATTAAAATCTAAAATATGCAAGGAATTCACACAACTCAAGAACGTAAATAACCCAATTAAAAAGTGAGCAAAGGACCTAAAGAGACATTTTCCAAAGTAGCACAGGGAAATATCAGTAGGGTTTTACCTAATAATAACTAAGCTTTGCAACACTGAAACAACTGGGAGCTTGAAAGCGGTACAAAAATCAGAACAAAAATATCTTATCATCACCTTTACTTTCTGCCCTTTTTACTTTCTCACTTTAAATTTCTGGTGGAAAGGAAACCTAGGTGAAATTTACATTTTAAAGAAAAATGCATATTATGCCATGGATTGTGACATCAAGACCTTTTACTCACCGTCTTTGCATTTGCCAATATCTAGCACACCATATAAGGTACAATTTTTGGAGATAATTTTTTCTGTGCAGAAACAGTGGTTGTCTGGATTTTGAAGTGGAGATGCAAAAGCCAAGGATGGAAGGATAAATCTATACACAGGGATTCCTTTCAGATTAATTTCAGCTCCAAACACAGCATAGAATGATCTAAACACAGATAAGAAAGACCTTCATTCTGGAAAACTGAACTTCATTATGGAGATTCTGTTTTTCTTATTTCTAAATTAGAAAAACTGGATATAATCTTGTTAGAATTCTTGCTTAAGTCTTAGGAAAAATGTTCTTGTGATATTTTAAGACACACCAGAACTCAGTACCTGAGTATGAGCTCTTCTTACCTTTGTTTTCAAAAGCTTCTGAGAATAATTTTTGCTTGTGAACTACCGTGGAGTATTTATACTGAGGACATTTCTCAGAGTTAGTTTCCTTTATAGAGTAAATATATGACTTCCTCAAGTCCTCTATTTGTGCCCAGTTTAAATGAAAGAAAATAAAATTTCAATCTTCCACAACTTAATCCTGGAGAGAAGTGCTGCTCACTTCCTAGGGTGTGTGCATGTGGGTTTTGATACATGTCTCCTATGCGCCATCATTTACCAAGTGTCCACCATAACCTCAGCAACGTACTGGAACTCAATACATAATATTTCTAATGGCCAGATAATTCTGTATGAAGAAATGCTACTCTCTTCAATTTTATAGATAAGGAAAATATTCAGAGATATTAAATACTTGCCCACACCACACAGTGTCTAGAAACAGAGCTAGGATGCAAGCATACCAGTGTGGGTGCCAGTGCTTGTGTGATAGCTACTGGACCCCATCAATTTGAAAAGATGCTGTAGTGTCAGCAGAGCACATGAACATAGTTCTGTGACTGTGGTATCACCATCTTGGACATTTTTAAAAATTGAAGTATAGTCGATTTACAGTGTTCTGTTAGTTTCTGGTGTACAGCAAAATGATTCAAATATATGCATATATATTCTTTTTCAGATTCTTTTTCATTATAGCTTATTACAAGATATTGAATATAGTCCCCTGTGCTATAAACTAGGACCTTGTTTATATAGTAGTGTGTGTATATGTTAATCCCAAACTCCTAGTTTCTCTCTCTCCCACTTTCCCCTTCGGTAACTGTAGGTTTGTTTTCTGTGTCTATGAATCTGTTTTGTAAATAAGTTTGTTCATACAATTTTTTTAGATTCCACCTATAAGTGATATCATACACTATTTGTCTTTCTCTGTCTTACTTCACTTACTATGATAATCAGTAGATTCATCTGTGTTGCTGTAAATGTCATTATTTCAGTTTTTTATGGCTGAGTAATATTCCATTGTGTATATATACCAGATCTTCTTTATCCATTCATCTGTTGATGGACATTTAGATTGCTTCCATATCTTGGCTATTGTAAATAGTGCTGCTATGAACATTGGGGTGCATATATATTTTTTAATTAGAGTTTTTGTCTTTTCCAGATATATGTCCAGGAGTGAGATTGCTGGTAACCGTAGTTTTATATTTTAAGGACCCTCCATTCTGTTTTCCATAATTGCTGCACCAATTTACATTCTCACCAACAGTGTAGGAGGGTTCCCTTTTCTCCACACCCTCTCCAGCATTTATTATTTTTAGACGTTTTGACGATGGTCATTCTGGCGGGTGTGAGGTGATACCTCACTGCAGTTTTGATTTGCATTTCTCTAATAATTCGCAGTTTTGAGCATCTTTTCAAGTGGCTGTTCTCCATCTGTATGTCTTCTCTGGAGAAATGTCTATTTAGGTCTTTTGCCCATTTTTTGATTGGGTTGTTTGTTTGTTTGTTTTGACACTGAACTGTATGAGCTGTGTGTATATCTTGGAAATTAAGCCCTTTTGGGTCACATTGTTTGTGAATAATTTCTCCCAGTCTTTATGTTCTCTTTACAGTTTGTTTATGTTTTCCTTTGCTGTGTAGAAGCTTATAAGTTTGATTAGGTCCCATCTGTTTATTTTTGTTTTCATTTCTATTGTCCTGGGAGACTGACCTTAGAAACCACTGCTACGATTTATGTCAGAGAATGTTTTGCCTAGGTCCTCTTCTAGCAGTTTTATGGTGTTGTGTCTTATATTTAGGTCTTTTAGCCATTTTGTGTTTATTTTTGTGTATGTTGTGTGGGTGTGTACTAACTTCATTGATTTACATGCACCTCTCCAGCTTTCTCAATACCGCTTGATGAAGAGATTCTTTACTCCGTTGTATATTCTTGTCTCCTTCGTTGAAGGTGAATTGTCCGTAGATACGTGGGCTTCTTTCTGGACTCTCTGTGCTGTTCCATTGATCCATATGTCTGTTTTTCTGCCAATACCACACTGTTTTGATTACTGTAGCTTTCTGAAGTCTGGAAGGGTTATGCCTCCAGCTTTGTTCTTTTTCCTCACAATTGCTTTGGCAATTCTGGGTCTTTTGTGTTTCCATATAAATTTGATGATTATTTGTTCTATTTCTGTGAAAAATGTCATGGGTAATTTGTTAGGGATCACATTAAGTCTGTAGACTGCTTTGGGTAGTGTGGCCATTTTTACAATACAATAAGTCCCCTACATACAAACCTTCAAGTTGTGAACTTTCAAAGATGCGAACATGCATTCATATGTCCAATCACATAAGTTAGTTCACCTGTGTGGCATACATTGTCATGTGTGTGCATCCTCCACAAGTGGTTGTGCTTTTGTGTACTTTACTGTACACTACTGTATAGAGTACAGTAGTGCAGTATCTGTATTTCAAGCCCAGGATGTCCAAAAGTAAGAGTAAAAGTGGCGGTGGTATGTAGCTGGTACTACTGTACTGTACTGTAAGATTGAAAATGTTTTCTTTATTTTTTGTGTTTGTTTGTTTTTTATGTGTTATTTCTGTGAAAAGTATTATAAACCTATTACAGTACAGTCCTGTATAGCCAATTGTGTTAGTTGGGTACCTTGGCTAACTTTGTTGGACTTACAAACAAATTGGACTTACGAATATACTCTTGGAATGGAACTCGTTCGAATGTAGGGGACTTACTGCATTAATTCTTCCAAGCCAAGTGCATGAGATATAGTCATTTATTTGAATCATCTTCAGTTTCCTTTATCAATGTTTTATAGTTCTCAGTGTAGGTCTTTCACCTCCTAGGTCAGGTTTATCCCTAAGCATTTTTTGGATGTGATTTTGAAAGAAATTGGTTTTTTACTTTCTATTCTATTTCATTGTTAGTGTAAAGAAATGCAACAGATTTCTGTATGTTAATCTCATATCCTGCTACCTTGCTTTTGTGTGGAGTTTTTAGGGTTTTTCTATATAGAGTATCATGTGATCTACGTATAATGAGAGTTTTACCTCTTCCCTTCCCATTTGGATACCTTTGATTCTTTTTCTTGTCTGATTGCTGTGATGGGGACTTCCAATACTGTGTTGAATATAAGTGGTGACAGTGGGCATGCTTGTCTTGTTCCAGAATTTAACAGGAAGGCTTTCAGCTTCTCATTTTTGAGTATTATGTTGGCTGTGGGTTTCTAATAAATAGCTTTTATTATGCTGAGATATGTTCCCTGTATACCCACTTTGGTGAGAATTTTTATCATGAATTGATGTTGAATTTTATCAAATGATATTTCTGTATCTATTGAGATAATCATATCTATTGTGACATTTTGTCTTTTCTTTTGCTGATGTGGTGTATCTCATTGATTGTTTGCCTATGTTGAACTATCCTTGTGGCCCCAAAATGAATCCAATTGATCATAGGGTATGATTCTTCTTATATATTGTTGGATTCAGTTTGCTAATATATTGTTGAGGATTTTTTCATCTATATTCATCAAAGATATTGGCCTGTAATTTCTTTCTTGGTAATGCCTTTGTCTGGTTTTGTTATCAGGTTGGAGGTGACTTTATAGAATAACTTTGTGAGTGTTCCCTCCTCTTCAATGTTTGGAAGAGTTTGAGAAGGATCGGTATAAGTTTTTCTTTGTATGTTTAGCAGAATTCCCTAGTGAAGCCATTCAGTCCTAGACTTTTGTTTGCAGGGAGGTTTTTTGTTTGGTTGTTTGTTTTATTACCAATTCTATTTTACTTCTAGTGATCAATCTGTTCAAATTATCTATTTCTTCTTGATTCAGTTTTGGTGGGCTGTATATTTCTAGAAACTTGTCCATTTCTTCTCAGTTGTCCAATTTGTTGGCATTTAATTGTTCACAGTGTTCTCTTATGATTTTTTGTGTTTCTGTGGTATCAGTTGTTATTTCTCCTTGTGCCTTTCTTATTTTGTTTATCTGAGTCCTCTCTTTTTTCTTCTCTTTTTTTTCTTGGGCAGAATTTTGTCGCTTTTGTTTATCCAGCTCTTGATTTTTTTTCTATTATTTTTTTAATATCTATTGTATTTATTTCCTCTCTGATCTTTATTATTTCCTTCCTTCTGTGCATTTTAGGCTTTGTTTCTTCTTCTTTTTCTAATCCTTTTAGGTGGTAAGTTAGTTTATTTGAGATTTCTCTTGTTTTCTGAGGAAGACCTATATTGCTGTAAACTTCCCTCTTATGACTGCGTTTGCTGTGTCCCATAGATTTTGTATGGTTGTATATTCATAGTTGTTTTTCTCAAGGTACTTTTAATTTCCTTTTTGATTTCATTGTTGACCCATTGTATTTTTAGTAGCATGTTGTTTAGTCTCCATGTAATCATTATTTTCTCATTTCTCTTTCTGTGGTTGATTTCTAGTTTCATGCCATTGTGGTCAGAAAAGATGCCTGAAATAATTTCTAACCTCTTAAATTTGTTGAGGCTTATTTTGTGTCCTAGTATGTGGTCTACCTTAGAGAATATTCCATGTACACTTGAAAACAATGTGTAGTCTGGTTATTTGGGGTGTAATGTTTTGACAATATCAATTAAGTCTAACTGTTCTATTGTGTCATTTAGGATCTCTGTTGCCTTATTGATATTCTGTCGTCTGTCCATTGACGTCTGTGAGGACTCTGTGAGCACATTGAGAATGAGGTTGCTCAGGTGGAGCCACGCCTCACTGTTTTACTAGTTTAGTAAGAGAAAAGAAATGTTCTTGCTTAGAAATGAAGAAGGAGAAAATGATTTTCGTTATGCAAAGTATCCTTCTACAACCTTCAATTTTTTAAAGACTTAATAAACATTATGAATTCCATATTGTATTTATTCTTAATACGTCAAGAAAAACTTGCCTAAATGTATTTTATTTTTCTCAAATAATATGATTATCAAGTATGATCTTCTATGCCTGTGTTTTTTCACTTGGAGAAAGAATTCTGATATATAGGAACATATCAGTTTCTTTGTCTTACCTGCAAATGTCAGAGGAAAAGAATTGCAATACCCGGGTCTTCTCAATGAAAGGTGGAAATGAGGCTCCATCTGTTTAAAAATCAAGCAAGTGGCAAGGGATTAGGGGAAATATGTGTCCTAGAAAAATCTAGAAATCTTAATTCCAGCATAGTTAAGAGAAATAGAATACAAACTGTATATATAACATTAAAATTCTCCAGTAGCCACATTTTAAAAATAAAATAAGTATCAGGTATATTTTATTTAACCCACCATATCCAAAATATCATTTTAACATGTAACCAATATAAAAACTAACAAATCTCAAGATCCAGTGTGTACTTACAGCCTATTTCAATTTTTACTAGCCACATTTCAAGTGCTTAATTGTGACACATGGCTAGTAGCTACCGTATTCAACAAGTCTATATACTATACACATTCACTGGTATCCATTCATATTAAATTTTCCTACTCCTTAAAAATAAATGAAAGTTTAAAAAAACAATGGCAAAACCACATGTTGTTAAAACTGTGATTGTGTTTGTTTTTGAAATCCCCACCCTATCTATAGAGTAGCACTTTTCTTACCATGAGGTTCATTTAGAACTCCTGTTTGGTAAATGGTCTTCTTACTTTTAATAGTGATTCATTCATCTGCCCTAATGGCTGATTAATATTTTTTAAATCATTTATTGAAGTTCTCTCACTAAATAGAATTTCCTGAAAATGGTTGGAAAAATATACACATCAAACTAAAAAGGGCATTTGTTGAGCTTATTGAATCTCTACTATGGTTATGATCCATGCACACACTGGATATAAGAAGAAATAGTTAGGTAATTCCTCCATTTGCTCCACAAATCAATATTACCAAAATGAGCCACTACTGAATGTGTTTGTTCAAAACAGTAAGACCCATCCTTCAATTATGAATACCACACTCTTTTTCTTATAACTGCACTAACCTTGTGATCTTATTACATTTCACTTATACTCTTGTGATAAGTGAAATACAACAGATGATCACAGTGAATCAGCATTGAGAGAATGAGATATTAAAGATTAGCTTAAACTCCCCAAACAGGTCCCTGAATGGGCGTTGCCTACAACTGTCTTCCCAACACCTTAGCCGTAAAAGAAAAGAATACATTGAAAAGCTTTAAAAAATCATTTGAAATATCATCGAAGATTATGTATTAATGACACCAGCAATTACCATGGGTCATGATCATAAGATAGCTGATATTAGCAGGGCTCTTTTTTAAATGCATTCAAATGTAAATCAGTGTTTTCCTTTTCTGTCTCTTTAAGTTTGTTGAAGAAGATAGAGGAATTACTTCTAAATCATGGTTAAAACTCCTTGGAACCTTTTCCATTTCATTAGTCTCTTTTCCCTAGTGCCATAACCAAAAATCTCTCTCACAGGCATGCCATCAGAGTCCTCTGGCCTGTTCAGTCTACCTCTGTTCCTAGTTTGTTTTACATCTATTTTCTTCTTAGATACTTTTAACTTCATGCCTGATACTCATGTAGTTATGTTATTGTCATTAATAAATCCTCTACCTCATTTTTAAAACTTCTTTCTTCTCAGTTTTGGACAAAAGTGTTTAATTTTTTTTTTCTTAAACCCATAAAGACTCCTTTACTATTTAGGAGAAGCACAATATATTTCTCTCTGTATCTAAGGATACAGTATGAAGTTTATGGTTATGAAATTACTAGAGTTAGTGGTATTGGGACACTTGACAATTTATTGGCAGAAATGAACTACTTAGAAAGGAATTTCTTCACCCAATTCCATGACTCAAAGCACTACAAAGCAAACTCAACCGTGGTTTTGCTGTTTTTTCTTCAAGAGAGTATTAAAAAATTAAATCAACATGCAAAACTCAGTAATACCTTTGGAAAAGTAAACATTCCCCATGTTTGCTTTTTATTCCCTACCTTTTACATAACTTTGTATTTAACATTTTTCACTTTCATTATATTACTTTCCTATGAAGTATTGCCTAACTAGCTTTGTAAGCATTATGGTCTGCTTCTGCTTTTTAGCAGCTGAGAGCTCACCTCCTGGTATTCAATTCCCATTGCTTTTTACAATCTTAATTCTTAAACTCATAGGCATATATATACTTTGCTTTACTTCAAGAAGAATAATAAGCTGGATCTAACCATGCTTAAATCTAAGTACATAGTACTTTCTTTCTTCCTAACTCTAATTCAGGATGTTCATTTTTGCATACATTTTTCATGGTTAGTACACATGTAACCTTGTTTTTGTTGCTGTTGTTGTTCTTTTCTCTCTTTCTGACCATCTTCTTCACAATAGGTGGCTCTGCTTACAAGTTCACTGATTCTAACTCAGCCTGAAATCTTTGGAGGTATGTCTTACCTTTTGTAATTATCCTGATATTTTAATTCCTTTAATTTTAAATTATTATCTTTATAGTATTTACAAAAGATGTGAACAGTAACCACTACTCTAAGGTTTTCTAACCCTTTACTTCTGTGGTCAGGAAGGAGTTCGTTAAGTTTGTACAAAGCAAACGTTTCCCCAGAAATGCAGTAAAGGCTCATCCTCGATGGTTAATCTTGAGAAATTCCATCACATTAGACAGACATTTACTAAACCTACATAAGAACAGAGACTCTGAATTATGTTGCAGGAATACAAAGATAGGCAAACGCATACACTCAACGCCCAGAACATTGTAGGTATGGAGGTGGATTTGTGGGAGAAAGGAGTTGGTTTCATTGTGATTATTACCACAAAACATATGCCCTTGGGCTTCCCTGGTGCCGCAGTGGTTGAGAGTCCACCTGCCGATGCAGGGGACACGGGTTCGTGCCCCGGTCCGGGAAGATCCCACATGCCGCAGAGCGGCTGCTCCCGTGAGCCATGGCCGCTGAGCCTGCGCGTCCGGAGCTTGTGCTCCGCAACGGGAGAGGCCACAACAGTGAGAGGCCCGCGTACCACACACAAAACAACAACAACAACAACAACAACAAAAACATATGCCCTTACCTGTACCATTAATCATGTCACAATAATTTGGCCAATAGGAGAGATGCCTTAGGAATAAAAAAAATAGAAAATGATATTCTTATTTCAAGGGCACCTTTCTCACATCACTTTGTCTATTATGATTCAGTACTTCTGCTAAAATAATAAATATTGATTAGACTAGATGTGACAGGCTAAGTTTAAGAAATGTTCTAAATCATTTGATCCATGTTTTGTTTGAAGTTTCCATTTTGTTGAGTTAAATGAAGTGCCTGAAACCATTAAGTGATCAGATTATAAAATAAAAACTGCCAAATGTTGTTAGAAACAACATGGAACAGAAACAGTTCTGCAGAAAAGAAAATTGAGAAACATTTATCAGACACTTAGATCTTTTAGGGGAAAGTTTTTTTCCCAGTGGGATTATTTCATAGTATGTTGCATTCAAACTGAATAGGAGGAAGATAGTAAATGGATAACTGATGTAAACTCAGTATGAGGGAGAAGAGGGGAGTGTGGAGGAGGAAAGAAAGAGAAGCAGATGTTGGATCAATCGAGATTGGAAACATAGATAATTTATACTTTTCCTTCTCTTTTAACTCTTGCAATAACTGGCATTTAAGTAGGACAGAGTTTATTAATTTATGCTCTGGCATCTACAAAAGATATATATATATATTCAGTATATATATATATATATATATATATATGGAAGCAATAAAGACAACAGTAGTGATAGTTGCTCTGCACACTCAGCCACTTTTTGGTGATGGAAAATGGGTTTTTCACACTCCTAACATACCATCCAGTAAGATGTCAAGGCAAGCTATTGCTTCTTTTTTAAACAGAATAAGTGATTAATCATGCTCAGTCTTGCCATGATCAGTTAAATTAACCTTGTCATAATCTTAAACTCTCCTTAAAACCTATCTGTAATATTGAAATAGAGGAAATGCTCATTTTCCTCAATACAGAGATGTGATTCCCCTGAAGTGAGCATTTAGAAGTGTTTGTTTTCCTCCATTAGACTTTTCTATAAAAAATATGTGACTGTGGACTCTGTGGAAGAAAAAGGACTACACGAGTGAGCGTTTAACTGTTTTAAGCAATTTTTAGATAGGAACTCAGTGTGAGGCAAGAGTTACTTAAAATATTTCATCTCTTGATTTTGATTACTTTATTCTTTGTCAGGAAATCACTGATCTAAAACTCATTTTAACTTTAAGGAGGAAAGACTTTCTCCCTTGATATTTATTGGGGTTCTTCCTATTTTAGACATATGATGAATTTGGTATACTCCAGATAAACAGGTAGGAGCTAGGGAAAAATAGGAAATCATGGCTATGTGAACATATCTCATTTTACTACTATTTCACAGGAGGTGTGCTCTTTGTCTTCAAGTTTAATATGTCAATTTTAGAACTTGAAATACTAATTCCATTTTTTCATTGATAAAGGTTTAAAAAAGCTGAGTTATCAATATAGAAAATTATTTCAAGAAAATGTTGAAAGGGAAGGTCATGAAAGCGTTGGCATGGATACATTGAGCTTCCACCTTATGGCACATTTAGTCACGTTACTGGAATGAGCAATTTTTATATTCCATGCTCAGTAAAAAAAAAAAAAAAAAACCACCCAGTAATATATACTTTTCAACCTGCTAGACACCGAGTTGATTTTCTTCCTTTTCATTTGTGGTTATGTAATTGTACGGGTGCTTGATAGTGCCTGTTGTGCAGCAGAGATGGAAGTAGTCCCTTTAGATTTCTTTATGTAAGAGACCCTGTGCATAAACGTCAACCCTCAAGTGGGGCTGATACTCAGCACCTATGCACTAGTGTGACTAGTCATCACAACTAAAGGGTTAACACCTGGCAGAACAGGAGTTTCTAGGGCTGAGATACAGGCAGGTCTGTTCCATAGGTTGGTGCCTGTGCATTACCAGTTGTTAAATAAGTTTCTTACCTACCTTAGAGTATCCTAGTGACACACACACACATACACATACACACTTTGCCTGGATACTTACTTTTTGCCTTTATATGTGTCAATTATGGCAACTTTGCTTATGTCATCTTTTCCATTGAAAACTTTATAAACTCCATCTGCAGTATTGTGGTACTGAAAAGATGCATACAAGAAAAAATTAATTCTAGAACAAGCCATATTTTCCAAGTTATAAAATATGTAATTAACTCACTTTTGCATTTCTCAAACACTGTTTATAATTATTTTATGTAATTTGAAATATATATGCAATAAAGTTTTAAAATTATTGGTCTTTAACATTTTAAAAAGACAGAATATGAAAGGTACCTAGAAATAAGTGCTAGATGCTGAGCAAAGGAAGAAAACAAATATAAGAAGCTGATGTGATCCAACTCTATCCCTCTTTGCCGTAATTAAGCCAGAAAGGCCATTTTGATCACTCCTCCTATTATATTGAGGTGATGGAATAGTGAACAAAACCTATGAGAACTGTGACAGATTTCTAGAAGTTTTCTCAACGTTATTATTTCTAAGAAGTGGTTACTAAAGATTAGGTACACAGAATTAAAAACAGAATTAGCCAACGAAAGAATTCAGAGTATTTAGTTAAATACTAGTAACTGAATTTTTTATCCCTTAATGCTTTCTTAATTGATATATAACCTTGCAATCCTAAAAAACCATCTACAGTAAAATAGCAACAGTGAACTGGAGAATATAACTAATGTCACATACAGTGCCAAGTGAAATCATGGTCAAAATTTCAATTCACTAGTCAGATTATCCTATTTATAACTTGAAACATTAAGGTATAACTAAGTACATCACCAAGTTCACATTTTTCTTAATCTCCAAGCTGCCATTTCATAACTTTTGTAGATTATAGAAATTCTTTTCAACTAATTCTATGAAAATATGACATTGCTGATGTATTAGTCTCATTGGGTGCAATTTTAGCTAAGTTTTAAATATTCAGTACAACCAATTTGTAGGATGTCTAGAGAAGGAAGAATGACATGACGAATATATTTAACATAAATAAATAAAAATGTGGCATTAAACTTGATTTTTTAGACAGGAAATCAAAACCAAAAACAGTGCTCAAAGCCTTGCCAGCTTACAATCTAATTTTAGATAGTTGTATATTTATCAGAGTGGAAACTTGATTAAATGTTCAGTTTCTTAATTTTAAATTAAATTGTTAAAAAAATTTAATTGTTAAATTCAGATAAGTAAATTTTCCCAACCAGGAAAGCTAAACCCGTGTGAGATGGAGACTTAAAAAACTTAGAATATGTATTCCCAGATCAGAAATAGGGTTAACACACTAAATGATAAAATTATGAATTAACAATGCCATTATATTTATCCAATTAACGTTTAACAATATTGACATTCATATTTGGTACTCACAGGGTAAAACACACCGACTGTAGTAGGAACCGGGTATGGAATCAAGCTCAAGAATGGATCCTTATAGCCCCATAATAGTTCTTTCAAAGTTCTCTTTTGAAACATAGAAGAGTTTGATTTTTTGATAAAGATATTGACTATTATTTGAACAAATGCGCTTGGATAGAGATGGGGCACAGCCTATAAAAAAAAACCACTGTTTAAGACACCAATAGCTATATCAGATTTTTAAGAAGAAATGGATAAATAGTACAATTAAGTTTAATAAAACAACTTTCAACTGTTTCTTTAAAATTACTGCCAAATCTTTCCAGGACTAAAAGTGTAATTTTCTTCATCTCTGAATGATGATTCAGACACTTTTCAGACACTTTTCTCTGTCTCAGTGTGAGCCACAGGAAGAAGATTTCAAAGTTAAATCCTACTTTTTTAAAATGATACACTTTAAGTGGTCTTCTCAATTCAGTTGATTATTCTATGATCTTGTCATCTTTCCAAATGACCGTAATTCAAAATAATGCCAAATGAACACATTTTCATAAAAATGACAAAACAAAAAATATTTAATGATAGCTCTAGTCGTGAGATTAATTACAGAGGATTCTAGAGTATTTCAAAACCAGTAATTTCACTGTTTGTCTACTCACTGCTACAGCCAGATTGAGAACAGTGAAAGTGTCATTCTCGGTTCCAACTGATAGTGAGGGTTCAAAGATGGCACCGTTGGGCTGTAGGAAAGAGACCGTGTGGGTCTCAGAGTCTTGGGTTATATTTTCCTTGGCTAGATAACGAACTCTGAAAAAAAAAGTAAATAAAATTCAAAATAATTGTTGCAAGTGAACATTAAGTCTCAAATGCCGTTCATTCATGCAACAAATAATTTTTGAGTGCACAGACTATGTCAGAAATTAGGCTAAACAGGTGGGTTAAAATGATATATAAGCAAATGCTGAGTTTCTAGCAAATCAGAGAAGGTGGGGAGGGGTGGGTGGGGAGGTGTCTTAGAGGTGCAGAGCAGGGGAGAAGGAGTACGCGTTATTATAGGAGTTTACACAGAGTCTGTGGGAAAACACAGAACAGGTACAAACCCAGGCTTGGGATGGTTATGGGGGGATAATGGACAAGATACAATTCCACATAAGTGGTCTGAATGACAAGGAGAAGTTTAGTTAGGTAAAATAGGGTAGAAAGTAGCATGTAGAACATTAAGGAGTAAGAACATGGTATAATTTTAGATATGCAAACTTTTTTTTTTAAATATCTGTATCGGAGTATAATTGCTTTACAATGGTGTCTTAGTTTCTGCTTTATAAGTCAGAAAGAAAAACAAATACCATGTGCTAACACATGTATCTGCAAACATTTTACTATGGTTGGTTTACAGAGTTAGAGTAAGGAGAGTGGTGGAAATAAAGCCACTAAAATAAACAAGATCTCAAACACAAAAGGGTTGTGTCCTGTACTCAGATATTTAGCTTTTTATCCTGAGGGTCAGGAGGAGACAGCAGAGAGGTTTAAGGAAGGGAACAGTAAAAGCATGTCTTCTTACATTAGAAAGACTGTTCAAAGTGCACAGCCTTGCCAGCACTGTTTTTTTCATAATTTCCAGTATTTTAATGAGAAGGATAACTAATGGAATATAATTTCCACTTAAGAGATCAATTCCCCTCCATCTCTGCCTCATATATTGTATACTTATTAGCTCTAAGCTCCTGGCTCTAAAATCTCTAGGCAAAGTACCAACTACTTTTTAGGAATGTGGTGAAAGGTCATATTATGGAAAAAAAAATCTTTTGCCAGTACAAGATATTTACTGAGATGAAATAAGGTAGACGTTGCATTATCATATATTTGAATGTCTATTATTTGAGGCTACAGTAGTTATCTATTATTATTTAACTAAGATAAAGACTGAAAAAAACATGGGACTGAAATGTATAAAACATAACAAACCAAAAAAGCCACACATTTCAATCAGGTACAATACCTGTAGGGTTGGTATTATGAGTGTTTTTTTTATTCCCACAGTGCCTGCTACTTGGTAAGTTCTCAACAAAAAATTTTGAATGAATAAATTAATTAATACCTCACATTAATATCTCAAAAGAGAATTCAAAAAAGATATAAATATGTTTTACTTTTAATATAATTTCTTCAAAGCTTTATTATTTACTTTTCTCTGAGTACTGTAGACATACAAAGAATATAAAAATCTGAAACAGCAGCCAGGACAGTCTATTAATAGTCAATTACTATTTCCTCTTAGATAATTGTATTTTAAACTTATATTACATATTATTAACATTTAAAATTAAAATGCTCTAATTTTCAGGAACATTTATGTGTATATAATAATTGAGATAACAGCAAAATAATTGTGACCCAATTCTAGTTTACTTAGTTGTACTTACAATACTATACCAGTAGATGGCACTCACCAAGAGAAAAAAAATCCTTTAAACTGAGGCCTGTGTGTACAATGTACTTTTAAAAAGAGAACATAATCACTGAATTTTTGGTTTAAAATTTAGAGTATAAGGAATTTCCTGGCGGTCCAGTGATTAGGACCCCACGCTTCCATTGCCGGGGGCATGGGTTCTATCCGTGGTTGCAGAACTAAGATCCTGCATGCCGTGCAGGGTGCAGCCAAAAGAAAAAAAAAAGAAGAATATATACAGGTTTTAGAAAGGTGGTTTTTTTTTTAATTTTTATTGGGGCATAGTTGACTTACAGTGTTGTGTTAGTTTCAGGTGTACAACAAAGTGAATTAGTTATACATATATCCAATCTTTTTTATTTCTTTTTCCGTATAGGCCATTACAGAGTATTGGGTAGAGTTCCCTGTGCTATACAGTAGGTCCTTATTAGTTATCTGTTTTATATATAGTAGTGTGTATATGTCAATCCCAATTTATCCCTTCCCCCCTCCCCTTATCCCCTGGTAACCATAAGTTTGTTTTCTATATCTGTGACTCTATTTCTGTTTTGTAGATAAGTTCATTTGTACCCTTTTTACAGATTCCACATATAAGTGATATCATACGATATTTGTGTTTCTGTGTCTGACTTACTTCACTCAGTATGACAATCTCTAGGTCCATCCATGTTTCTGCAAATGGCACTATTTCATTCTTTTTTATGGGTGAGTAATATTCAATTGTATATCTGTACCATATCTTCTTTATCCATTCCTCTGTTGATGGGCATTTAGGTTGCTTCCATGTCCAAGCTATTGTAAATAGTGCTGCAGTGAACACTGGGGTGCATGTATCTTTTTGAATTATGGTTTTCTCCAGATATATGCCCAGGAGTGGGATTGCTGGATCATATGGTAGCTCTGTTTTTAGTTTTTTAAGGAACCTCCGTATACTGTTCTCCATAGTGGCTGCACCAATTTACATTCCCATCAACAGTGTAGGAGGGTTCCCTTTTCTCCACACCCTCTCTAACATTTATTGTCTGTAGATTTTTTGATGGTGGCCAATCTGACAGGTGTGAGGCAATACCTCATTGTAGTTTTGATTTACATTTCTCTAATTATTAGTGATGTTGAGTGTCTTTTCGTGTATGTTTTAGCCATCTGTATGTCTTCCTTGGAGAAATGTCTATTTATATCTTCTGCCCATTTTTTGATTGGGCTGTTGGTGGTTTTTTTTTTTTTAACTGAGCTGCATGAGCTGTTTATATATTTGGAGATTAATCCCTGTTGTTTGCTTCATTTGCAAATATTTTTTTCCCATTCTGAAGGTTGTCTTTTCCTTTTGTTTATGGTTTCCTTTGTTGTGCAAAAAGTTTTTAAGTTTAATTAGGTCCCATTTGTTTATTTTTGTTTTTATTTTCACTATTCTAGGAGGTGGATCAAAAAAGATATTGCTGCAATTTATGTCAAAGAGTGTTCTGCCTGTTTTCCTCTAAGAGTTTTATAGTTTCTGGCCTTATATTTAGGTCTTTAATCCATTTTGAGTTTATTTTTTTGTATGGTGTTAGGGAGTGTTCTAATTTCATTTGCTTACATGTAGCTGTCCAGTTTTCCCAACACCACTTATTGAAGAGACTGTCTTTTCTCCATTGTATATCCTTGCCTCCTTTGTCGTAGATTAGGTGACCATAGGTGAGTGGGTTTACCTATGGACTTTCTATCCTGTTCCATTGATCTATGTTTCTATTTTGGTGCCAGTACCATACAGTTTTGATTACTGTAACTTTGTAGTATAGTCTGAAGTCAGGGAGCCTAATTCCTCCAGCTCCATTTTTCTTTCTCAAGATTGCTTTGGCTATTCAAGGTCTTTAGTGTTTCCATACAAATTGTAAAATTTGTATTAATAAGGTCAAAGGGAGGAATCTGCCTCAGGTTTTGCTTTCTGTGTACTCCTGCCAAAGCAAAGTAATTAAAAAAAAAGACTTATGTTGGATCTGAGAATATTCAGAAGGAGTTACTGGGTCTTCATAGAGATGTAGGTTGGAATAATAATTAAGATGTCTATCCAGGTAATTTCATGCTTTGACCCATGTCACACCTTGTCAAAGTTTCATCAAGCTCACATTAGCAGCCATTCTGTTTAAGGAGGGACATCCTCCTCCACTTCCAATTTCAGTTGAGTTCAGGGTGTAATTGATGGGGAGGCAGGTTCAACTCAACACATGGAAGACTCTCAAATTATTAACTTTTTCTGAAAGGTGACCAGTCGTTTTCCCATCATTTAAGGCATCCAAGCAGACACTAAGGACTCTGTTTTGTCAACATCATGAGAAAAGATGACTCACAGTTGATCATAAATTCCTTTAACATTGTTATATAAATAGGAGTTTATTGTTTACATACTTTAGCTGCAAATCTAACTTCTCTTCTCCAATCCTCCCCATATTGCTTCTCCAAGTAAATCAATTATATCTAACCCACCCCCTTTCATCCCTTAGAGAGATAGGTTAAAGCCTCTAAAAATAAAATTTATATTAACTGTCACCTATCAGAGCAGGACTAGCACAGGATTCAATATTATGTTTATGTTTTCTGATACTCCAGTTAATATCTTTAAAAGTAAAAACATAACCCCTTCCAAACAAATAAAAAATTAAACAAAAAACTTGATCAGCTCTCAAATTCTAACAAATATTCTCACACATACTGAGTTCTCTTAGAGTATATTTATTTATTGACTGATTAATTTAACATTTACTCTATTGTGTTGTATAAAGTACCTATGTAATGCAAGCATATACTGTCCTAAAATATTTCCAAATAACATGTGGTGTAGCCCACAGTCTCTGCAGAAGCACTGTGAGTAACCTGTGCCTTTACACTTTACAATCCATTTATGGCTGCTGTGAAAAGTGTGATAACAGACGAAGAAAAAAAAATAAAGCTAAATATGAAGACACCTTTCCAAACATACACAGCTTACAATGGAACGCCAATGGAAAAAGTCAAATGAGCACATTTGATGTAGTATCTCTAAAATGTAGACTCTTCAGTAAAAAGCCAAAGGCACATAAAAATATATTTTAACTTTAAAATAACTTACTGTAATACTTTGCTTGTGTCTTACCAACATGTTGCTGACAGTCAAAATTTCAGGATATAGATATAATATATAGGGATATATAAGAGCTACAAGCAAATCTCCAAAACCCATCAAGTTGTTCAAATGTGGAAACAGAGAAAAATTTTAACAGTGGAGAATTTGCTATGGTGAACCCAAACAATATAATATAGAAAGGAGTCTAGAAAAAAGGCTTAGGTGTTAAACAAATTTTGACTTCCCCTTGCTCAGAAAATGCCAAAGTACTGTAAAGGTCCTTAATGTGACTGGCACAGCCCTTCATAGCTAGATAGTGCCAATCCTGGCCAAGCCAGATTTCTGACCTGTCTGGAAGCAAAAAAATGTGAGCCGTACATCAGCAATGCCCGCCAAAAATGGGTTCTGACTCTCTTCCTCTCTTTGTCAGGACAGTTGTTTGTTTTTTTAACTGTTTTTGCAAATTTTGTTGGAACGTTATTCTAGAAAACCCATCATGTAATGGCAAATATAGTCAGTGAATCTTTCTCTTTGACTGTGATTAGTTTTGTTTTGATTTTTGAAACCTTTTACCCCAAAGGAAAAGAGCCAGAGGTGTACTGTTACTTATTTTTATCCATGACCTTCAGCGCTGCATCCAGAAATGAAGGCCCAAGATCGAGCTGCAGGAAGAGGAGGGAACCCAGTGAGATCAGAGAGGGACTCCTCTGGTTTTTAGTCTTTTCCTTGACGAGCTCACACCAGGCGGGATGGTCAAACATTATTCTTGGCTGCCCAGTAGAGGTACAGTTTGGAGAGGCTGGCAGAGTGGCGGGACTGGGATGGGGACCCACCAGAGCCCCCATGAAACGCCCCCCTGATAGACCATACTGTTCTCTTCCATGACCCACTCACAGCTAAGCCAGGGCAGCTTTCCCGGACCAAAGGACTCCTGTTTGGAATTGAATGTCATTGTTGACAATAAGGGCAACATGAGTGCTTGTGATCCTCCAAGAGTCGGGAGGGAGATGGTGTTTTTGAGCACCAGGGTGAGCGTTTCTGTGAACATGGAGTCGGTGGTGCTGCGGACCCTGAAGAACTCCATACACCCAGGGAGCTGCCCCATGCATGCTTTCTCCTGGTTTCCAGGTAGAAGATCAGAGGTCCCCTGAAGAAAGGAAATGTCTCCGAAGACATTGAGCTGGCCATCCTTGACCACGTGAATGGTCCGGCAGAAGTCTCCAAGGGGAGGACTGATCATATCGGGAGACAAGATGCCCCTCTGTTTGAATTTCTTTCCTTTCTTATTATTGGCAGCTTTCAGGTAAATTAGGATCTTGGCTGCCCTTCTGGAGTTGGAGAATGTCGATTTCGCAAAAACGGCCACTTTCTTTCCGGATGTTATTTTTCCCCAGTATCCTTTTTGATAGGAACTGTCACATCATTTTTCTCCAGCAGCCTCAGAAGTGGCTGTGAAAGGAGCCAGAGGTGTAGGAGACCTTCTTGGACTTACAGCCGACTGGGGCTTTCTGGAGAGCCGGCTACATCCTCCAGTCCCTGGCACAGTGTGGAGAAACCAGTGGTGCCAAGGATCCCAGCTGCTGCGGGATCCACACAGGTGGATGTGCGGGACCCACACTTCCCGAGGGCACACTCAGCCCCTGCCCATCACGCACAAATCCAGCCAGGTCAGCCAGCACCTGCTCACAGCATTATCTGTGCAGAGGCTGTGTGAAGGCTCCCAGGGCCGGGGTCTCCGGGCTCGCCCCCCGCTGCTTGGACCCCGCAGCTGCGCTCCCTGCCCTCTCAGGCCAGGATAGGAATATTTAAACAACCGTGCTTAGATTCTTATTTGGTCATGTGGGAATTCTAGATTTTCATAGGTACACATCATAGCTACAACTTTTTTTTGGACCAAGATAATACTCACATAGGCTTTTGATAATAACATAAGAACTATAGACCATGAAAAAATAAAACTATTTTCCAAGGTGAGGGTTATTTTTGTTTTTGTAACAGTGAAAACCAAGCCGTCTTTGACAGAGTTGTGAATAGTCACAGATGTGCCTGGAGACAGGAGACGTGGGGATAATTACTAGGACAGAATAGGCACCCAGGCGCTCGGCATGCGTGCTTACGCTCACAGGCATGCTCATGTGCTGCGGCAGCAGGCATCACCCTCCCAACTACTGTTATTTCATTATATTTGCGTGTGAGTTGTCAATCTAGAAATATATTAATGAATGGAGAGGAAAGAAATTATATAATTATAGACCATCTGAAATAGATAAGAAAGTAAAACTATGAGTTAGAAGAAATCATTACAAATATGAAATTTTGTGATAATACTTGATCATGGCATATAACTAGTTGTAATTATTCTTGAGGAAAAATCACACATTTTTATAACAAATCATGTAGCAGGACTTAATTCTGTTCCTATATGGGCACCATAAGTGTATTTCTAATCCTTGGTTAAGTTTAGTGTCTTTAGCACCTCAGTCTCTCTTTTTCTTACTTTAATAGTTAGAAAAGACACATAGTCTATAACTTAGGAGAAAATGGACACAAAAATCTAAGAGTTACCAGTCCCTAGGTATGTGTGAACTTGGTAAATCACTTCATATCCCCTGGAATGAGTTTTCAAAATTTACAGAATGAAAGGTTCTGGCTAATTATTTCCCCCTAGTGCTAATGTCTAAGATTCTATTCAAGAATGTGTTAAACTGTTAAGGAATGTAGATAAAGGTATAGCTTATTCAGTCTAAGTACTGGAGAAAATATAAGAATGAAACTACTAGATGAATAAAAACACCCTTAAGACCTGGAAAATAGTTTGAATAGAAGTCCTTAGCAGGTATTGTAGTTAGGTAGAAACAGTTTAATGCTGCGGTTCTCAGAATTGAGTGTGTATTGCAGTCCCCCAGAGTACTTGTAAAACTCATTACTGGGGTCTAAACCAAGTGTCTCTGATTCATTTGGTCTAAGGTGGGGCCTGAGAATTTGCATTTCTACTTAGTTCCCAGGAGATGCTGATGTGGCTGGTTCAGGAGCCACCCTTGGAGAACCACTCATATAACCTACACTTTCAATTTTAGGATTTTAAAGTGCTCTGGTTTTAAAACTTTGATAGATGGTTTTTTATTTAGCATGTATATTTTAGACTTGTTTTTTAAATTCTATTTATTACTATTATTTTTTAATATTTATTTTATATTGGAGCATAGCTGATTAACAATGTGTTAGTTTCAGGTGTACAGCAAAGCGATTGATATATATATATATATATTTATATACGCAAACACATATCTATTCTTTTTCAAATTCTTTTCCCATTTAGGTTATTACATAGTATTGAGCAGAGTTCCCTGTGCTGTACAGTAGGTCCTTGTTTATTTTAAATATAGCAGTGTGGATAGATTGGGAGTTTGGGATTGACATGTACACACTGCTAGAGTTGTTGAGAATATATGCTACAAGTGTAAAGCACCTGTAACTTCTTAAATGTAGAGCAGTTAATTGATGCTGGTAAATTCATAATAAAGTCTGTATTTCTTATAATCATTAAATCCTTAGATTAGGGTTTTATATAGGCAGAAACAGAATATTTCAATGTATGTTAATGGCAAGAAAATAATAAGTACATTTCAATACAATGGCAGTTGTCAAGTGGAAGCTTTTTCAGAAACACATATGGTCAAGGAAAGAGTGCCACTTTTTATGGGGACTCGCTCACCTGTACGTGTAAGGACCTCTTTGCTTAACTTTAATTTTGCTGCTGTTCACTGCCACCTCCTCTGGATTCTGTACATCAAAGATCCAAACCTGTCTGTAAACTTCTGTGCCTGTTTTAACCCAACTTTTAAAAGCAATTGTACCTTCTTCAAGGACAGCTTCCTATGAAAAAGAAAACAAGTTTGGGTTATTTACTTGTAGTCAATATGGGCACTTGTGGGAGTTGAAAACCTTTAGTTAGTCACCGAAAGCAATAAGCTCAAGTACGTTGCTCATGAGAACCTTTGCAGCCTGCCACATGCTTGGAACAGAAATATTTTCAACACGTTACGATAGCAATCTCTTTTAGTTAACCTTTTACAAAGAGAATCAGTGTGTAATATTGTAGACATGTCTGTCGATTGTAAGGCCAGCCACTGGCAAGCTTTGGAGTGACCCTATGGCAATATTGCGACAGTTCGTAACACAATTTATTAAGCAAATTTTATTAAACTTTTTCCAAAAAATTCTTATCAGGTCAAACATTAACCTCTCCTCTGCCTTCAGTGAGTTAGACTGACGAGGCAAAACAGAAAAACTGAGAGAAAAATGTAGTGGTATTGGAAGCTTTTTCATTTTCTTCAAATCTTGGACAGTTCCAGGGAAGATTATCACTTAACATTTGTCAGACTAAGAAAACACAAATTTCGCTTCTCCCCTTCCAAACCCTGCTCAATGAGGCTTTCCTAACTCTCAGTACATCTGCAGAAATCTATTAGTACGTGTTTCCAAAAATTACAACAGTCTGATTCGTTACTATTAGGTTACTACATTTTAGATAAAAGAATGAAAAAAGGACATGTCCTATTATTCTTTTGTGAAATCCATTAAAAATCTTTGATGCTCCTTGTAGTAAAGACAGAAACAGAAAAAATACCAATGACAGAATCAGAAAGCCCTACATTAGAAATTGGCTCCTGTGCTTTAGGAGCTGGGACTGAGGAGAAAGTCACCAGATTCCCTGGGTCAATTTCAGTATCTGTAAAACGAGGGAATTATAGATGGTCTCGTGGTTTCCTTCCAAGGCTTTCACTCTCTGAGCAGCAAGCCTCTGAAGATCTAGTAGCTAACGCAGACAAAGGTGACTTTGTAGCAGGCAGTGTTTCCAAGTAAGTACCTTGGGAGGAATGCCCAGGTGTAAAGCTCCAACTTACCTTAGTGCTAGAGGAAGAGGGAGAAAAGTATTTCACACAAAATGAGCCTAACAAGACCCATGAATACAGGGACAGTCTGACCTGTTTGTTTCCTTCACCTGCTTTCATAGAATGATGGATCAGGAAAGGACATTGGACATTAGTACATTTTCTAGGAGAGCGTGCTGAGGCTCTGAGAAACCAGGTGTCTGGCCCAAGGGTAACCGAGGCAAATACCTAGAAGTAGAATCATGACGAGGATCCTAGTCTCTGACCCTTAGGCTGGTCCTCTTTTACACCGTGTTTTTACTATTTTTTGTTCCTGTCACCTCTGCACTTAGTTGGTAGAAGTCAAGTTAAGTTTCATATCTTCAGGAAACTTTACTTATTACTTAGTGGAGAAATAAGGGAATTCCTTAGAGAAGAACAGGGCATCAGGTATAATGCCTTTACAAAACCCTGTGCTGTTGCCATCCTTTTACACTGGGTACATTGGAGCTGCTAAAGTGATGTTAGATCTTACTTTTTTACAACGAATTATCCTTAAAAAATGCTTTATTGCTCCTAAAAATCTTATTTCCATAGTAAGCTGAAAATTAAGACAATATTGCACATAGATAAAGTATTATGGCTGTTCCTCTAAATGTAAAGGTGTTTATGAGGGTGTTGAAGCTGAAATCTATACTGAAGTTGAAATCTGTGTTAATTTACCCATTTCAAGAAAACATACGAACCTACACATTATTACTCTCACACTAGTGATATAAGAATCTTAAGGACTAATATAATATCAATTGTTTACCATGTACCTCTCAAGGCACATATTTTATTTCAGTTCTTAATGAAAGGAACTCTATAAGTACTTAAAGAATTGAAAAGGGACTGTGACAGAATGTACTTGGCAGGACAGAAAACTTCCTCATTCTAATGGTTATGCATTTAATATCAAAAGGCATTGTAAGCATATCATGTCTTTTTTCTAAAAGCCATGAATCACTTTGCCTTATTTGTTCATCTGGAGATATTTTTTCAACTGGGAAAGCTGAAACGCAAAGAGTTGAAATGAATGCATTGAATTATCAGCTATTAGAGTTAGGGTCATCTAATTCCATCCATTTTTTAGAGGTAGAAGTAGGTCCTACAGAAAACAGATGTCCGATTCAATATTGTATGACAATTTAGTAGTAGATAATGGAGAATCAGGTCTTTTACTACAATTTTGTGTGGTTTGCATAACACCACGATTTGTTCACAAAGAAAAAAATACTGAAACAGTCAGAATAGGAATGCATTTCTTCTGATCCTAACACTACTATATGTACTAGAAAATTGTATAGACCTCATTGACTACTAAGATTATTTTATCATCAGTTCCTCTAATTTTAAAGGGAGCAAAAGTTTTTATGTCCTTTGTGAATTTCAGAGGCCTTGATTTTAAATTGACTTTGGACTATCTGTCTATTTTGCAAATCTTTTGCTAAATTTGAAGTACAAAGGTGTTAATTATGTGTATAGAAAAATTAATATAATTTAAGCTCCTCGCACTTGGCTGATTCAGCCCTAGTAATGACTGGATTCCAGCCTGATGACTCTCACATGGCTTGGTCTCCAGCTGAGTTGAAAGACATTTACCTAGAAACTTCTACATTTGCTACATTTTGTTTACCTTGAAACTTCTATTTTGCTACATTTGCTAATTTGAAAGCAGACGTTGGGAAGAGTAATAGTTTTTATCTAGTCACATGGTCATTTGATTATTGCTGTTACAGGAAAACAGTACTCATCCACATGACTGGCAACTTTAGTATAACTATTAAAATGTCCTTGATACCGTCCTATGCATGAAGTATGTAGAGCACATATGTCAAAAATATATTGTCCCATTTCTCAAGGCTCTTATAGTGTACAGGAGACAGTATCATGTGTAGCATATTTTAATCTATGAGTTGATTTCCTTACCCTACTTCCAGCCTGACCAAGTCCATTGGCTTCTTTACTCAAAGCCTAGAGTGAAGTGGTTAACAATGAAACAAGATGCTATGAGTTTGATCCCCAGTTTGGTCATGTGCTAACCATTTAAACTTGGGCAGGTTATTTAATTTTTTTGTACCTCAGTTTCCTTATCTGTAAAATGGGGTAATAATAATATTAAGTTGAACTATACGAAATTAGTATTTTTCAAAGTCAAAATAAGTAGAACATGGTGTAATTAAATATTTATCCTCATGGGTTGTTATAGGATTTATTAAATGTGAGCATTTAGAACAGTGTTAGCACATAGCAAGCATTCAATAAACGTTGGCTACTGTTATACAAATCCTATCCACCCCTTAGAAGGAGAACTCTCATCTCACTTGCTTCCCATCTTGCTTTAACTACTTTGCTCTTAGCATTACTGTCTAAACCAGTTATGTGGTAATAACATGTAAAATCCTGTAGCACTTCCTTTTCTGCTATTTAATTATTTATTTATTCTCCATCCAGTGAAATCAAAACTTCCTTAAAAAGCAGAAACATACTGAAAATAGTTTTCATCTTCTCCACTCACTACCAAAATCTGTTCTATTTGGGACCAATTACAAGCAGTTTCCACGTCCAAAAATTTTTCTAATACGTGTATGCATTATGCACATGCATGTGTGTACAGGCTGAGAGAAAGAAATCTTTAATTTGCTTCTTGGTGTTCTGCAGTTAATATCATAAGGAAATTAAATTTATTTTAAATTACCTGTGTTATACAGTATTCACTAAGCACTTGCAAGTGATATGAAGAATGTCAAGGTGACAAATTATCCTTTGTAAATAGTGGCAAAACTTTGTCCTTTTTCTGAAGTCCTTTGGTAGTTTCTACTCTCCACATACATGGCAGCTCATGCCATTGACTTTTAGTCTGTCTAGCAAGATTGCATAAACCTGCTGGTCCAGAAAAATCTACCAGGAATCATAGTCTAAAATACTGGTAAAAAAAAAAATAGTTTTCAGCTATAACGCATAAAAATCATGAAGTCCTTAAAAAACATCCCTGGGGCTTCCCTGGTGGGGCGCAGTGGTTGGGAGTCCGCCTGCCGATGCAGGGGATGCGGGTTCGTGGCCCGGTCCGGGAGGATCCCACATGCCACGGAGCGGCTGGGCCCGTGAGCCGTGGCCGCTGGGCCTGCGCGTCTGGAGCCTGTGCTCCGCGGCGGGAGAAGCCACAGCGGTGAGAGGCCCGCGTACCGCAAAAAGAAAAAAAAAATCCCTTGGAAATAAACAGTAAAGAAATATGAATATATATATATATATATATGAAGTAAACTGTATGGACTATTTTAGGCCATTTCAAATGCTGGAGTCTGGGGACCATCTTTTAGAATTGAAAGGTATCGTAGAGTACCAAATCTATACTTTAGAAATTAGATAACATCATGAGATGATTTTCTGATCTGTTAAAATTAAGCACTTTAATTCTTCTTTTTTTTTAAAAAAAAAAATAGTGTTTGTATGCAGGTAATAACGTTCCCAATTTGGTATTAGTCCATTAAATGAAGCAAGTAATCTGCAATGATTTCAATGGTAAACAAAAACTGACCAGTACTAAAACTTGTATATATTTGTGAAATAACAGCATTAGCTTAAGTGCTCTTGAGGTAGGGGTAAGACACTTGGCTCACTGGGTTTACACATAATTCAGAGATGTGACTCCTACTGTTGGCCAGTTTCTCTGTCTTTTTGTCTCTACATTCAGACTCTCTAGAAAGTGAACCTATTGCTTAGTTTTATCTGTAATCTCTATAGTAATGATCAAATCTCTCTGAGCACTGACCTTTGAAATACATCTGATGTTCATATCAAATCACTTCTAAAACCTCTGTTTTTTATTCTTCTAAGGAATACATCTCCTTCAGTAACTCAACTGGTTATCTTACAGTTTGCAACTTTCACTCCTCTCCCTATTTAGTCCTTTTATTCCATTGTATCCCATCACCCATCAGTTATATGTACTCCACCACACTAGACCAGAGTGCCTTTTATTATGTGCAGACTGTGCAATAATCTTATTAAAAGGGAGTCTTAAACGACACAAAAAAAAAGCTGGAAAAAGAAAAACACGTGGAGGCTATATAATGTACTTCTAAACAGCCAGTGGATCTCTGAAGAAATCAAAAATTACCTAGAGACAAATGAAAATGAAAACATGATGATCCAAAACCTATGGGATGCAGCAAAAGTAGTTCTAACAGGGTAATTTATAGCTATACAAGTTTACCTCAGGAAACAAGAAAAAACTCAGTTAAACAACCTAACCTCACACCTAAAGGAACTAGAGAAAGAAGAACAAAAAGAAATCCAAAGTTAGTAGAAGGAAAGAGATCATAAAGATAAGAGCAGAAATAAATGAAATAGATACAAAAAATAAACATCAAGAAAACTAAAAACTAGTTCTTGGAAAAGATAAATAAAATTGATAAACCTTTAGCCAGACTCATCAGAAAAAAAAGAGAAATGGCCCAAATCAATAAAATCAGAAATGAAAAAGAAGTTACAACCAACACCACAGAAATGCAAAAAATCATAAGAGACTGCTGTGAACAACTGTGTGCCAATAAATTTAAAGAATATTTCTTTCAATAAAAAATGGTATATATGTATGCAAAAAACATATCAACATACTCTTTGGACATAATTAAAAGCAATTATTTCTTTTAATATGCATACCTAATATAGTTTTTTATCAAAATTTGGATATTTAGACTTAAGATGACAGTGCATTCATATAGAATATACATCATGCTTTGACCATTTCTCTATCATGTAGAGTTTCAATTGTTCATTATCACCTTTGTGTCGAAGACACAGAATTGCCAGTTACAATGAAATATAAAACAGGCACCCTAAGCCAAAAAGGGATGGAAGATAGAATGAATCAGGATGACAAGAAACATTCTTGATAATACTTGTACCTTTTTAACTGTCTTCTCAATAAGCATGTCTCCAACTGGCATTAGAATACCTCCAAACACAGCCATGAGTGCACCAATGACAGCACCAGCGATGAGCCCACAGTTTCGATCGCAGCCCATTTTTCTTGTTCAGGGGGACAGCTAAGGTTCAGCACCTGCTTCTTTCAAACTCCCAGGTCTGATGAACGTGGTTTCCAGAAGGTCTGGTTCTATCATTGGAAGGAGATTATAAAGCAGAAACTTAAATACCAGTAGAAAAAGATCAAAGTAAACATGCAACTGAAACAGATCATTTTGCCAGTTATAAATAAACAGATGCTTTTTTTAATATACAAACTTTCTAGGTTTTGTCCTTTCTTAATTTGAACTACCTACCAGTGGTAGAAGTAATACATATTGTCACATAGAGCAGTTCTTTAAATTTCTCCTCTTTTAAATTTTCTTTCTATGGATGATTAACACACTGAAATATTAACTAAGGAGAATATGCTTACTGTACTCTCACCCCCTGCCTACCTTCCATCAGCTTGGGACACTTACGGGCATCTTTATCCTCTATCTGGCTTCTCCACTCAAACACAACCAACTGTCTGCACCCTACCTGGAGTTCTGCAAACTGCATGTGGGTGGACTGATGTCTTTTCCATCCAAATGCTAAGCAAATACAGTGACAGATGTTTTCTTTACTATTCCTTTTTCACAAATAGAAAGATAGGGATTTTATAGGAAATGATCTGATGAGTCTGCGAAGAAATCATTCTTTCTAATCATTTATAAGCTATCTGTTAAAACAGAAAACATGGGTAAGTTGGGAAAATAATACTAGAATAGTCTCTAATATCATCAAAATTATAAGCACCATTAAAAGAAAATTCCACTGTCAGGAATATTGAGTTCATGCCTGAATTCCTTCTTATGCACAGTGTTGAAAACATTGAAATATTTTAAAGAAGAGTATTTTCAATTTAATTTTTAGTAACTGACTTTTAGATAGTTGTGAGGTAAAAAAGATTTGAAGAAAATATGTAAGGTAGAGGATACCTAGTTTCTGTCACAGCATTGGTTTCTTACTAGTCTCAAATGAATTTTTTAACATATTCAAATGCAATATTGTTCATTTTGTCATGGACAGCTGACTCATGCCAATTCTGTTAAAATATGTAGATTGTGTCAGTATGTATTTCACCTAGTCAGTCTTATCTTTGGTATCTTCATATAATATATGCTCCTTTCATAAAGATTGAAAGAAAACTCTTAGTGGAATTGGTAGATCCTTCTGTAACAAAGTTAGTAAGAATTTGCTATTCTAGTGTTCAAAAACCTGTTCATTTGAGATATTTTGTTTGCAGCAGCATTTTTTAAAATGGGGTTGACCTGACATTGATAAATGGAATGTGCTTTGTACTTATAAAAAATTATTCCCTGCTTCAAAATGCCCCTGGCAAAGGAAAACAAAAATGCCAACAGAATGGAGGCTATAGACAGAAAAGACACACAACCAATATTTTTGTCATCCTCGTGACTATAATAATAAAACGTATATTAATTAATTCTTTAAGAAAATAAGGAAAGTTAGGTTTCCCCCCAAATGTATAACAAAATTATAACCATTTTTCATGGCATTTTTTTTTATACACCAGGTTCTTATTAGTCATCAATTTTATACACATCAGTGTATACATGTCAATCCCAATCGCCCAATTCAGCACACCACCATCCCCACCCCACTGCGGCTTTCCTCCCTTGGTGTCCATACGTTTGTTCTCTACATCTGTGTCTCAACTTCTGCCCTGAAAACCAGTTCATCTATACCATTTTTCTAGGTTCCACATACATGCATTAATATACGATATTTGTTTTTCTTCTTCTGACATACTTCATTCTGTATGACAGTCTCTAGATACATCCACGTCTCAACAAATGACTCAATTTTGTTCCTTATTATGGCTGAGTAATAATCCATTGTATATATGTACCACAACTTCTTTACCATTCATCTGTCAATGGGCATTTAGGTTGCTTCCATGACCTGGCTATTGTAAACAGTGCTGCAATGAGCATTGGGGTGCATGTGTCTTTTTGAATTATGGTTTTCTCTGGAATATGCCCAGTAGTGGGATTGCTGGATCATATGGTAAATCTATTTTTAGTTTTTTAAAGAACCTCCATACTGTTCTCCACAGTGGCTGTATAAATTTATATTCCCACCAACCGTGCAAGAGGGTTCCCTTTTCTCCACACCCTCTCCAGCATTTGTTGTTTGTAGATTTTCTGCTGATGCCCATTCTAACTGGTGTGAGGTGATACCTCATTGTTGTTTTGATTTGCATTTCTCTAATTATTAGTAATGTTGAGCAGCTTTTCATGTGCTTCTTGGCCATCTGTATGTCTTCTTTGGAGAAATGTCTATTTAAATGTCTTCTGCCCATTTTTAGATTGGGTTGTTTGTTTTTTTAATATTGAGCTGCATGACCTGTTTATATATTTTGGAGATTAATCCTTTGTCTGTTGATTCATTTGCAAATATTTTCTGCCATTCTGAGGGTTGTCTTTTCATCTTGTTTATGGTTTCCTTTGCTGTGCAAAAACTTTGAAGTTTCATTAGGTCCCATTTGTTTATTTTTGTCTTTATTTCCAGTACTCTAGGAGGTGGATCAAAAAGATCTTGCTGTGATTTATTTCAAAGAGTGTTCTTCCTATGTTTTCCTCTAAGAGATTTATAGTGTCTGCTCTTACATTTAGGTCTCTAATTCATTTTGAGTTTATTTTTGTGTATGGTGTTAGGGAGTGTTCTAATTTCATTCTTTTACATGTACCTGTCCAGTTTTCCCAGCACCACTTATTGAAGAGACTGTCTTTTCTCCATTGTATATCTTTGCCTCCTTTGTCATAGATTAGTTGACCATAGGTGCGTGGGTTTATCTCTGGGCTTTCTATCTTGCTCCATTGATCAATGTTTCTGTTTTTGTGCCAGTACCGTACTGTCTTGATTACTGTTGCTTTGTAGTATAATCTGAAGTCAGGGAGTCTGATTCCTCCAGCGCCGTTTATTTCCCTCAGGACTGCTTTGGCTATTGGGGGTCTTTTGTGTCTCCATACAAATTTTAAGATTATTTGTTCTAGTTCCGTAAAAAAATGCCATTGGTAATTTGATAGGGATTGCATTGAATCTGTAGATGGCTTTGGGTAGTATAGTCATTTTCACAATATTGATTCTTCCAATCCAAGAACATGGTATATCTTTCCACTTGTTGGTATCATATTTAATTTCTTTCATCAGTGTCTTATAGTTTTCTGCATTCAGGTCTTTTGTCTCCCTAGGTAGGTTTATTCCTAGGTATTTTATTCTTTTTTTTGCAATGGTAAATGGGAGTGTTTCCTTAATTTCTCTTTCAGATTTTTCAACATTAGTGTATAGGAATGCAAGGGATTTCTGTGCATTAATTTTGTATCCTACAACTTTACCAAATTTATTGATTAGCTCTAGTAGTTTTCTGGTGGCATTTATAGGATTCTCTATGTATAGCATCATGTCGTCTGCAAACAGAGACAGTCTCACTTCTTCTTTTGCAATTTGTATTCCTTTTATTTCTTTTTCTCCTCTGATTGCCGTGGCTAGGACTTCCAAGACTATGTTGAATAATAGTGGTGAGAGTGGATATCCTTGTCTTGTTCCTGATCTTAGAGGAAATGCTTTCAGTTTTTCACCACTGAGAATGATGTTTGCTGTGGGTTTGTCATATATGGCTTTTATTATGTTGAGGTAGGCTCCCTTTATGCCCACTTTCTGGAGAGTTTTTATCATAAATGGGTGTTGAATTCTGTCAAAAGGTTTTTCTGCATCTATTGAGATGACCATATGGTTTTCATTCTTCAGTTTGTTAATGTGGTATATCAGATTGATTGATTTGCATATATTGAAGAATTCTTGCATCCCTGGGATAAATCCCACTTGATCATGGTGTATGATCCTTTTAATGTGTTGTTGCATTCTGTTTGCTAGTATTTTGTTGAGGATTTTTGCATCTATATTCATCAGTGATACTGGTCTGTAATTTTCTTTTTTTGTAGTATCTTTGTCTGGTTTTGGAATCAGGGTGATGGTGGCCTCATAGAATGAGGTTGGGAGTGTTCCTTCGTACACACTTTTTTGGAAGAGTTTGAGAAGGATGGGTGTTAGCTCTTCTCTAAATGTTTGATAGAATTCACCTGTGAAGCCATCTGGTTCTGCATTTTTGTTTGCTGGAAGATTTTTAATCATGGTTTCAATTTCATTACTTGTGATTGGTCTGTTCATGTTTTCTATTTCTTCCTGGTTCAGTCTTGGAAGGTTATCCCTTTCTAAGAATTTGTCCATTTCTTCCAGGTTGTCCATTTTATTGGCATAGAATTGCTTGTAGCAGTCTCTTAGGATGCTTTGTATTTCTGTGGTGTCTGTTGTAACTTCTCCTTTTTCATTTCAAATTTTATTGATTTGAGTCCTCTCCCTCTTTTTCTTGATGATCTGGCTAATGGTTTATCAATTTTATCTTCTCAAAGAACCAGCTTTTAGTTTTATTGATCTTTGCTCTTGTTTTCTTTGTTTCTATTTCATTTATTTCTGCTTGATCGTTATGATTTCTTTCCTTCTGCTAACTTTGGGTTTTGTTTGTTCTTCTTTCTCTAGTTCCTTTAGGTGTAAGGTTAGATTTTTTATTTCAGATATTTCTTGTTTCTTGAGATAGGCTTGTATAGCTATAAACTTCCCTCTTAGAACTGCTTTTTTGCATCCTATCGGTTTTGAATCATCGTGTTTTAATTGTCATTTGTCTCTAAGTATTTTTTTATTTCCTCTTTGATTTCTTCAGTGATCTCTTGGTTATTTAGTAACGTATTGTTTAGCCTCCATTTGTTTGTGTTTTTTATGTGTTTTTCCCTGTAATTGATTTCTAATCCCATATCATTGTGGTCAGAAAAGATGCTTGATGTGATTTCTGTTTTCTTAAATTAACTGAGACTTGATTTGTGACCCAAGATGTGATCTATCCTGGAGAACATTCTGTGCGCACTTCAGAAGGAAGTGTAATCTGTTGTTTTTGGATGCAATGTCCTATAAATATCAATTAAATCTATCTGGTCTGTTGTGTCATTTAAAGCTTCTGTTTCCTTATTTATTTTCATTTTGAATGATCTGTCCATTGGTGTAAGGGTGTTAAAGTCCTCCACTATTATTGTGTTACTGTCTATTTCCTCTTTTATAGCTGTTAGCAGTTGCCTTATGTATTGAGGTGCTCCTATGTTGGGTGTGTATGTATTTATAATTGTTATATCTTCTTCTTGGATTGATCCCTTGATCATTATGTAGTGTCCTTCCTTGTCTCTTGTAACATTCTTTATTTTAAAGTCTATTTTATCTAATATGAGTATAGCTACTCCAGCTTTCTTTTGATTTCCATTTGCATGGAATATCTTTTTCCATCCCCTCACCTTCACTCTGTATGTATCCCTAGGTCTGAGGTGGGCATCTTGTAGCCAGCATATATATGCGTCTTGTTTTTGTATCCATTCAGTAAGCCTGTGTCTTTTGGTTGGAGCATTTAATCCGTTCACGTTTAAGGTAATTATTGATATGTATGTTCCTATGACCATTTTCTTAATTGTTTTGGGTTTGTTTTTGTAGGTCCTTTTCTTCTCTTGTGTTTCCCACTTAGAGAAATTTCTTTAGCATTTGTTGTAGAGCTGGTTTTGTGGTGCTGAATTCTCTTAGGTTTTGCTTGTCTGTAAAGCTTTTGGTTTCTCCATCGAATCTGAATGAGATCCTTGCTGGGTAGAGTACTCTTGGTTGTAGTTCTTCCCTTTCATCACTTTAAGTGTATCATGCCACTCCCTTCTGGCTTGTAGCGTTTCTGCTGACAAATCAGCTGTTAACCTTATGGGAGTTCCCTTGAATGTTATTTGTCATTTTTCCCTTGCTGCTTTCAATAATTTTTCTTTGTCTTTAACTTTTGCCAATTTGATTACTATGTGTCTCAGCATGTTTCTACTTGGGTTTATCCTGTATGGCCCTCGCTGCACTTCCTGGACTTGGGTGGCTATTTCCTTTCCCATGTTAGGGAAGTTTTTGACTATAATCTCTTCAGATATTTTCTCTGTTCCTTTCTCTGTCTCTTCTCCTTCTGGGACCCCTATAATGTGAATGTTGTTGCTTTTAATGTTGTCCCAGTGGTTTCTTAGGCTGTCTTCATTTCTTTTCATGCTTTTTCCTTTATTCTTTTCCGCAGCAGTGAGTTCCACCATTCTGTCTTCCAGGTCACTTATCCGTTCTTCTGCCTCAGGTATTCTGCTATTGATTTCTTCTAGTATAGTTTTCATTTCAGTTATTGTATTCTACATCTCTGTTTTTTTGTTCTTTAATTCTTCTAGGTCTTTGTTAAACATTCTTTGCATCTTCTCAATCTTTGCCTCCATTCTTTTTCCGAGGTCCTGGATCATCTTCACTATCATTATTCTGAATTCTTTTTCTTGAAGGTTGCCTATCTCCACTTCATTTTGTTGTTTTTCTGGGGTTTTACCTTGTTCCTTCATCTGGTACATAGCCCTCTGCCTTTTCATATTGTCTATGTCTCTGTGAATGTGGTTTTTGTTCCAGAGGCTGCAGGATTGTCATTCTTCTTGCTTCTGCTGTCTGCCCTCTGGTGGATGAGTCTATCTAAGAGGTTTGTGTAAGTTTCCTGATTGGAGGGACTGGTGGTGGGTAGAGCTGACTCTTGCTCTGGTGGGCAGAGCTCAGTTAAACTTTAATCCACTTGACTGTTGATGGATGGGGCTGGGTTCCTTCCCTGTTGGTTTCTTGGCCAGAGGCAACCCAACACTGTAGCCTACCTGGGCTCTTTGTTGCCTCTAATGACAGACTCTGGGAATGCTCACACCAAGGAGTACTTCCCAGAACTTCTACTGCCAGTGTCCTTGTCCCCACGGTGAGCCACAGCCACACCCTGCCTCTGCAGGAGACCCTACAACACTAACAGGTAGGTCTGGTTCAGTCTCCCCTGGGGTCACTGCTCCTTACCGTGGGTCCCGATGCGCACACTACTTTGTGTGTGCCCTCTAAGAGTGGAGTCTTTGTTTCCCCCAGTCCTGTCAAAGTCCTGCAATCAACTCCCAGTACGCCTCAAAGTCTGATTCGCTAGGAATTCCTCCTTCTGTTGCTGGACCCCCAGGTTGGGAGCCTGACGTGGGGCTCAGAACTTGCACTTCAGTGAGTGGAGTTCTGTGGTATAAGTGTTCTCCAGTCTGTGAGTCACCCACCTAGCAGTTGAGGTATTTGATTTTACCGTGATTGCACCCCTCCTACCATCTCATTGTGGCTTCTCCTTTGTCTTTGGATGTTGGGTATCTTTTTTGGTGAGTTCCAGTGTCTTCCTGTAGATGATTGTCCAGAAGCTAGTCGTGATTCTGGTGTTCTCGCAGGAGGGAGTGAGAGCCTGTCCTTCTACTCTGCCATCTTGGTTCCTCCTTTCATGGCAGTTTATTTGTTTTATATCCTTTAGGATTTCCCTTTACCTATGCCTAATACCTAGGATACTTCCACTGTAAATCAGGATGAACTAACTGATTCACACTGAGGTCTTGGTGGCTAGGTAACTTGTATAGTCATTAGTGTCACATGATTTTCCAATGTAAACAAAATGTTTATATTGGAGAAATCAGAAGCCTAAACAAGTGATTTACTTTTCCTATGGAATTTTATATGTCCCTGAGCAAGTAGGATAGGATTTTTATTAATTGCTTGGGGATGGAGGGTGAAAAATAACATACTACCTCCTATGGCTTTGACCAAGGTTGTCATAATGCAATGGAACAAGTTATTTAAACCTGATAGTAATGACTAGATAGTCTCAAGTAGGATCTCCTATGCAAAGGATAATTGCACAGCCCCTTAAAAATTTTGTGAAACATCATCTGTTAAACGATCATTGTAATTGCTAAGTAGAAACTATCATCCAGGTGTTCTGTAGTATATACAAGTGATCTTATTCAGGTGAGCTGATTAAGTAATATTTTACTGAGTGCCCATTTCATAGGCCAGAGGTCCCCAACCGCCAGGCCATGGACAAGTACTGGTCCATGGCCTCTTATGAACTGGGCTTCACAGCAAGAGGTGAGTGGCGGGTAAGCAAGCAAAGCTTCATCTGTATTTATATTCGCTCCCTATCGCTCGCATTACTGCCTGAGCTCCACCTCCTGTCAGATCAGTGGCGGCATTAGATTCTCATAGGAGCACGAACCCTACTGTTCATGAACTGCACATGCAAGGGATCTAGATTGCGTGCTCCTTATGAGAATCTAATGCCTGATGATCTGAGGTGTAGCTAAGGTGGTGATGCTAGCACTAGGGAGTTGCTGCAAATACAGATTATCATTGGCAGAGAGGTTTGACTGCAGAGAGACCATAATAAATCAATTGCTTGCAGACTCATATCAAAACCCTCTCAGTGAGTGGCAAGTGAAAACAAGCTCAGGGCTCCCACTGATTCTGCATTATGGTTAGTTGTATAATTATTTCATTATATATTACAATGTAATAATAGAAATAAAGTGCACAATAAATGTAATGCCCTTGAATCATCCCAAAACCATCCCCCCTCCCCGACCCATGGAAAAATTGTCTTCCACGAAACTGGTCCCTGGTGCCAAAAGGTTGGGGACCGCTGTCATAGACTATTCCCCAATTCTCACCTGCAGGTTATCAGAATACAGGGATCCAACCTGGTGTAATTGAGTCTGGTAGACTGGAGATTAAACCAAAGTCTTGCCACTCTCTTGCCAGGTGACCATGGGCAAGCCCCTTAATCACTCTTTTCCTCAATTTCCTCATGTATAAAATAAGATGCTAAGATGAGGTCTGCATTTTTTAATTTAAGCAGTTTTTATTTTAAGCAGCTGAACCAGTTTTTCACTCAGTTTCTTACATGGAAGACCAGGCAGAGTGACTATGATTACAACAGTGGTGGGAACCCTGACCCCAATTCCTAACTTGATCTCCCACCTCCCAGCTAACACTATCCTGTCCCATCTTTAGGAAACTAAAGGAGAATCTCTGTAGAAACCTATGGTTCCAACTCATTAAAAAGTTGGGACAGAAAATCCCCAGGGTCAAATTCCAGTTTTGTTTACATAACAAAAAAAATATAACTCAAAGATAAAGTCATCTCTTTTAGAAAGATATTTTATTTTCTGTATAAGCACCACTAAAAATTATTCAATATCAATGTCCTTTGCAATTCTGACAGGTGAAATAAAAATTGTTCTATTCATTTTGTTTATGGTTTCCTTTGCTGTGCAAAAGCTTTTGATTTTAACTAGGTACCATTTGTTTATTTTTGTTCTTATTTCCATTACTGTGGGAGATGGATTGAAAAAGATATTGCTGCAATTTATGTCAGAGAGTGTTCTGCCTGTGTTTTCCTCTAGGAGTTTTATAGTGTTCAGTCTCACATTTAGGTCTTTAATCCATTTTGAACTTATTTTTTTTATACGGTGTTAAAGAATGATCTAATTTTATTTTTCTACATGTAGCTGTCCAGTTTTCCAGCACCATTTATTGAAGAGACTGTCTTTTCTCCATTGTACAGTCTTGCCTCCTTTGTCATAGATTAATTGAGCATAGGTGTGTGAGTTTATCTCTGGACTTTCAATCCTGTTCCATTGATCTATATTTCTATTTTTGTGCCAGTACCATACTGTTTTGATAACTATACCTTTGTAGTATTGTCTGAAGTCAGGGAGCCTGATTCCTCCAGCTCCTTTTTTCTTTCTCAAGATTGCCATGGCTATTCAGGGTCTTTTGTTTCTCCATACAAATTTTAAGATTTTTTTTGTGCTGGTTCTGTGAAAAATGGCATTGATAATTTGATAGGGATTCCAATGAATCTGTAGATTGCCGTGGGTAGTATAGTCATTTTTTTTTTTTTTTTTTTTTGTGGTACGCGGGCCTCTCACTGTTGTGGCCCCTCCCGCTGCAGAGCAACAGGCTCCGGACGCGCAGGCCCAGCGGCCATGGCCCACGGGCGCAGCCGCTCCGCGGCATGCGGGATCCTCCCGGACCGGGGCACGAACACGTGTCCCCTGCATCGGCAGGCGGACTCCCAACCACTTGCGCCACCAGGGAAGCCCAGTATAGTCATTTTGACAATATTGATTCATCCAATCCAGGAACATGGTATATGTTTCCATCCGTTTGTGTCATCTTTGATTTCTTTCATCAGCACCTTATAGTTTTCTGAGTACAGGTCTTTTGTCTCCTTAGGTAGGTTTATTCATAGCTATTTTATTCTTTTTGATGCGATGGTAGGTGGGATTATTTCTTGAATTTCTCTTTCTGATCTTTCATTGTTAATGTATAGAAATGCAACAGATTTTTGTGTATTAATTTCGTAACCTACAACTTTACCAAATTCATTGATGAGCTTAGTAGTTTTCTGGTAGCATCTTTAGGATTTTCTATGTATAGTACCATGTCACCTGCAAACAGTGACAGTTTAACTTCTTTTCCAATTTGGATTCATTTTATTTCTTTTTCTTTTCTGATTGCCGTAGCTAGGACTTCCAAAACTATGTTGAATAAAAGTGGCAAGAGTGGACATCCTTGTCTTGCTCCTGATCGTAGAGGAAATGCTTTCAGCTTTTCACCATTATGACGTTCACTGTGGGTTTGTCATATATGGCCTTTATTATGTTGAGGTAGGTTCCCTCTGTGCCCCCTTTCTGGAGAGTTTTTATCATAAATGAGTGCTGAATTTTGTCAAAAGCTTTTTCTGCATCTATTGAGATGATCATATGGTTTTTATTCTTAAATTTGTTGATGTGGTGTATCACACCAGTTGATTTGTGGATATTGAAAAATCCTTGCATCCCTGGGGTATATCCCACTTGATCATGGCGTATAATTTGTTTAATGTATTGTTGGATTCGTATTGCTAGTATTTTGTTGAGGATTTTTGCATCTATGTTCATCAGTGATATTGGCCTGTAATTTCCTTTTTTTGTGGTATCTTTGTCTGGTTTTGGTATCAAGGTGATTGTGGCCTCATAGAATGAGTTTGGGAGTTTTCCTTACTCTGCAATTTTTTGGAATAGTTTCAGAAGGATAGATGTTAGCTCTTCTCTAAATGTTTGATAGAATTTGCCTGTGAAGCCATCGGGTCCTGGACTTCTGTTTGTTGAGAGTTTTAAAATTACAGTTTCAATTTCAGTGCTTGGTCTGTTCATGTTTTCTATTTCATCCTAGTTCAGTCTTGGGAGACTGTACCAAATTGTTCTAAAATTTACAGAACTACTGTTTCTAAAATGGATATATGTGTGTATATGTGCCATTTTTCAGATTCTGTGCCATCACTAAGTTTAGAATTTACCTGACCTTTCCCAGAATCATTCTCCTTTATTCAGGCAGCCCCATGGACTACAGGGAAGGGTCCCAAAGGGCAAAGAGTCCCAAGAAAGTACATTAGAAAACCCAGGGGGCAAGATATTCTTCAGTGCTTTACTCTCTAAACCTTAAAACTCATTATTATGACTTGCAAGGACCCTGAGTCCAAAGGTGTCAAGTTATGGGCAGACCTGGGTACTGCCTAGGCTCTGTCTGCTTTGAACTTAAAACTGAAGTGAGATAGTTTACACAGCCCACTGCTGTTGAGTCAAGCACATCAGAAAACAGAAGTGTCAATAATTTATTGTGTTGAATTGCATGGCTAGACAGTTCTTAGTCTAACACTGTCTGGATGATGCATAAGCAAAGATACAAGAGTTACTCTAACATTCCTGCATACGTGTACTGATATTTTCAACAGAAAAAGATTGACTTTACCTCCTTTTTCAAATTTTGAACTGCCTGACTCACTTTCATTACCTTGATGTAAATTTCCACGTTTTCCTGTAAGAACAGGCAAGATATTTCACATGAGTGTAGTCCTGCTTTATCGGCAGCTTTGCTTTCTATAGTTTTACTTACCCATGGTCAAACAAGGCCAACTGAGGGTAACTGAACATGTAGAAAGCAAAATCATGTATAAGGGGGGGACTACTTAGGGTTTGGTGCTATCCTACTATCCATGGTTTCAGGCACACGCTGAGGGTCTTAAAAGGTATCCCCTAACACCTGTGGATAAGGGGGGACCGTGAGTCCATTAATTATGCTTCAGTGTCTTGTCAGCATGATTAAGTATTGCTATTATAATCGTGCTTTAACCTTATGCTTCACACTACAAAATTCCAAATACATTTGACCCTTGAACAACACAGAGGGATTACAGGCATGGACACTGTGCACAGTGGAAGAACCATATGTAACTAACTATACAGTAAGTCCTCCTTATCTTTGATTCTGCATCCATGGATCCAACCAACTACACATTGTGGATCGGTTAGTACTGTAGTACTTATTGAAAAAAATTCTGTGTAAAAGTGGACTCACAAAGTTCAATACTGTTTTGTTCAAGGGTCAACTGTAGTTTTATTCACCTGAAGCAAAAGAGGGACAAACACATTATGTAAGACATGCACTGAGTACATAAGAGAAAAGTTCAGGTTACTCAGTATGTTTTACTTAGCTTTTCCACTTATGTTTATCTTTGGAAACCAGTGTTGTTTGTCCCCACTCTTCTCTCAAATGCAGCTATTTAGAGCATATAAAATTTTTGCCTTGCATGCTTGGTTTTCTTAATAGTGTAGCTTCTTACATATTAAAATCTATTTTACCTACTAATTAGATTAAATTTTATATTTTATTGTTATTTCTTCATCATAAAAAATAGATAAGACATTGATATCTATAGTAATTTACTGCTTGCTTAAAGTACTTAAATTTAGAAAACAAAGAATAATCACAGGTACAGGAAAGAAAACTAATTATTGGTACTTAGGTCAAGAAGAGAAAATAAGAAAGCATGTTTTAAGATACCACTAATTGCATATCTTTCTTGAGTCTATAGGGAGATTAGCTGTGTCAGCTCATAGATTATTCTCATTTGTAGAACTCATGAGTATATCTACATGTGGGCTATCTTTGAAAGAGGAAATAGAATTTTTCTGTTTCTTTTTTTGCTGTCATATCTACGGAGTGTTTCTAGGATGAACTTATGAGCATTATGCCTTTCCACTATGTTGGAAACCTGGTGGTAGGAACTGAGACTGAGCTATAAGATGTATGTCCAGTAAACAGGTCAGAAAATCAGAGAACTTTCCCAGAGAATCTGTAATTATTCAGATGTGTGGATAAAGCTGTGTTCCCTGGGAAAGCCCCCCGAAGGAAAGGCTTGGCCAGAGGTAAAATTTCCTGGGATGTGAACTACAAAACTTTAAAACAGTTTCAGATGACAAGAGTACATACTTGTACCACAAATGAATGCCAGGACCTGTATGACATTTTTGTACTCATGAGTGAGTATCTCAGATTTCCTATTCTATCCATAAACCTTCCTTCCACTTTTCCTTGGAATAGGAAGCCTGATCACACACCTCTGTTTTCCACTAGACACATGCTGTGATTCTTTTGATACACAGTCTTCCTCACCTGATAAATACAGTATCTACCCACAAAACCCAGTTTTAGAGTTTTGGTTATGATTAATGCAACAACAGGTAGAATATGAATGATGAAAGTTAACTTTTAAAATTAAGTTCCTTTTCACACTCTTACTTTACACGATATCTAGGTGTGTTTACAAAGCCATGATTCCCCAGACATGAGTAATATGCAGATTCACATTCAAGCTAGTTAAATCAATCACTTAAATCTGGTTGTGTTTCATCATGTGGAAACAAAAGTTCATTAGACTAGTACTTATTTTACGTACAATTTCAATACATGAAGATAGTTAAAAGAACAGCTATTATGGTCAAAGTTAGCAAGAACTGTGGCCCTTGCCCTTTCCAGTCACATCTCATTTGGGCTCTGAGTCATCCCCACAGAACCCAAGGGCTCTGTAGAAAATATTTAAATAATTAGATTAGGAGATCTCCAACACCTTTTCTTATTGAAGTTACCATAATCCTTCTAATTTACTTCTGCATTTCCATCCTATCAGAATATGTGGAGCTAAAAATATATAATAGAAAAACATTTATAGACATCTATAATATAAAATAATACACTTCACTAAATTATGCCTCTCAAATATTACAACTTGTTTTGGTCACAGTCTTAAAAAATTAAAACAATAAATACTATATTTATTGTTATATTGTACTAAGGATTCTTCTAGAAATAAGCCTATCTTTTAGAGTACTTTTTGCAGTACTTGATTTACAGGGATTACTATAAGTTTGAAATTATTCTCTTAGAGTCATGTTGGTTCAAATAGGATTATCTAGAGCCATCCTTGATGAATCCAAGACAGAAATGCTATTCTCTGTTTTTTTCCTAACTCAAGTTTTACTGTAAATAATAAGATACTATACAATTTTCAAGAGTTATGATTCTGGGCTTTGAAGTTAAGTAATTTAGGTCAATTCTGGGTCTTAATATTATAATTTCTCTGTGGCTCAATGTTCTCTAACTGGAGATAGGATACATCATATAAGATTGCAAATGTCAGATCAAATTAAATGAGATAATGAATAAAGATTCCTATCATAGCACATGTTATTTTTATTTCAAATGTTATTATGATGTGTTATTTTGAAAAATCATAACAGTAAAATATTATCGCATACTGGCCAAGTATTATTTTTAAAAAATCTAATAAATATATATAGTTTATACAAGTAGGAATGATTATTTGCAAAATACTTAGATTACCATAAAATCTGATGAGATGATTTGTTATATATGTATACAGGAACTAAGACTATCATGCAAATAAAAAGGAAGCTTCTGGCTTAGAACAGTACTCCTTGAAATTTTCAGCTATGACTTGGGCCTAAAACACCCACTTGAACTAAAACACCTTGTGATTAAATCAGATGATAGTTACAGAATCAGTTCCTTCAGGACCAAAAAATCCACAAGATTCAAATATGTTTGAGTAAACTTCACCAAATATTTTCGTAAAAAATATGGGTAGCAACTATAACTTTCAAGGTAAATTTCAAAATTTTCAGTATGCTCTGTCCAAGTACCTTTCCAATTGTAATTTTGAGATTCTTCCCAGGTTAACCTGCTATCTGATGATTATGTATTGGATTTATTTTTCCAGTCTCTTAATGATTCTGATAAATGGAAAAAAAAATTCTATGTATTTTTTTCTCTCATAAAATCCAGTCAACCACTGGACTATCTACATAACAATTTTTATAAATTTTTTGGATTATTTTTTGAACAAATATTAAAAACAATGTTTCTTGTACTAATTTAAAACTACATAGTAAAGAAAGGACTGAAAAGTGCATGCAAAAGATTTTAGAAAATATCTTTCAATATGTAACTTGATAATTCCAGAAACTGAGATATAGCAAATTTATGCCATTTACATTTATGTATGAATTCACTTACTAATTAAATTAAAACTTTAAATTTCTTCAGAATTATTTTTGTTATCTAAACTTGGTATCATCATTCAGGAAAATAATTCACTGATATTTGTAATAAGCTTCCTAAATAGCCAAAATCATTAATTCTGAGTTGTTTTTATTCTGCTACCGAATTTTATATAATTTATACAAAATTATTAAATCTAGAATCCTTATTTGGAATTAATATAATTTACCATTCCCAGTAGCAACTACAGTATCTTTGTTCACTTAAAAAGAACATATCCAAAGAAGACATTGCATTTAGCCATGTAGACAAAGTTTCACCAAAAGTTGTGAAATTCAGATAGAAAGTTAAACTAATAACTCTCTAAAATAATTAGTTAATAATTGCATATTAGGAAGCACGTTGGCATAAGAGTGTCAAATCATTTATAAGAACTAATTCCACTATACTAATTTTTATTAATGTTGACTTTTATTCATAATTTAAATTAGAAATTATGTATAAATAGCCTAAGTAGACAATGAAAGTTATGCAGTAATCAAACTGGATAGTACCTTGTTTTAAATATTGATAAATATGTACAGATAAACATAAGATTTTAAACATCAAGAAGCAAAATGCCATAGACTAGTGGACAAGGTTTTAATATTTTTTTAAACATAAAAGGTAAGAAGATTACTTAACTTGGAAAACAACAGAAACCTAATTTTTTAAAAAAGCCTAATAACTTCAAGAAAACAATTCCTGCTTGCTGTTGTTGTTCTATAACTTCTTAAGAGTGTTTATATAGTAGTGTCATCTCCTATTAATTTGGGAAATAGAAATCTTTTGATTACAAAAAACCATTATGATTCACTTTTAAAAAGGCTAAGAAGGATTTTTCAGTCAAATGCTCCAACATCTGAACAGTCAATTCTTAGTAGGACCAAATGGTATTCTGCAGAAAAACCCTACACTGAAATCCTCATTACATAAAGTGTGAGAGTTTAAATATGCTTTCAGAAAAAAAAATGAAGATGTCAGATCCCAGTGACTGGTTTGGTAGAAGAGGAATTTAAAAAAAACAAAACCCACACACATCCCACCACTGATATGACTCCTATGGGTCTATTTTTATGTTCTGGTAAGGACCCATTACCTGTATCTGAGATCCTCTGCAGCACTTTTTTTTTTGGGGGGGGGGCATTTTCTATCTAAGTATATCAGATGCCAGAGAGACAAAAGGAACTAACTTGCTGAGTAGCCTCTAATATACTCTGTTTTACTACACAGTCATTACTCCAGATGATAAACTGGGTCTGAGGAATTAAAGTGAATAATTAAAGAGAATTATCAGTCTCATTTTCCTGCATGATTGAGCTTGAAAAACTCATTTCATGATATTTAAATAAAGCGTACTTTTCTATACAGCATTAATCTAAAGGGTATTGAGGCTAATAATTGTGAAAATGACTGGAGACTGTCAGTCAACAAGGGTGACAAACAGACTTTAAAAAGGAAATAGGCTATTTTTCTAACTGGGAGTTCTTCACTATCATTTTCTGTTAGTTGTACAGAAATTTCATGAGCACAACAAAATCCTTCTATGAAAACCAAAAAAATTAAATTTCTCTTAGATCTCTTCAGATAAAAAGACAACTGTTAGATAACATTTAAATAATTCTATTTATGATGACCCTTTAATATAAAAAAGCATAATCATAAGTTAGTTTAAAGGAAAGTCATTATTTTAAAATCTAACCAAATCTTGCACTTGGGGAGGATAAAAAAGACCCTCAATATTAAAAATACATTTTTAGGGCTTCCCTGGTGGCGCAGTGGTTGAGAGTCCGCCTGCCGATGCAGGGGACGCGGGTTCGTGCCCCGGTCCTGGAAGATCCCACATGGCCGCGGAGCGGCTGGGCCCGTGAGCCATGGCCGCTGAGCCTGCGCGTCTGGAGCCTGTGCTCCGCAACGGGAGAGGCCGCAACAGTGAGAGGCCCGCGTACCAAAGCACTCTTTTTCCTCAAGCATTGCTTTCTTTCTCCAGGGTTTTTTGACTGACACACTTACTTAACAATTAATAAGTTATAAAATTCTTTAGGTATATTGGGGTTTTTTCAAATGTCAGATCACTTAATTATGATAAAGTAGAAACGGGCTTGTGTAATCTCATTATGATTTATGCTTTTCATTTAAAACGAATAACTTACAGGGATTTCAGGTAATTTAAGGAGATGGTTCCCTTATCCCTGTGACCTTTTTCTTTGTTGTATTAGTAAAAAGGTAGTATAAAGGCTAATTTAATAAATATTTTAATTAAGAATATGTATTTTCTTGTAGTTAAACTGCTTTGATACATTTCCTTCTCAGTCTTAATTCTCACAAATACGCACACCCTCCTGTGTAACAATTCAGAAATAGCCTACTAACACAGGAGTTCAGATGGTATTTTATACAGCATATCTTAAATGTATTGAAAGGATAGTTAAATTATAATGAAAATATGAACACTGTTAGAGAAAGATATTTCAGAAAAAAATACATGTAAAATAGATGCCTAAGTTGACACTGGACTTACTTGGATCACTATTTAATCAGTAGCTTAATGCCATCCAAATCCTCTGTTTCTGGAGAGGAAAATGTCACACCCTCCCATGAGCAAACCAGAGAATCAAATTTACATTCTCAGAGGCAGCTGTTAAGTGTTCAGTCCCATAGACAACAGTTCCTGAGTAGCTTAGCACACAAGACTCTGAAAATGTAGAGCTATGTAAAATCTGCAACCGTATTTTTATATTTCGAGCAAAATATTCTGCTTGAGCAATAAGGCAGAAAAATATACCCATTTCTAACGTATGTTGGTGTTTCCATGTTAAAAAGATTATGCATGTGCAATATTTTGAAGGGATATTCTTTATGAGGGTATACCTTGCCTTATGTAAATCCGTTAGAGCTCTAGACAAAATGAAAGCTAAAATTGTCCACATGCTAAAGTCACCTTAGGCACGGTGCTTTCGGAACTCTTTTTCTCTGAAAGACCACTTAGGGTTTGGAATCAGATGTTACCAGGCCCTAGCTATATTGACTGGGGATTAGGAGTTAACTAACAACTCATTCTTATTTTCTTAATCAAAAAATGGAGGAAAATAAATCAGAGCATCACAATAAGAACTAACTAAGGCGAGTTGTGTGCAACACTTGACAGGTACCTGATTATGAGGCAACAAAATGCTTCCCTTACCATCGGGCCCCTGCCCCTTTTCTCCTTTCTCTGCTGTTTCCTGGAGATTACATATCTTCATCAGACATACATTTGACCTATTTTTTTGTCCTGTCTCTGCATCTACTAGAATGTTGGCTTCATGGGAGGGGAGACAGTTTTATCTGTTTAGTGCACTGCTGAATCCCCAGAGCACAGAGCAGCCTCATAGCTGGTAATCAGTTGAATGAATGGACACACATATGATTATCACAACCACAATAATATTTTGAAAGGAGTGAGAATGACCAGAAATTAGAGATTATTATATTGCTAGTTTGTAACACAAATAGGCAGTGCTTTGAGGTGAAGGGCATCTGCTATGGAAGTGAATGGACCTAAGTGGAATTTGGAATTCTTCCCTTCCTACAGTGTGTGACTTGTTGCTAACTACCTTACCTCTCTTAGTCATAGTGGAAATAGCTCCCTCTCAGCATTGTTGTAAAGATCGAGAGTGGTAATATGAAGGACTTAGCACAGACCCTGACATACAGCATTTGTTGAATAAATAATTGTTATGTGATCATTGGCAAATTTTTATTTTAGGAAATTCATTAAAGTAATACGGACAAGTAAAAAATATTGAAAATTATGGAGAGGTATAAAATGAGAAGTCTCGTTCACCCACCAGTTCTATTCCTCAGAAGTGACCGATGTCAGGTGTGTCCTCATACCCTCCATTAATTTTAAGATTTTAAACTTATATACATATGTATATGGACTAGTACATACACTGAATCATACTTTCTGCGACTTGCCTCTTTTAATATCAGGTGCCTTCTAGTTCTCTGATCTTACAAAAATGGTGCTAAAAATTCATGTCTGTATAGTTTTGTTTATGTGCTTGGGCACTAGTAAACAGAGAAAGTGAAATTTCTGGGTCAAAAATTCGTACTTATTTTTTTGGTAGGAAGAGTTTTATCTAATTTCTGTTCCTACATGTACACAGCAATGTGTGAAAATGCCTATTTCCATACATCACACACACTGGTTTATACTGAAATTTAAATTTTTAACAAGTGCTTATTTTATTGGTAAATATTTAATTGAGTGAAGTTTTAACCTATTAAGTATATTGACATGTATATTTTAAAATATTTCTGAGAATAGACTTGCTCATCTTTTTTTTTTCTAGTGGGTTTGTTTGTCCTTTCCTTATTAACTAATAATGAAATAGCCTCTCTTCTTACATTTGACACTTAAAAAATTTTTTGACTATGTTAAACTTTATTTTTATTGTATTTTTAAATTACTGAAATTTTCAATTTTTATGCCATTAACTTTCACTTTTAAATATTGTGTCATGCTTTGAAAGGTTTTCTCCAAGAATATAAAAAATAACAGACAGACTTTCTTCTAGCATTCGTATGTTTTCAAAAAATCCTTTAGAACAGTATTTCTAAATAAACTGATTCATGGACTTTATCACTTGTGAAGTGAAAGAGGAAGAGTAAAGTACATTGAGTAATTGTAAATATTACAACATATTTGAGAAGCAGACAATAGATGCATAATAAGAGTTCTAGAAGAGGAATCACACAGCCCAAATCCTGACCACAGCTCGTTTAATAATAATAGGTTTTGTGAACTGGGCAGCACACAGTCATCATATTCCTGATTTCCTTTCTTGTCAAAGAGAATAACTACAGAGCCTACCTACAGCCTCAAGCTGCAGATCATTATATGGTAGATTTAAATTTAAAATGTACAGGTGTATGCAGATTCTACATAGTAGACGAAAATGTTTGATTCATTTTTTTTTTTGCAGTCTAGCAAATGAAAAGAATTTTAGTGTCATATGCTTTGCAATTCTAGATTGTATGAGCAATCAAAACCTATAAATTATGATGATGGTAAGGTAACAGAGTTAACATGTACTGGGGGCTTACTGTCTGCCAGTTGTTGAAATAAGTGTTTCACATAGGTTATCTTGTTGACCCACCACATCACCTTACTATGTTCTTTAGACAACTAGTTGAGGTCACACAGCTAACATGTGCCAAAACAAGGATTAAAACCCTGATAGACTGACTGAAGAGCCTGTACTCTTTCCCGAAAGAAAAAAATATACATAAATGAGTTTTTGATCAATACCTAACTTTCCATATTCTTTTTAAGACATTTGTATAAACAGAATAACAATTTTAAATAATGCTATGTTAGAAAATTATATCTAAATTCAACAAACAAGGAATGACAATGAACATATTCTGTATGTGGCAAATAATAGAATTATTTTGAGATTAAATAAAACTCATTCTAAAGACGTGTAACACACACACTGTAAAGTACCTCAAAACATTAGTTACCACTGCAAAACGATAAGGTAAAATTCATCTTATCACTTTAATCCTTGGGATAACTAATCATGGAAATTTACACACACATATTTGTGCACATGCATAACACACATGCTTGTGTTTGTGTGTATATATATATATACATAAACAAACGTCTATTTTTTCAATCAGTGCCTTGTTCATTTATAGAAGTAGTAAACCAAAGGCAGGTTCTATCTGCTTTATATAGTGAGGAGGGGCTTCACATGCAGGAATAAATATACACATACATAGTTTAAAAAGAGAATATTAAATGCACAAGACATAACAGTATACAGCAATGCCAGTGAAAGTTTGAGAGATTAAAACTGAGGTTTTAATATCACTTTTAAAAGAAATTTTCAAGGACATCATTAAAGATAAAATGTAGAATATCAACGTCATTAAAGTTTAGACTTAAGCCATGTTGTCTAATTAACGAAAGCACAGGATGAAAGTAAACCTACTGCATCAAAGATATAAAATAAACTTACACATATGTTTCATAGAAGCCGTGGTAGGAACTGTGTATAAAAGACAGGTTAAATTGAGAGCGCCTCTGTATATGTGGGGAGTTCTCATGTGAGCAGGGCTAGATCAATATGTAAATGTCAAAGGCCTCCTAAAAATCTTGGCAGACCTAATTTTTACTTGACTTGTTCGCAAAGCTGACTCAACTCTCTAAGGAGAGGGGAAAAAATCATTTTTATGTTCTTATCTATATGCATGATATATGTGTATATACACACATATATATACACGCACTCACATATGCACATGTGTGCACGCACATGTATGTTTGTGTGTATGTGTGCCTCTTGTACTTCCCTTTGTTTATCTGCTTCAAAATTTTATATGTAACAGGAAATTTTTGTCATGACTGAGAAGTTAAGGTTCGGGTACTTTAGGGACCCACACAAATAATCTATTTGCATTTGGAGCTTGACTGCCGCCCGCTGAAGTTGAGGGTTGTCCTCATTTATTTCCATCCAAGCACTTTCTTAGGAGTAAAGAGGCTTCTTTTTTGAGCTAACATATGTCTTCTTTATCTTCCCTATATTGCACCCATTTATCTGGAGCTCTTGAACTATATAAAATATACATAATCCCTCCATCACTTAGCAGTCCTATTGAAAAGAAGTACTAAACATTTATTTATGTTGGCTTTCCCACATTGGAATTCTGTAAGTTACTACCCCATATATTTAATGGAAAAAACTGTGTTCCATTCTTATGTTTAGAAAATTGGATTAAAGGAAGATTGGTGTCTTGGAACATATATCATGCTTACATGTTTAGTGACTCTCCAAGAGGGCTATTTAGTTTGCCATATTTCCCAAATATTTCCCCAGGGGACCAAATTTTCCCATATAGTATGTATTATTATATTCCAGAATTAGTGTTCTAAGGGATACCATTTAGTTAACATTACTACAGGATGTCTCAATTCTCAAATACAAGGATCTTCAAGGTTTCCATAGTATCAAACAGGTAGTACATAGGCTGTTGGTGGCTTCGAAGAGAACCTGAAGAACTTCCAGCTTTTGGGGGATCTTTTATTATTCAAAACTGGTTTTGTTTTCATGATAATATAACTTAACAAAATCTGCATGGCTTAACACAGCAACAGTTGATTTCTTTCTCATAACACATGCCTCACACTTGAGAGCTGGTGGGACTGTGCTCTACACGGTCACCCAGGAAGTCAAGGTGATGGGAGTCCACCATCTCATCTGCACGTGATCAGGTGTAGCAGCAGTTGATAAGAACTTGAATGCTCTGCAGTGCTTCTGAGGAAGTATTCTGTGGCGCTTCCATCCATGGACAGTCAGCCAGAATTTATTGCATAACTGCTCCTAATCGTAGGGGTCTGACAGATGCAGGGGAGTGGACAAAATATTTGGGGCTACCACTGTATCTGCCACAGCTAATAACACTCCTTAACTTCTTTTTATGAGCAAAATTGCCATGGTGTTAACCGATTGATGTCTCCTGAATGTCATGATAGAGTAATCTAAATATTGTACGATGGTGAATAGAGTTTGCCACAGAGTGACAATGTGTTGAATGTAAAGGAAGAATAATCATTAGTAAGATATCCCACATGTAAGAGCAAGAGAAGAATTTCATAAAGTTACAGCAGGGAATTAAAGGAATGTTTAGCATTCACTTAAAAATGGTAGCTGTGTAGTCCAGGAATGTGTTATATGGTACAAAAAGTTAATAAAACAATGCAGTTACTACCATGATCAGATGATTAAGGTTAGCATGCCAGTGAAAGCCACAGAAGAGGGAGGGCAACTATTTCAAATACTGAGCACTTTATATGTACCTCTTTCTGCCCTAGGTGCTTTATATTCCTGCACAGATTAAGGGTATTATAGTGATTTTTCTTAAACGACCAGGAAATAAATTGTGTGAAGCAAGCAACATAGCAATGTCCAGCAGTACTTTTGAAAAATGCACTTTGTATTCGTAAGTAATTATTCTTAAGTGAAAGGAATCCATGGTCATAAAACTTTGGGAAACAGTGTACAGTAAATTTTACCTCCTGGAACCTGAAAAATAATATATGTGTATAGCTGAATCACTTTGCTATACACATGAAACTAACACAACATTATAAGTCAACCATAAGTCAATTAAAAAGAACTTAAAAAATTTTTTTTCCTCTTGGAGATTTACAGCACGTTAATCACTCTGAAAATCCTCCCCAGAAGAAGTTAGTTTAATGTTATTAAACCCAAGTTTACCAAATTTTTTTATCATAGAGCTAAAAAGAGTAAAGAAAAATTAACCTATCACACACTGCTGGGCCTGGTGTAGAACTGAAAGAAGTAGTAGCCATGGGGCTTCTTGTTTTCCTACGTGTCTTGCTGGGTATGCCAAGAAGGAAAGGCGCTAACTGCTCGTTACATGAGCCTTTACCTGGGCTTATGTTTGCAGTGGTGAACCTGGAGGAATGATGTAATGTCTCACTCCTGCCCCCAAACCATAAGAGGCCTTGCTTACTGCTTGCTCTCAAAGTGGTGGATCCCTGAAACTCAGTCTTCCTGAGCTGCAGTACAATCTCACGATGTGCACAGCATCCCTTTGACCTTGTTGCATCTCCCCTGTGAGACTTGAGGTCCAGGGGAACTGACGCGTGCTTTTTACTGAACTGTAATAAAGTCTTTTGCCAACATCCATGAACAATTTAGGCTAATTTATTAGCTTGTAAGTAGGGTAACTTCAAATCCAGGATGTAACAGTACAAAGTGGTAATAATAAACTTTCAGCTCTTTCCATAAATTGATCAATTTGAATAATCTTTCCAGGGCTACTAATTTTGACAGAGGAGAAGTATGAGTTATGAGATAATCAACTCACAGATGCTATGATCTACCAAAGTTACAAGGTCTTAATTAACATTTGAGTGCTTACTCTTTTATTCACTGTGGAAAGAACTTTATATGCATTAACTTGTTTAATCCTCTAAGCCACTGTATGATGGAGGTATCAGTACCTTCATTTTACAGATGAGGAAACTAAGACACAGAGGGCTTAATTATTTCATAAGGTCACACAGTAAGTTGTGGGCCTGGAATTCAAACCCCAGGCACCAGAACCAAATTTCTATCCATCACATTTAGAGAGAGGAGATATAGGAATTTTAAATTTATTCACAATAGAAACAAAGAACAATTGTCACAAAAAATAATAAAAACCCAATTAAAGAAGGATTTTTTTAAATATTAAAAACCTGAGTTTGCAAATGTCTACCCATAAAAAAAGCAAATCAAGATTTTATTGTCCAACAAGTGTAAAGAACACATGCGAAGAGAGCAAGTGAGTTTTGAGCTAGAAGGGAGGGCCTCACAAGTCAAGATACGGTTAATACTCCTTATTTAATCATTCAGATCGTATCAAGCAGAACAGCCCCATTCAGATGGTAACATGGGCCTCTAATCTCCAAAGTCCAGAGTTCATTGTTGGTGTGGCAAAGCAGTTCAGTCAGTTGAAGAATATCTATTTTGTGTAGCTCCAATTTTGCATAACATATACTTTACATAGCTGTGATAGCTTAGTATAATTGTAGTGTTATAGGAAACTCTCAGGTTAACCAAGCCACTCAAAATGATTACTCATGATACCAAGATTAAGCACCTTCAGCTACAGGGATCAACAAACTGTGGCACGTGGGCCAACTGTAGTCCACCCTCTGTTTTGTAAATTGATGTTCCTTGGAACACAGTCATACCCATTTGTTGGGTACCGTCTACGACTGCTTTGTGCTGCAACGACAGAGCTGAGTAGGGGCAACTGCTACAGAGGCCCTGTGAGCTGCAAAGCCTGCAATATTTCCTATCTGGTCCTTTACAGAAAAAGTTTGCTGATTTCTGTTTTAGTACCTTAAGCACATTTTCATCAGTGGTAAATATCTTTGTTTTGTTTTTAATTTTTATTGGAGTATAGTTGATTTACCATGTTGTGTTAGTTTCAGGTGTACAGCATAGTGAATCAGTTATACACATACTACATATATCCACTCTTTTTTAGATTCTTTTCCCAAATAGGCCAGTACAGAGAATTGAGTAGAGTTCCCTGTGCTATACAGTAGGTCGTTATTGGTTATCTATTTTATATATAGTAGTGTTTATGTGTTAATCCCAACCTCCTAATTTATCTCTCCCCACCCCTCTTAACTCCTGGTAACCGTAAGTTTGTTTTCTTCATCTGTAACTCTATTTCTGTTTTGTAGATAAGTTCATTTGTACCCTTTTTTTTAGATTCCACATATTAGCAATATCATATGATATTTAAATACCTTATTCAGCATGTATATCAAAGTGAGTGAAACATGGAGCTTTAATGTTTCGAAGTGAACCCTACTATCAATATACTCTGAACTTTGGGTGTTTCTGTTTGTATTTCTACAATGTGACAGTGAATTAAACTAGTTGACCATAAATGTTTATTCCATTTAACAATGTCAGTGGTTAAAGCCAGACATCAAGTTGCCCATTTCATAGTTACCTTTAGGGATATTTTCCTTCCCCTAGGGATCCATGAATTTTCTCACTTAACTTTTCTCATAATAGACCTTACTAACTGTTCATGGCCTTTGGTCTACACAGATCTGGGCTGTTTAACTTTCTCAACCAGTTTCAGTCTTTCTCCACCAAACGATTTCAGGTAACTACTATCAAATAGACGTTGAAAGAAACTTATTTGCCATCTGTGCCTTATACTGCATACACTATTTGTAACCTTTTGTTTGTTTAGCAAGCCTGTTGAACATTTTCTTCACATTTTGCATGCTAAATTATTCCAAATAAACAGACACTTGTTTTTGATCCCAACGTAAGAACTATAGAGTTGTGTAGAAAATTACCTTGAGGCGATAGTGTCCTCCAAGTACACGTCCCGAGAACAAAAAATCTCAGAGAACTTTAGATGCTCGAATACTATCATTTTAAAATCAATTTAAAATACACAGTGAGAAGTTAGGAGAGAGAGGTGGAGTAGGTTTACAAATGTAGGACAGGTTGCAAGCAGGGTGAAAGCCTCACTGTACCTGAATCCTGAGGTACATGATTCAGGAGCAAGGGAGTCCAAAATACAGAAGGTGCTTGGTGTCAAATGCTACCCTTGTTGTATTGGAGAGACACAAGGACAAGTATAGCCCCAGCTCTAGACAATTAGTGACCTGATGGACAGCATAGTTTTTGTTTCTGTTTTTTACTTGCTACTGACAGGGGACAAATGGGATATCTTTATGCCTCCTATAAATGTAATGTCTTACACATTGACTGACTCATGTATATTTGGTATTTCCACCCTTCTGTTTTCAGCAAATGCTCTACTTTATATCTAATGAGTCACACTAGCTTTTACACTTAGTTTCATCTGTCCTTGTTATTTGTTCTCTGATTAGCAGAGATGAGTACACTTTTTTAAAAATTGTATAATTGACACACAGTCATCTCCCCATATCCATGGGTTCCCCATCCACAGATTCAACCAAACTTGGAGTTTAGTCTGTGGTTGGTTGAATCTGGGAATGTGGATGGTTGACATGGAGGACCGATGGCCCTATGCCACTTTATATAAGGGACTTGAGCATCCCTGGATGTTGGTATCCGAGGAGGTCCTGGACCAATCCCCTGCAGATACCTAGGGATGACTGTATAACATTACCTTAGTTTCAGGTGTACAACATAATGATTCGATGTTTTTATACACTGTGAACTGATCACCACAATAAGTATAGTGAACAACTATCACTGTAAATAGTTACAATTTATTTCTTGTTATAAAGACTCTTGAGATGTACTGTCTGAGCAGCTTTCAAATGTGCAATAGAGTGTTACTAACTAGAGTCATCATGCTGTACAATACATGCCCAAGACTTACTTATTTTATAACTGGAGGTTTGTACTTTTTGATTCCCCTACTGACTTCACCTACCTCCACCCCTTGCCGCTGGCAACACCAATCTATTTTCTGTATTTATTACCTTGATTTTTCTTTTTTCTTTTGAATTCTGTGTATAAATGAGATCATACTGTGTTTGTATTTCTCTGTTTGACTTATTTCACTTAGCATAATGCCCTCAAGATTTGTTCATATTGTCACAGATGGCAAGATTTCACTTTTCATGGTTGAATAATATTCCATTGTATGTCTGCTTGTCTATCTATCACAATTTCTCTATCCATCCATTTCTTAATCAACATTTAGGTTGTTTCGAGATCTTGGCTATTGTCAGTAATGCTGCAGCAATATGGGGAATGTATATATCTTTCAAAATTAGTGTTTTTGTTTTCTTCAAAAAATGCCCAGAAGTGTAATTGCTGGATCTTATGGCATTTTTATTTTTAATTTTTTGAGGAACCTCCAGCTGTTTTTCCACGGTGGATGTTACAATTTACATTTCCAACAACAGTGCACAATGGTTTCCTTTTTTCCATATCCTAGCCAAGATTTGTTATTTCTTGTCTTTTTGATAACAGCCATTCTAACAGGTGTGGTAAGATCTCAATGTGGTTTTGATTTGCATTTTCCTGATGATTAGTGATGTTGAGCATCTCTGAATGTAACTATTAGGCCATTTGTATCTCTTCTTTTGAAAAATATCTATTCAGATCTTCTGCCACTTTTGTAACAAGATTGGTTTTTTTTTTCTTTTTCTTTTTGCTATTCAATGTTATGAGTTTTTTATTCTTTACGTATTTCACATATTAACCCATTATCACATATATGATTTGCAAATATTTTCTCTTATTCCATAATTTGCCTTTTTATTTTATTGGTTTCCTTTGCTGTGCAGAAACTTTTGAGTTTGATGTAGTTCTATTTGCTCATTTTTACTTTTGTTGTAAAATTTGAAAAATTATCACTAAGATTGATGTCAAAGAGTTTACTGCATATCTTTTCTTCCAAGAGTTTTATGGTTTCAGGCCTAACATTCAAGTCTTTAATGCATGTTGAGTTAATTTTTGTGTATGGTGTAAGATAGTGGTCTAGTTTCATTCATTTGCATGTGGCTGTCCAGTTTTTGCAGCAACATTTGTTGTAGAGACTGTTCTTTCCCAATTGTATATTCTGAGCTACTTTCTCGTAAATTAATTGATCATATATGCATAGGTTTATTGCTGCACTCTCTTATTCTGTTCCATTAATATGTGTCTGTTTTATGCTAATAACATCCTGTTTTGCTTTATATTACTTTGTAATATAGTTTGAAATCAGGGTGCATGATGCCTCCAGCTTTGCTCTTATTTCTCAAAATTGTTTTCGGTATTCAGGGTCTTTTATGGTTCAATAGAAATTTTAGGACGATTTGTTCTATTTCTGTGAAAAATACCATTGGAAGAATCTGTAATTTGCTTGGGGTAGTATGGACATTTTTACAATATTAATTCTTCCAACTCATGAGCATGGAAGTTCTTTTTTTGTGACGTCTTCAATTTATTTCATCAGTGTCTCATATTTTTCAGTGTACAGGTCTTTCACCTCCTTGGTTAAATTATTCCTAGGTATTTGGTTCATCTTGATGGAATTGCAAATAGGATTGTTTTCTTAATTTCTCTTTCTGAGAGTTCATTATTAGCATGCAGAAACACAACATTTTTGTATTTTGATTTTGTATCATGCCACTTTACTGAATTTATTTATTAGTTCCAACAGCTTTTTTAATAAAAGTCTTTAGGGTTTTTATACATAATATCATGTCATCTACAAACAGTGACAGTTTTACTTCTTCATTTCCAACTTAGATATCTTTCATTTCCTTTTCTTTTATGACTGCTATGGCCAGTGCTTCCAATACTATGTTGAATAAAAGTGGAGAGAGTAGACACTCTTGAGGAAATGTCTTGGAGGAAATGCATTCAGCTTTTCACCATTGAGTATGATGATAGCTGTGGGTTTGTCATAAATGGCCTTTATTATATTGAGATACATTCCCTCTAACTTTGTTGAGAGTTTTTATCATAAATGGATGTTGAATTTTAAAATACTTTTTCTGTATCTATTGAGATGATCACATGATTTTTTAATCTTTCATTTTGTTAATTTGCTGTCTAACATGGATTGATTTGCACATGTTGAACCATCCTTGTGTCCTTGGAATAAATTCCACTTGATCATGGTGTATGATCCTTTTAAAGTGTTGTTGAATTTCGTTTGCTAATATTTTGTTGAGATTTTTGTGTCTATGTTCACCAGGGATATTGACCTGTAATTTTTTTTCCTGTGACTTCCTTGTCTACTGTTGGTATCATGGTTTTACAGGCCTCATAAAGTGAGTTTGAAGTGTTTCCTCCTCTTCTGTTTTTTGAAAGAGTTCGAGAAGCATTGGTTTCAATTCTCTTTGAATGTTTAGTGGAAAACAACAATGAAGTTGTCAGGTCCTGAACTTTTGTTTGGTGAGAGGTTTTAGATTACTGATTCAATCTCTTTACAAGTAATTGATTTATTCAGTTTTTCTGTTTCTTCATGATTCAGTCTTGGTAGGTTGTATGTTTCCAGGAATTTATCCTTTTCTTCTAGGTTGTCAAATTTGTTGATGTGTATTTGTCAATAGTAGTCTCTTATGAACCTTAAACCTTTGTACTTCTGTGGTATCAGTTCTAATGTTTTCTCTTTCTCTTGTGATTTTGTTTATTTGAGTCCTCTTTTTTCTTGGTGCATGTAGCTAGAAGTTTGTCAATTTTATTTCTCTTTTCAAAGAATCAGCGCTTAGTTTCGCTGATCTTTTCTACTGTCTTCTAGCCTCCATTTATTTCTGCTCTGTTTTTATTTCCTTCCTTCTGCTAACTTTAGACCTCATTTTTTTTTTCTTTTTCTAGTTCCTTGAAGTGTGAAGGTAGGTTGTTTGAGATTTTTCTTGTTTCTTGTGGTGGAATTTATCATTATGAACTCCCTCTTAAAACTGCTTTTGCTGCATCCAATAACTTTTCGTATTTTGTATTTCCATTCTCATTTGTCTCAAAATGTCTTTTGAATTCTCTTTTGTTTTACTTTTTGACCCATTGGCTATTCAGTAGCACAGTAGCATGTTGTGGAATTGGCACATATTTGTGAATTTTCCAGTTTTCTTCTTGAAATTGACCTCTAGATTCAGAGCATTGTGGTTGTAATAGTTGCTTGATATGATTTTAGTCTTTGTAAAGCTATTAAAACTTGTTATTTGGTTTAACATATAATCTATTCTGGAGATCCATGTGCACTTCAAAAGAATGTGAATTCTGTTGCTTTGGGATGGAATGGTGTATATATATCTGTTAAGTCCATCTGGCCTAATTTATCATTTAAGGCCAAAGTTTCCCTATTGATTTTCTGTCTGGATGATATATCCATTGATATAACTGGGGCATTAAAGTCTTCTTGTAGTATTGTATTCCTATTTCTCCCTTTAGGTCTGTTAATATTTGCTTTATATATTTTGTGCTCCTGTGTTGGGTACATAAATATGTACAAATGTTACATCCTTTTATTAGATTGACTCTTACCATTTTGCAATGCTCTCCTCTTTCTCTTATTACAGTCTTTGTTTAAAGTCTTTTTGTCTGACGTAAGTATAGCTACCCCAGCTTTCTTTTGGTTTCCATTTCCATGAAATATAATTTTCTATCCCTTAACTTTCAGTGTGTATGCGTTCTTACATCTGAAATGAGTCTTTTGTTGGCAGCAGATAGATGCATCTTTAAAAAAAAGTCCATTCAGCCAATCTTTGTCTTTTGATTGGAGAATTTAATCCATTTACATTTAATGTAGTTATTGACATATATGTTCTTATTACCATTTTGTTAATTGTTATTTGTCTGTTTTATAGTTTCTCTCTGTTCCTTTCTTCTCTTCCTTTTTGGTTTCATAACATTTTTTGTGGTGTGCTTAGATTCCTTTCTCTCTATCTTTTGTGCATCTATTACAGGTTTCTGCTTTGTGGTTCTCATGAATCTTATATATAATAACATTATAACATGCACATAAAGGCTTACATATAACAACGCATTTATAACAGTCTATTAGTTCGTAACTACTTAAGTTTGAATACATTTTAAAGCTCTACATTTTTACTCTCCCACATGTTTTATGTTTTTGATGTCAAATCTACATGTTTTTATGTTGTAAATCCCTTAAGTAATTATTGTAGTTAGTTGTTTTTACTACATTTTTTTTTTTTTTTTTTTTTTGCAGTATGCGGGCCTCTCACTGTTGTGGCCTCTCCCATTGTGGAGCACAGGCTCTGGACACGCAGGCTCAGCGGCCATGGCTCACGGGCCTAGCTGCTCCATGGCATGCGGGATCCTCCTGGACCGGGGCATGAACCCATGTCCCCTGCATCGGCAGGTGGACTCTCAACCACTGCACCACCAGGTAAGCCCCTGTTTTTACTACTGTTGACTTTTAACCTTCATACTACCTTTAGTATATTTCGTTTTACCAGTGAGATTTATATTTTCATATGTTTTTTTGTTACTAATTAGAACCCTTTTTTCATTTTATAAAAAAACCCTTTAACATTTCTTGTAAGGCTGGTTTAGTGGTAATTTATTCTTTTAGTTTTTTTAGCATCTATTTTCTTTTTTTCTGATTTTTACTTATTTTTTTATTGAAGTATAGTTGATTTACAATGTTTCAGGTGTACAGCAAAGTGATTTAATTATACACACACACACATATACTATTTTTTCAGATGCTTTGCCATTATAGTTTATTACAAGATATTGAATATAGTTCCCTGTGCTATAAACTAGGACCTTGTTGTTTATTTTATATATAGTAGTGTGTATCTGTTAATCCCAAATTCCCAGTTATTCCTCCGCCCTTTCCCCTTTGGTAATCATAAGTTTGTTTTCTATGTCTGTGAGTCTATTTCTCTTTTGTAAATAAGTTCATTTGTATCTTTTTTTTAGATTCCCCATATAAGTAATATTGTATGACATTTGTTTTTGTCTGACTTACTTCTCTTAGTATGATAATCTCTAGGTCCATCCATTTTCCTTCAAATAGAATTATTTCATTCTTTTTGTATGGCTGAGTAATACTCCATTATAAATAAATAAATAAATAAATAAATAAATAAATAAATAAATAAATAAATAAATAAATTTCTGTAACATCTTACAGAAAAATCAAAATGAACTTTTTGGCCAACACAATACATATATATATACACACACACCACATCTTCTTTATCCATTCATCTGGCAATGGACATTTAGGTTGCTTCCATGCCTTGGCTATAGTAAATAGTACTGCTATGAACACTGGGGTGCATATATCTTTTCTAATTAGAGTTTTCATCTTTTCTTGATATATGTCCAAGAGTGGGAATGGTAACTCTAGTTTTAGTTTTAAAAGCAACCTCCAGACAGCTTTTCCATAGTGGCTGCACCAATTTACATTCCTACCAACAGTGTAGGATGGTTCCCTTTTCTCCACACCCTCTCCAATATTTCTTATTTGTAGACTTTTTGATGATGGCCATTCTACCTGGTGTGAGGTGGTGCCTCATTGTAGTTTTGATTTGCATTTCTCCAATAATTAATGATGTTTAACATCTTTTCATGTGGCTGTTGGTCATCTGTATGTCTTCTTTGGAGGAATGTCTATTTAGATCTCCCGCCCATTTTTAATTGGGTTATTTGTCTTTTAGATGTTAAACTGTATAAGTTATTTGTATAATTTGGAAATTAAGAGCTTGTCGGTTGCATCATTTGCATATTTTCTCCCAGTTCCTAGGTTTTTTCTTTTTATTTATGGTTTCTTTTGCTGTGCAAAAGCTTTTAAGTTTAATTAGGTCCCATTTGTTTATTTTTGCTTTTGTTTCCACTACTCTAGGAGACAGATCCAAAAACATATTGCTGCAATTTATGTGAAAGCATGTTGTGCCTATGTTTTCCTCTAGGCGCTTTATATTTTCCAGTCTTACATTTAGGTCTTTAATCCATTTTGAGTTTATTTTTGTATATGGTGTTAGAGAATGATGTAATTTCATTCTTTTACATGTAGCTGTTCAGTTTTCCTAGCACCACTTATTGAAGAGACTGTCTTTTCTCCATTGCATATTCTTGCCTCTGTTGTTGTAGATTATTTGACCATTTGGGGGTGGGTTTATTTCTGGGCTTCCTATCCTGTTCCATTGAGCTATGTGTCTGTTTTTGTGCCAGCACTATACTCTTTTGATTACTGTAGCTTCATATTACAGTGTAAAGTCAGGGCATGTGATTCCCCAGCTCCATTCTTCTTAAGATTGTTTTGACTATTTGGGGTTTTTGGTTTTTCCATACAAATTTCAAAATTTTTGTTCCACTTCTGTGAAAAAGGCCACTGGTAATTTGATAGGGATTGCAATGAACCTGTAGATTGCCTTGGGCAGTATGATCATTTTAACAATACTGATTCTTCCAATCAAAAAACATGATATATCTTTGCATCTGTTTGTGTGGTATTCAGTTTCTTTCATCAGTGTTTATATTTTCTGAGTGCAGCTCTTTTGCCTCATTACGAAGTTTTATTCGTAGGTAGGTCACTCTTTTTGATGTGATGGTAAATGGGATTGTTTCTTTAATTTTTCTTTCTGATATTTCATTGTTAGTGTATAGAAATGCAACAGATTCCTATATATTAATTTTTATCCTGAAACTTTACTGAATTCATTGATGAGCTCTAGTAGTTTTCTGGTTGCATCGTTAGGATTTTCAATGATGACTTTTCCAGGTAGAATATTCTTGGTTGAAAGTATTTTGTTTTCATTTCTGTTTTTGTTTTTTTCCAGCATTTTGAATGTATCATGCCTCCCCCTTCAGGCCTGCAAAATTTCTGCTGCAAATTCTGCTGACAGTCATATGGAGTTTCTTTGTATAGACCAAGTTATTTCTCTCTTGCTGCTTTTAAGATTCTGTCCTCTTTTACTTTTGATTTTTTAGTTATAATGTCTCTTGATGTGGAAATCTTTGGGTTCATCTTATTTTGCACTCTCTGTACTCCTGGAGCTGGATGTCTGTGTGCTTCCCCAAGTTAGGGAAGTTTTCAGCCATTATTCCTTTGAATAAGTTCTCTTTTCCTTCCTTGCTCTCTTCTCCTTCTAGGACCACTGTAATGAGAATGTTACTCCACTTGATGTTGTCTCATAATTCCGTTAAATTATCTTCCCTTTTTCTCATTCTTTTTGATGTTCTGATTGGGTGAGTTCTACTGCCCTGTCTTTGAGTTCATTGACTTTTTCTTTTGCTTCATCTGCTCTGATGATAAACCTCTCTTAGTGTATTTTTCAGTTCAATTATTGTATTCTTCAGCTCTGTGACTTTTTTTCTACAAAGTATTTAATTTATTTTTTGGGAAGGGGCCTTCATTTTATTTTATTTATTTATTTTTAACACCTTTATTGGGGTATAATTGCTTTACAATGGTGTTAGTTTCTGCTTTATAACAAAGTTAATCAGCTAAACATATATCCCCATATCTCCACCCTCTTGCGTCTCCCTCCCACCCTCCCTATCCCACCCCTCTACATGGTCACAAAGCACCAAGCTGATCTCCCTGTGCTATGCAGCTGCTTCCCACTAGCTATCTGTTTTACATTTGGTAGTATATATAAGTCCATGCCAATCTCTCACTTTGTCCCAGCTTACCCTTCCCAGTCCCCGTGTCCTCAAGTGCATTCTCTGCATCTGCATCTTTATTCCTGTCCTGCCCCTAGGTTCTTCATAACCAACTTTTTTCTTTAGATTCCGTAAATATATATGTGTGTTAGCATATGGTATTTGTTTTCTTCTTTCTGACTTACTTCACTCTTTATGACAGACTCTGGGTCCATCCACCTCACTACAAATAACTCAATTTTGTTTCTGTTTATGGCTGAGTAATATTCCATTATATATATGTGCCACATCTTCTTTATCCATTCGTCTGTAGATGGACACTTAGGTTGCTTCCATGTCCCGGCTATTGTTAATAGTGCTGAAATGAACATTATGGTACATGACTCTTTTTAAATTACGGTTTTCTCAGGGTATATGCCCAGTAGTGGGATTGCTGGGTCGTGTGGTAGTTCTATTTTTAGTTTTTTAAGGAACCTCCATACTGTTCTCCATAGTGGCTGTATCAATTTACATTCCCACGAACAGTGCAAGAGGGTTCCCTTTTCTCCACACCCTCTCCAGCATTTATTGTTTCTAGATTTTTTGATGATGGCCATTCTGACTGGTGTGAGGTGATACATCATTGTAGTTTTGATTTGCATTTCTCTAATGATTAGTGATGTTGAGCGTCCTTTCATGTGTTTGTTGGCAATCTGTATATCTTCTTTGAAGAAATGTCTATGTAGGTCTTCTGCCCATTTTTGGATTGGGTTGTTTGTTTGTTTAATATTGAGCTGCATGAGCTGCTTGTAAATTTTGGAGATTAATCCTTTGACAGTTGCTTCATTTGCAAATATTTTCTCCCATTCTGAGGGTTGTCTTTTCATCTTGTTTATGGTTTCCTTTGTTGTGCAAAAAGCTTCATTAGGTCCCATTTGTTTATTTTTGTTTTTATTTCCATTTTTCTAGGTGGTGGGTCCAAAAGGATCTTGCTGTGATTGATGACATAGCGTGTTCGGCCTATGTTTTCCTCTAACAGTTTTACAGTGTCTGGCCTTACATTTAGGTCTTTAAGCCATTTTGAGGTTTTTTTGTGTATGGTGTTAGGGAGTGTTCTAATTTCATTCTTTTACATGTAGCTGTCCAGTTTTCCCAGCATCAATTATTGAAGAGGCTGTCTTTTCTCCATTGTATATTCTTGCCTCCTTTATCAAAAATAAGGTGACCATATATACCCGGGTTTATCTCTGGGCTTTCTGTCCTGTTCCATTGATCTATAGTTCTGTTTTTGTGCCAGTACCATACTGTCTTGATTACTGTACCTTTGTAGTATAGTCTGAAGTCCAGTGATTCTTTAAGTGGAGTTGTAGATGGGCCAGAAAAGGCAGATGAAGAGAGAGCAGCCACCGTGTCTCTAATACATAGAACTTCAACCAGAAACACTGAAGTAAGAGGTGGAACACACCTGCAACAAATTCCAGCTCCAAAGATAATTATTGTGTAGCTCAGACATTGATAATGGGTTAAGATTGACAGATTATTGCATATGTAAAAATCTAATATATAGCTAGGTTTTTTTTTTTTCCTGAAATGATACCCCCTTTACCTCTTTCTGAGAACTAAAAGCTTTATAGATTGTTCTCTTTCTTCATGCACTTGTCAGCAACAATAAGCCTCAACCCATTTTAAGATGCTGTAGACTCTCTAATTTATGTTAACCCATTTGTAGATGCTATACATTTTCAAACTTAAGTTTTGAACACCAGTAGTTTTGTGGTGATTAAACAATTTTGAATGAAAATATGCCTGTCTAAAATATGGGGTAGTTTTTCTACAAAACAAATTCATCCTTGTGTACAATTTACACTTTCTCTGGGGCAATCAGCAGGTCAACGTTTAATGCATTCCCAAAAAGTGCTCCACTCCCACCTCAGCATGTGCACATGGGCACACACACACATATCCAAACCCATTTTTCACATAAATAAATCTATCTCCCATTTTTTTAAAGCAAGTATTATACTTTCTACTGGGCATTTTTAATGTGTTTCACTTATCTCTGTGTATGGATTTTTTTCCTCTGCATAATTTATAGAATTCAGGGAAAATACGGTGAGGAATGATAATGATTAGAATATACATGTATTTAGTTGAACGGTACTAAAGACATATAAGTCAAAACTTTTTTACTGATACCCAAATACTATGGAGGTGCATTCCTTTATGAAGAGTTAAAATCTGAGTCACTGATTGGTTATGCAATTCTACCATGAGGTGGATATGTAATTTCTCAACCAATTCTTTTGAACAGTTTCTACTTTACATCGTTCAGCCCTACTTAGTTTAAGATTTAAAGAAGTATCCTTTATATTCCTCCCTGATCAACATGTCCACAAATATCCTAATGCAGCAAAAGTAGTCTCAAGTATCAGAAGAGGATGTTTAGGATCTCATCTGTCCATATCTTAGGGGGATACTTTTTTCTGTTGCCAATAAATGAGAGGACATTATTACATCAGTATGTTTTGAGTAGCTTCAGATTTTCAAAAGATCCTTCTGAACTGGTGGTATCTTGGTTTGGGGTTTTCAGTATTTACCCTGGCAGCTAACATGAGGAGATTAATTATTCTTGATTTTAGTATCTCAACAAACCAGTTACTAATAATTTATCCTAGAAACCTCTGTGTATAAAACACAAACAGAATGTGGTCCACCTTTCCTTTCTATGGGGAGCCTTTTTAGGGGGCCTAGTGCTCTCTGCCATAAGTGAACCCCTGCTAACGAAAGGGGTTATGTAACAATATATCTTCTAATAAAAAGGAAAGATCCTTCATAGTCTAGACTTTAAGTACTACAACTCTAAAGCATGACCAAGTATCTTTTTATGTCCTTTTCCCCCAACTAGCTCAAAAAATTACCTAAGGAAAAAGTAGTCAAGGTTGAATTTAGAGATGTTTCAGAAGGAAATGTAGATGCATAAAGAATTAAAAATTCAGATAGAATGCGTCAGTCAGAAAACTAGAGTAAATATTTTGTGACACAACAGGAACTAGGCAAAGCACAGGAATTTAAGGAAGAACATCTTTTAATGTTTGAAACCAGTCTTTCTGTGGTGACTATAAAAGCAAGAAATACTACAACAAATAACTATGAATGGACATTCTACTCTTTGTAATCTCCCACACAATAATTTCTGTATTATCATTTACATCTCTTAATACTAGCGCAGCATTCTGAAGTTGCCAAGCATAAGTTGTATACAACTGAGTGAAAAGATCAAAATCTACTCAGATTTCCAAAAGAACTGCAGAACATGGAAAATGACAGTCCCAAAAATGTCCATTTGTATGATCATTGATAAAAATATACGCCCATATTGTTATAAACAGCATGGTTATAGTGCCTACTGATGCTGTACAAAGGATTCCATAGAGAAAGAAACTTAAGTAATGTATAATAAATGGTTCATAGGCCAGTCATTTAGTTTCCATTTTTAAACGTCTTTCAAAATGGCTCATGCCCATGAAATGCAGTGTCCTGACAGTCCTGGGGTCTGTGTATTGCAGGGACACTGATGAGGGTAGTGATGTTTTTCCCTTTGATGAGGACGACAAGAGTTCAGGGTCCAGGATTTGTTTAGAACATCCACCCCTTTTCTGAATTTAGCAAAAGGGAACCAATCAGTGAATCAGTACCAAATAAAAATAACTGGATCATGCTGAAGCCACATCTGTAGAAACTGAAATCCATTCCATCGTGAACATGTTCAATTTTAAAAGTTACTGCTTTTTGTTCAAAGTGTGGATTTTAATGACATCTTAATAATCCTTTAGAAATGTGCTGCTTCTCAGTGCAGAGAACAAAAGTGCCGCCAGTTCTTCAACTGTAAGGTAAGGTGTGTTTTGCAAACATAAAGCATATTAAATCTTCATTTTGTAGGTCAATATTAAGAAAGGTCCTCATGTAGCTGGTGCATAAATGTCGGCTCATTTGCTTCCTGGAAAGCAGAAGAAAGGTAAGTACTTATCAGAAAGTCGTGGAAAAATAAAACAGGTAATATTCAAATTCTAAATACTGAGGATGTCATGTTTTCTAGTAATTAGCCCAATTTCTCAAGCTGCAGAGAAAAATTCTCTGATGAACTTCATGGATAAGGCAGTTATTTTCCCATTCCAGGATACATGGAAGGCTGCTTCCCAGCTCTCAAGAGCTGCGCATGGCCAGATAAGGAGGGGTAGCTCGTTAAATCTGCTCTGGGTGAGCATTTCCACTCTTTGCTGTCCCTTCAGACCATTCTCCATTTAGCGGTGTATACACTGCTAATTTTGAAAGGACTATTGGCTTACTCTCTTTGTGATTCATTGAGTAAAAGCACACCTTAGCTCCACCATCTTTGCTTTACTCCCTCTTGTACGTCCATCTCCTTATTTTTCAATTGTTTATAAATCTTCCCAGAGGCATAATTATTATAATATTCGAAACTGAAGCTTGTTTAAGGAAATCTATATCTGTGATTCTTCTAAACCTAGTAAATCAGGTAATCTACAGAGAACAGTGTTCTTCTCTATTTGTATAGAAAAGAAAACAGACATATCATTGTGTAAAGAGCAGTAACTTTTCCTTGTAACAGTCAAATGTTTAAGCCAAGTCAATATACTTGTTGATAAAGTTTTCAGTCTTTCACCTTAATTTAGCCACATAGAGACCCAAGATATTGGACATTCAGGGCTCATTAAGCACTGATGAAATAGATCATATAATTTTAATAATAGAGAATAGTATCAGAAAATTTTTACAACTACTATGTACTTCATTTTGAAAAGCATATTCTCCCACTACAACAAGGTTTTGTTGTAAATTGGCTTTTCAGTGAATGATCTCTTCTATCTATTATATAAATGGTCATATGAAGTACTTTGTTTAATCATAACTCATTTGTTACTGGACTGATGACAGGTCTTAATGGTGATGCCGTATTTCCTTTATTTATTATAATGTGAATGTATTAAGTCAGCATTTTGAATACATTCTGTCCAAAATGATTGTAGGCAGAATTGTTCAGTCTTCTTTTCAGGGAATAAATATAGGCTGAAAACATCAGAACAAAAGATAGAGTTGCCTTCCTAGGCCCAAGCTCTCAATCTCACACACAAAAAATATTGGTCCCAAAATGCCACTTCATTTTTTTTAATGTTCAATTTGACTGATTCACATTTTGGAAATGGATAATTTTGCAGTTAAAATTTACAATTTTCTGGAACGTCTCCAAAAGACAGAAGGATGGTGATGGATCCATGGCTATTGGAAACTCATAAAATTTTATTAGGGATTAGTTGTGATAATTCATGTAAAATATTTAGCATGATTTTGGCACATTAAGAAGGTCAATAATTATCAGTGGCAGCTCCAGAATTTCTATATAAGACAGCTTACGGTCAACAACCTGATTGAAAGTAGAGTAAGAAGACTTGTTTTGAAATTGTAATTTTTCATAGCAAGTATATTGTTTTTATTTAGATTCCACATTTTTTTTTGATGTTCCCGGAAAGGAAGGGTGGATGGAAGCTATGGGTAAGTGGAAAATCACCCCCGCCCCCGGCTCAGGCCATACCAACGCCACGTATGATCATTAAAGAAAGGCTTCCATTTAGGAAAGATAGGGTCAGACATTCATTCCTCTATGTATAAGGGGGCACAGGCACTAATGTCTAAAACACAGAGGCCTGAACCGTCTCTTCAGTTTTGCTAAAACTCCTATCTGTCCGCATTTACCTGATTTTTCCTGTAAACTCTGAGTAATTTGGTTTTACTATGTTGAACACTTTTTGTCTCTATTTTCTTGTACTGTTGTATTCAGTTCTAGCTCCCGAATTGTAAGCTCCCAAATTGTAATCATTCATCAGGGCTTCCACATCATGATTTTGGACAGCATATCTATATGCAGCAACTCTGTTTTAATATGCTATCTTCATTTTAAAACAGCATATTTTTATCTTATCTATATCATTTATTGAGTTTTTAATTCTCATTAATTTTTAGCTTAGCTAATCTAAATTTTCCCTTTTATTTTCTTTTCCTTTGTAAATTTCAGTCTCCCCTAATATCTACCATTTTCAGTTTCACATACCCTTTCCTAGTCAGAGATATATTTAATTATTTGTGATTTTTTAAAATAACTAGCTAGAAATAATCAAGAAAGAAAATTTAGTACATGTATAGCTTTTGTGCAACATTCTAACTTTTCAAAGGTGACAATTTCATAATTTAGCCCAGTCCTCCCAGAATAAAGATGAAATGTAGTGATCTGCTTAATATTAATAGGCCTTATTACTCATTCAGGCTTTGTTTATAATTTACATTAAGCATCTCAAAACTTCAAGGATGTGCTAAAAATGCTAGATGACTAGACATATCCAGAAATATTTGAAGCCTAGTTTATAACCTCTTTTTGATAAAATGCAAACATGTAATATATAAACTAATGTTATTAAAGCCATATATAATTTTTGTTATATACTTACTTAATTTACTCTCTTTGATCTGCATGCACAGTATGAAATCATAAAAAAAATAAACATCACCACACCAACACTGAGTAAGGTAATTTCTACCAGGCCAAGGAGGTTTATTTTTCCAGTCACTTGATTTCTGAACATTTCTGCCTTCTCATCACCAATGGTACCAGTCTGTAATCAAGTTAATAAATAACGTTATTTGGTTAGATTTGGGCACAAAATACTCAACTCTCCACTTAAGTGTATCACTTTTTTTTTGAAACACCGCATAGATGTTAGTCATCTTTATCTGTAAGACGAGACAATGGAATTCCCTTTGCATGCATGTCAAAGAAGGCAATAAATGCCAAGGTAGAATATTTAGAGAGAGAAATATAATCTTCCTCCCTTGAAACATGTCAGCTAGCATTCTTCAATATACTGATTTCATTGATAAATACAATGGTTTTACTGGAATATTCTCCAGTTTTCTGAAGGTTGTTTCCTAGTGGCAGAGGAAAATGCCAAGGGTCAACAGTTCTCTTCCTCTAAAGGCTTATACAGTTCATTTCCTAATCCTGTGGCTAATCAGTTCCCTGATTTGTACTAAAATATCTTGTCAGGCACTAGAGAGACTGCCTACATCTACTCTAACCTGGTTTTGATAAGTTTGGTTGGCTTTTATTAGCACTACAACATTCACATGGAGTTATTTGGAGTTACACGTTTACATGACTCTTTCCTAACATATGCATTATGACAGGAAAAATTGTTTAATAAACATTACGAAAATAACACTGAAATCTAACATAAGCGTGATACTTCTGTGTGATTTGGTACTCAAAATAATTATTATATAATTAATAATATATAAATCTCCCATATATACAATGGAAACACAAGTTCAAATACTATATATGTGTATTCAATTTTCAAACATCAAAAGCTTTTTCTGTCTACCAAGAAGTTTACTGTTTTTAGTGACTAAGAAATAAAAATACAAACCTCATTAAGCCAAAGAATAGGCACAAAATAGTTCTGCTTCAGACCCTTTAATGCTCTGTAATAAACATTGAAAATAATTATGAATATATATAATAATATACTACCCATATATGACAGAAATGTTAATAACTATTAGTGAAAATAAATTTTCAGAAATTAGCTGCTCTTGAAACTTGGTTAAGTACCTTGCTGTTTGTTCCCTGTAGTGAATCATTTAAATTTTAATATGGCTGTTTCTCAGACATCTTTCACGCTTATAAATCTCTCTAATACACATTTCTAATTAGACTGACTTTTTCTAAGCACATGTTTTGTCCTTTCAAAAAATTATATGCAGGAAACTAAAATATGAATGCTAGAAACTATTCTCTTGAAAATATTTGGACAGCTAGCAAAATGAGCAGTGCCACAAATACTCATTCCAAAATATGTGTAAATACCATTACAATACACACTAGATATAATTCTAAATTACAAATGAAAGTTATAAGCATTTAGTAATCATTTAATGACATAAAGCCAAATAGAAGGTGAAAGTTTTATTATTTCCACTTCCTGTCATAGATATACCCACATTCTTACAAGGAGGTAGTAAAAATCATAATGAAACTTTTTCCAAGGGACTCACTCAATTTTTCTTGCTGGCTTGACCAATATGTTGATCTGCAGCCGTTTTGCAAATCGTAAGGTAAATCCAGTTATCTAAAAAGAGAACAAACTAAAAAATTACCAACTTATTTTAAAAACATTCTTTTATAATATCCAAAACTTATTTTTACTGTTATATAGAACCTAAGGTGAAACTGTTGTACTTAAAACTTGTGAAATTTATTAAATAATTAATTGGACTTATTAAATATTACATACAAAACTGTCCATAATTACATTTTATGTGTATATGCCTGTGTGTATACAGATGTATACACACATGCATATATATGTGCACGCACGCACAATTTTTTGCCCAAACTACCGTCAAGGTTTTAGTTAGATTTTTGATTTTTATCTGAACTGGTTTTGGCGAATCAACAACAACAACAGTAGTGAAACGTAGAACTCATGTAGTCAGTTTAAATCCTGAACTATATATTGTCAAATATATATTCAGTCAGAAGCCATGTATCATCCGTATAATTATAATGCTACTTCTGTCATTATTTAAACTGAAACATGACTACTAAAATCCTGGCATTTCATTTAACTGTTGACAAGGGAATATTAAAATAAAAGTTAAAACTGTTACACTATAGGAAATTTAGTAGATTTTTTTTACACTAAGTATATCATAGATCTTGCCTCAAATGCACATATACCCATAAAACTTTTTAAATCCCTCATAGTATACAGTGTCCCTTCATGTAAGCAATACTTGCAGATAAGTATAAAAGAAGCATAAGAGAGTACCTTATACCAAATTGTTTTAAACTGATTAGAATCATTTCCATCATTGCTATTCCTGACCTTTGCTGAAAAACTAAAATTGAATTACCTTGACATTTCATAAGCAACAATAGGAAGAAATCAACATAAGTTTCATTGAAATAAAAGTAATTTATCAAGATTGTGATACAATAAATATCAATAAATGTGACTGACAAAAGGAGAGAATTTAATTTTTCCTTCATTTTAAAAAAACAGATGGGATAAATAATGTATTTGCTTACAGGTTCAACATCTAAGTACGTGCTGTGTTCTTCTTCATTTGGACTTAAGCCTTCAATAGGTTGTGAAATATCAGGACTTGCATATAGAAAATGAGGAAGTGAAATATACACAGGTTTTCCTGAAAACAAGGTTTAAGAGACAATTGGGATAAATTGTTTTCCTCATTTCATATACCACTTAGGAAAGACTTCCTTGAAAATAAAGCTGCTTAAGTTAGAAAGAGAAATGCATAAAGTTGGCTTTGAATACTAACTGGGGGATGAGGGTGAGGGAAAATTATTATGTCTGATTGCTTTTTGATCAAAAATAAAATATAAATTTCTGCATCATCCTACTAACCATTCAGTTGATGTCTGTCGTTTATCCCTTAGGTGTTTATTTTCAATATGTAATGCTTAGCTGCTGAACGCAAAGTTACAACCATTATACCTCATGTTTCAGGCAGTAGTATGTCTATGGACTGAGAATTTGTTTAAGAGGCTTTTGTTTCTTTATTCTCACCCATTCCAATATGAAGAAGGTGAGCAAAATAAGATAGATAGACTCCAAATTTCATGTTTGAATCAATTCTTGTCTCAGACACCCTGAAATATACTTATTTTAATTTACCATTTTCTGGGGTAGGAAAGGTTAGAAAAACGTCAGATGGGTAAGTTAGGATGCTCAGAATATTCTGGGAACTATTTTCATTTTACCCTAAATCTATAAGGAGCAACAGGGATTCTGCACAGCAAAGAAAACCATCAAAAGATGAAAAGGGTATCTATGGGATGGGAAAAAAATATTTGAAAAATGCATATCCCGTAAGTGATTAACATCCAAAATATATAAAAAATTCACACCACTCAAAAAAATAAATAACCCAATTAAAAAATGAGCAAAGGACCTGAAGAGACATTTTCCAAAGTAGCACTCGGAAATATCAGTAGGGCTTTACCTAATAATAACTAAGTTTTGCAACACTGAAACGATTGGGACCTCGACAGCGGTACAAAAATCAAAACAAAAATATCCTACCACCACCTTTACTTTCTGCCCTTATTGCTTTCACACTTTAAATTTTTGCTGGAAAGGATTCCTGGGTGAAGTTTAAAGAAAACTACAAATTATGGCATGGATTGTGCCGTTGAGAACTTTTACTCACCGTCTTTGCATTTGCCAATATCTAGCACACCATATGAAGTACAATTTTTGGAGATAATTTTTTCTGTGCAGAAACAGTGATTGTCTGGATTTAGAAGTGGAGATGCGAAAGCCAAGGATGGAAGACTAAATCTATACACAGGTATTCCTTTCAGATTAATTTCGGCTCCAAACACAGCATAGATTGACCTAAACACAGATAAAGATCTTCATTTATACTGAGGACATTTCTCAGAGTTTCCTTTATAGATTAAATATTTATATGACTCCCTCAAGTCCTCTATTTGTGCCCAAGTTAAATTAAAGAAAAATAAAATTTCAATCTTCTACAACTTAATCCTGGAGAGAAAGGCTGCTCACATGCTGGGGTGTGTGCATATGGGTTTTGATATATGTCTCCTACACTCCTGCATTTACCAAGTGTCCACCATAACCCCGGCAACATACCGGGACTCAATACATGTTTTCTAATCCCCTGTTAATTCTAGTTGAAGAAATGCTGCTCTTTTCAGTTTTACAGATAAGGAAAAATTCAGAGATATTAAATGCTTACCCACACCACAAGCGTTTAGAAACAGGGCTAGGATTCAAGGATATCCGTGTGTGTGTGCCAATGCTTTTGTAATAGCTGCTAGGCCCCATCAATTTGAAAAGATGCTATACTGTCTGTAGAGCACATTAACATAGCCCTGTGACTGTGGTATCATCCTCTTTGGACATCTTTACAAAGACTGAACATGCCTTTCTAGAGTTGACTGTTACTACACATACTACTAGTTTAGTAAAAGAATGAAAATATAGTTCTTGCTTAGAAATAACAAAGAAGAAAGTGATTTGCATTATGCAAAATATCCTCCTACATCTTTCAATTTTTTAAAGACTTATGAACACATTATGAATTCCATATTATATTTCTTCTTAATACATCAAGAAAAGACTTCCCTAAATGTACTTTATTTTTCTCAAATAACACGATTATTAAGTATGAGCTTCTTGGTCTGTGTTTTATCTCTTAGGTAAAGAACTGTGACTTCGAGAAATACATCAATGTCTTTGTCTTACCTGCAAATGTCAGAGGAGAAGAACTGCAATACCTGGGTCTTCTCAATGAAAGGTGGAAATGATGCTGCGTCTGTTTAAAAACCAAGCCAGTGGCAAGGGATTAGGTGTAATGTGTGTCCTAGACAAATCTAGAAATCTCGATTCCAGCAGGGTTAAGAGACATAAAATGCAAACTGTATATATAATATTAAACTTCTCCGGTAGCCACATTTTAAAAATGAAAAAAGTATCCGGTATATTTTATTTAACCCAATATATCCAAAATACCATTTTAAATACAATCAATATAAAAATTAACAAAAATCTCAAAATCCAGTGTGTACTGTATACTTACAGCACATTTCAGTTTGTACTAGCTGCATTTCAAGTGCCGAATTGTGGCATGTGCTAGCAGTTACCACATTGAACCAGTCTGTACACCGTACACAATCACTGGTATTCAATTTCATACTAAATTTTCCCACTCCTTAAAAATTAATGAAAGTTAAAAAACAATGGCAAAATCGCACGTTGTTAAAACTGTGATTGTGTGTTTTGAAATCCTCCACCTATCAGTAGAGTAGCACTTTTCTTACCTTGAGGTTCCGTTAGAACTCATTTTGGTAAATGTTGTTCTTACTTTTAGTAACGACTCATTCACCTATCCTAACGTCTGATTAATATTTTTTAAGTCACTTATTGAAGTTCTCTCACTAAACAGAATTTCATGCAAATGGTTGGAAAATGTACACATCAAAATAAAAAGGGCATTTGTTGAGTTTATTGAATCTCTCCTATGGTTATGACCCATGGCACACACTGGATATAAGCAGAAAAAATGAGATTATTCCCCCATTTGCTCCACAAATGAATATCACCAAAATGAGCCACCACTGAATGTGTCTGTTCAAAACAGTAAGACCTATCCTTCAACTATGAATACCACGCTCTTCTTCTGGTAACTGCACTAACCTTGTGATCTTATTACATTTCATTTATATTTTTGTGATAAGTGAAATGTAACAGAAGATCTCAATGAACTTGATACTGCCATTGAGAGAATGTTGGGACAACTGCTGTCCCAACATCGTAGCCATAAAAGGAAAAGAATACCTTGAAAAGCTTTAAAAATGATCTGAAATATCATCGAAAATTGTGTCATAATGACACCAGCAATTACCATGGGCCATGACCATAAGATAGCTGATATTAGCAGGGCTCTTTTTTGTAATACATTCAACTGTAAATCAATATTTTCATTTTCTGTCTCTTTAAACTTACTGAAGAAGGTAGAAGAGGTACATCTAAATCATGATAAAAAACACCTTGGAACACTTGCCATTTCATTAGTCTCTTTTCCCTAGTGCCATAACTAAGAATCTCTCTCACAGGGATTCCATCAGAGTCCTCTGGCCTATTCAGTCTACCTTTGCTCCTAGTTTGTTTCACTGCTTTTTTATTCTTAGATACTTTTAGCTTCATGCCCGATACACATGTATTTATATTATAGTCATTAACGAACCCTCTAATTCCTTTATTTTTTTATTTTTTTGCGGTACGCGGGCCTCTCACTCTTGTGGCCTTTCCTATTGCGGAGCACAAGCTCCAGACGCACAGGCTCAGCAGCCATGGCTCACGGGCCCAGCCGCTCCGTGGCATGTGGGATCTTCCCGGACCGGGGCACGAACCCACGTCCCCTGCCTTGGCAGGCGGACTCTCAACCACTGCGCCACCAGGGAAGCCCTCTAATTCCTCTTTTAAAACTTCTCTACTTCTCTGTTTTGGACAAAGTTTTTAAATATATTTTTAAGCCCATAAACAGTAGTTTACTAGAAGAAGCACAGTATATTTTTCTCTGTGTCTAAGGACTGAAGTTTATGCTTAAGAAATTACTAGAGCTAGTGGTATTGGGACACCTGACTATTTGCAGAAATGAACTGCTGAGAAAGGACCTCCTTACCGATCCCCATGACTCAAAGCACTACAAAGCAAACTCAACGTTTGGTTTTGCTCTTTTCTTCTAGAAGAGTGTTAACAAAATTAAATAAACATGCAAAACTCAGCAATACGTTTGTGAAAATGAATATTCTGTTTCCTTTTTATTCCCTGCCTTTTACATAACTTTGTATTTAACATTTTTCATCTTCATTATATTACCTTTCTATAAAGCATTGTCTCACTGGCTTTGTAAACATTATACTCTGCTTCTGCTTCTTAGCAGCTGAAAGTTCACCTCTGATTTTAATTACCTCCTGGGATTCGATTCCCATTGCTTTTCACAATCAATTCTTTTTTTTATGCCATTTTTACTTTTTTATTATTTTTTATTTATTTTTTTTGCGGTACACGGGCCTCTCACTGTTGTGGCCTCTCCCGTTGCGGAGCACAGGCTCCGGACGCGCAGGCTCAGCGGCCATGGCTCATGGGCCCTGCCACTCCGTGGCATGTGGGAATCTTCCCCCACCGGGGCACGAACCTGTGTCCCCTGCATTGGCAGGCGGATTCCCAACCACTGCGCCACCAGGGAAGCCCTACAATCTTAATTCTTAAAATAATAGGCATATGTGTACTTTGTTTTTTTTTTAAGGAGAATAATAAGCTGGATCTACCACACACTAAATCTAAATTCATAGTACCTTCTTTCTTCACAACTCTAATTCAGAATGTGCATTTCTGCATACATTTTTCATGGTTAGTACACTTATAACCTTGTTTTGTTGCTGTTTTCTCTCTCATTTCTGATCACCTCATTCAAAAATCCGTGGCTCTGTCTTAACAGCTTCACTGATTCTACCTCATATTGAAACCTCAATTTGGATGTATGTTTTACTTTTGTACTTATCTTGATTTTTTAATCCTTTCAGTTTTAAACCATTATGTACACAGTACTTAACAAAAGATGCAGACAGTGACGACTACTCTAAAACTTTCTAACCCCTGACTTCTGTGGCCAGGGAGGGAGTTCAATTAAGTAAAACTTTTATGAAGCAAACATTTCCCCAGGAATGCAGTAAAGGCTCATCTTCAATGGTTGAGCTTCAGAAATCCCATCACATTAGACAGACATTTACTAAGCCTACATAAGAACAGAGACTCTGAATTATGTTGCAGGGATACAAAGATAGGTAAACGCATACCCTCAAACTCCAGAACACTGTAGGTACCCTGGTGGATGTGTGGGAGAAAGGAGTTGGTTTCACTGTGATTATTACCACAAAACAAATGCCCTTACCTGTACCATTAATCATGTCACAATAACTTGGCCAATAGGAGAGATTCCTTAGGAATAAAAAAAAAAAAAGAAAGAAAATGATCAGTCTCATTTCAAGAGCACGTTTTCACATTACATTGTCTATTATGAGTCAGTACTCCTGCAAAAATAATATTGATTAGACTAGATGTGTCCAATGCTAGGTTTAAGAAATGTTCTAAGTCATTTGGTCTATGTTTTGTTTGAAGTTTGCATCTTGTTGAGATAAGTAAAGTGCCTGATGCTATTAAGTGGCCAGATTATACAATAAAAGCTGCCAGAAGTTGGCAGTTAGAAACAACTTGGAACAGAGTTCTGCAAAAAGGAAATTGAGAAGCACTTATCAGAAATTTAGCTCTCTACTTAGGGGAAAGTTTTTTTTGTTCTGTGTGTTCAGCTGAATAGGAGGAAAATATTAACCAGATAACTGGTATAAACTCAGTATGAGGGAAGAGGGAAGTGTGGAGGAGGACAGAAAGAAGCAGATGTTTGATCAGTAGAGATTAGAAACATGTAGATAATCAATTTAAACTTTTCCTCTCTTTTACCTCTTACGTGAGTGGGCATTAAAGTAGGATGGAGTTTATTAATTTGTACTCTGGTATCTACATAAGATATATGTATCAACATATATATCTGGAAACAATAAAAACAACAGTAGTGATAGTTTCTCTGCACACTCAGCCACTTTTTGGTGATGGAAAGTGGGTTTTTCACACTCCCAACATACCATCCAATAAGATGTCAAGGCAAGCTGTTGATTCTTTGTTGTTGTTGTTGTTTTTAATTTAATTAATTTATTTTTATACAGCAGGTTCTTATTAGTTATCTGTTTTATACATATTAGTGTATATATGTCAATCCCAATCTCCCAATTCATCCAACCACCATCACCTCCACTGCTCCTGCTTTTTTAAACAGAGTAAACTTAATCATGCTCAGTCTTGCCATGGTCAGTTAAATTAACCTTGTCATAATCTTAAACTCATGGAAAATTCTTACTCCAATTTGGAGCATTTAGTAACACTCCTCAAAAACTCTCTGTAATACTGAAATAGAGGAAATGCTCACTTGCCTCAATATATAGTGATTTCCCCTAAAATGAGCATTTAGATGTGTTCATTTTCCTCCATTAGAATTTTCAACAAAAATACGTGACTATGAACTCTGTAGAAGAAAAAGGACTACACGAGTGTTTAACTGTTTTAAGCAACTTTTAGATAGGAACGCAGTGTGAGGTAATGTTTACTTAATAAAAATATTTCACCTCTTTTGATTTTGACTATTCTTTGTCAGAAAATCACCGACTTAAAAGTCATTTTAACTTTGAGGAGAAAAGGCTCTTCCCTTGATATTTATTGGGGTTCGTCCTATTTTAGACATATGATGAATAAATTAGGTGTACTCCAGATAAACAGGCACAAGCTAGGGGAAAGTAGGAAATCATGGCTATATGAACATATCTCATTCTACTACTGCTTCACAGGAGGCATGCTCCTTATTTTCAAGTTTAATATGTCAGTTTTAGCACTTGAAATACTACTTCCCTTATTGCATTGATAAAGTTTTTAAAAGCTAAGTTACCAATATAGAAAATATTTCAAGAAAATTTTGAAGGGGAAAGTCATGAAAGTGTTGGCATGGATTCATTAAGCTTCCACCTTTATAGGCACATTTAGTCATGTCCTTGGAATGAACAATTTTTATTTGACATGCTCGGTTAAAATAAAAAAAGCAGAAAGATATATTTTCCTACTTACTAGATGAGTTAATGTATTGATTTTCTTCCTTTTCATTTGTGGTTATGTAATTGTATGAGTGCACGATAACGCTGGTTATGCAGCAGAGATGGAAGTAGTTTCTTTAGATTTCTTTATGTAAGAGAACCTATGTATAAAGGTCAACCCTCAGTGGGTCTGACACTCAGCACCTATGCACTAGTGTGACCAGTCGTCACAACTAAAGGGTTAACGCCTGGCAGAACAGGAATTTCTAGGGCTGAGATACAGGCAGGTCTGTTCCACAGGTTGGTGTCTATGCATTACCAGTTGTTAAATAAGTTTCTTGCCTGCCTTAGAGCATCCTAGTGACACACACACACACACTTTGTGTGAATACTTACTTTTTGCCTTTATATGTGTCGATTATGGCAACTTTGCTTATGTCGTCCTTTCCGCTGAAAACTTTATAAACTCCATCTGCGGTATTGTTGTACTGAAAAGATACGTACAAGAAAAAATTACTTCTACAACAAGCCACATTTTCTAAGTTATAAAATATGTAATTAACTTACACAGTTCTCAGTGGTTGTTCATAATTTTTTAATATGATTTGAAATATATATATGCAATAAAGTTTTTAAATTTTTGGTCTTTAACATTTTAAAAAGATACAATATAAAAGGTGCCTAGAAATAAGCACTAGATCCTCAGACAGAAGGAAACAAATAGCAAAGCTGACATCCAACTCTAGCACTTTTCATAATTAAGCCAGAAAGGCCATCTTAATCACTACTCCTATTTTATTGAGGTGAGGGGATAATGAACAAAACCTATGAGAACAATGACAGATTTCTAGAAGTATTCTCAATGTTATGATCTTTAATAAGATAATAAGTGCTTACAAAATTTAAAGCAGAATTAGCCAAGGAAAGAATTAAGAATATTTGTGTTAAATAATAGTAACTGAATTTATTATCCCTTAAGGCTTTCTATATTCATATTTGATTGATCTATGAACTTGCAATCCTAAAAGCCATCTAAAGTAAAATAACCACCACGAACTGGAGAATATAACTAATACGTCATATAGTGCCAAATGAAATCACCGTCGTATTTTCAATGCAATAGTCACCTTGTCCTATTTATAATTCAAAACATTATGCTATAACTAAGTACATAACCAAGTTCACATTTTTCTTTATCTCCAAACTGCCATTTCATGACATTTGTAGATTCCTAGAAGTTCTTATCAACTAATTCTGTGAAAATATGACATTGCTGACTTATCAATCTGCTGTGCAATTTCTGGTGACTTTTAAATTTACATTGAAATAAATTTGTAACAGGTCTAGAGAAGGAAGAATGATATGATGAATACAATTAACAAAAATAAAAATATGGTATTAAACTTGATTTTTTTTTTTTCGGTACACGGGCCTCACTGTTGTGGCCTCTCCCGTTGAGGAGCACAGGCTCCATACACGCAGGCTCCGGACGCGCAGGCCCAGCGGCCATGGCTCACAGGCCTAGCCGCTCTGCGGCATGTGGGATCTACCCAGACCGGGGCACGAACCTGTGTCCCCTGCATCAGCAGGCGGACTCTCAACCTACTGCGCCACGAGGGAAGCCCCTAAACTTGATTTATCGGACAGGAAATCAAAACCAAAAACAATGCTCAAAGTCTTACCAGCTTATAACCTTATTTTTGACAGTTGTGTATTTATCTAAGAGTGGAAACTTGATTAAATGTGCTAAATTCAGATAAGCAAATTCTCCCAACTAGGAAAACTAAATCCATGTAGGTAGAGACTTTTTAAAAACTTAGAACATTTATTCCCATATCAGAAATAGGGTTAACACACTAAATGATAAAATTATGAATTGTCAGTGCCAGTATATTTATCCAATTAAAGTCTAACAGTATCAACATTCATACTTCGTACTCACAGGATAAAACACACCAACTGTAGTGGGAATAGGGTATGGAACCAAACTCAAGAATGGATCCTTATAGCCCCACAATAGTTCTTTCAAAGTTCTCTTTTGAAACATAGAAGATTTTGACTTTTTGATAAGTGAATTGAGTACTCCTTGAATAAATACGTTTGGGTAGAGGTGGGGTGCAGCCTGCAAAAAAAAAATCACCGTTTAAGACACCAATTGTAGTATCAGATTTTAAACAAATAAATGGAAAATACTAGAATTAAGCTTGATAAAAGTTTTCAACTGTATCTTTAAAATGACTGCCAAATCTCGCCAAGACTAAAAGTGTATTTTTTCTTCATCTCTGAATGATTACATTTCTCTGCCTCAGTGTGAGCCACAGGAAGAAGACTGTCAAAGTTAAATCCTACTTTTTAAGAAATAAAATTTTATTTATTTATTTATTTTTGGCTGTGTTGGGTCTTTTTTGCCGCATGTGGGCTTTCTCTAGTTGCAGAGAGCGGGGGCTAGTCTTCTTTGCTGTGTGCCGGCTTCTCATTGTGGTGGCTTCTCTTGTTGTGGAGTATGGGCTCTAGGCACATGGGCTTCAGTAGTTGTGGCTCACGGGCTCAGTAGTTGTGGCATACAGGCTTAGTTGCTCCGTAGCATGTGGGATCTTCTCTGACCAGGACTCGAACCCGTGTCCCCTGCATTAGCAGGTGGATTATTAACTACTGCGCCACCAGGGAAGTCCTAAATAATACACTTTAAATAGTTTTCTAATTCAGTTGATTATTCTATAATCTTGTTATCTTTCCAAATGAGTGTAATTCAAAATAATGCCGTAAGAACACATTTTCATAAAAATAACAAAATAAATGATATCTAATAGTAGTTCTAATCATGAGATTAATTACAGAGGATTCTAGAGTATTTCAAAACCAGTAATTTCGCTGTTTGTCTACTCACTGCTACAGCCAGATTGAGAACAGTGAAAGTGTCATTCTCGGTTCCAACTGATAGTGAGGGTTCAAAGATGGCACCGTTGGGCTGTAGGAAAGAGACCGTGTGGGTCTCAGAGTCATGGGTTATATTTTCCTTGGCTAGATAACGAACTCTGAAAAAAAAAGTAAATAAAACTCAAAATAATTGTTGCAAGTGAACATTAAGTCTCAAATGCCGTTCATTCATGCAACAAATAATTTTTGAGTGCACAGACTATGTCAGAAATTAGGCTAAACAGGTGGGTTAAAATGATATATAAGCAAATGCTGAGTTTCTAGCAAATCAGAGAAGGTGGGGAGGGGTGGGTGGGGAGGTGTCTTAGAGGTGCAGAGCAGGGGAGAAGGAGTACGCGTTATTATAGGAGTTTACACAGAGTCTGTGGGAAAACACAGAACAGGTACAAACCCAGGCTTGGGATGGTTATGGGGGGATAATGGACAAGATACAATTCCACATAAGTGGTCTGAATGACAAGGAGAAGTTTAGTTAGGTAAAATAGGGTAGAAAATAGCATGTAGAAGATTAAGGAGTAAGAACATGGTGTAATTTTAGATACGCAAACTTTTCACTATGGTTGGTTTACAGAGTTAGAGTAAGGAGAGTGGTGGAAATAAAGCCACTAAAATAAACAAGATCTCAAACATAAAAGGGTTGTGTCCTGTACTCAGATATTTAGCTTTTTATCCTGAGGGTCGGGAGGAGACAGCAGAGAGGCTGAAGGAAAGGAACAGCAAAAGCACGTTTCCGTACATAAGAAAGAATGTTCAAAGTACACAGCCTTTCCAGTACTGGCTTTTTCATAATTTCTGGTATTTTAATCAGAATTAAAATAACTAATGGAATATAATTTCCACTTTAGAGACCATTCCCCTCCATCTCTGCCCCATAGATTGTATACTTATGAGTTCTAAGCTCCTGGCTCTAAAATCTCTAGGCAAAGTACCAACTACTTTTTAGGAATGTGGTGAAGGGTTATATATGGAAAAAAATCTTTTGCAAGTATAAGATATTTACTGAGATGCAATAAGGTAGACATTATTCATTGCTCTATCATATATCTGAATGTCTATTATGTGAGGTTCTAATAGTTATCTGTTGTTATCTAACTAAGGTGAAGACTGAAAAAGCATGGGACTGAAATGGAAAAAATAAAATGAACCAAAAACACCTGACCTGATTTCAATCAGGTATAATAAAAATGTAAATTGCTATAACATAGGTAGTATGTGTGTTTTGTATCCCCAAGCAGTGTCTGGTACATGGTAAGTTCTTCGTAAATATTTTTGAATGAATAAATTTATTGTTCACATTCTTTAAAAAGAGAATTCACAAAAAATTGAAATAGATTTTATTTCTAATGTAATTTCATCAAGCTTTATTATTTATTCTTCTTGGAGCACTGTAGACATGCAAAGAATATAAAAATCTGCAACATCTCCCTGGAGAGTCTATTACTAGTCAATTACTCTTTTCTATTAGATAACTGTACATTAAAATTAGATTACATATTAACTTTTAAAATTAAAATACTTTAATTTTCAGGATTATATATATATATGTATATATATATATATATATATATAAAATAATTGAAATAGAAAAATAATTGTGACCCAAATTCTAGTTTACTTAGTTGTACTTACATTGTACCAGTAGATGGCACTGACTAACAGAAAAATCCTTTAAACTGAGGCCTGTGTTTAGAACGTACTTTTAAAAAGAGAACATGAATCACTAAAGTTTTTGTTTAAAAATTAGAATGTATACAGGTTTCAGAAAGTGTTGGTTAATAAGGCCAAAGGGAGGAATTTGCCTCCGATTTTGCTATGTACTCCTGCCAAAACAAAGTAATTTAAAAAAAAAAAAAAGATTGGATCTGAGAATATTCTGAAGGAGTTACCAGGTCTTCATAGAGATGGTGTAGGTTGGAACATACATAATTCAGATCTCTATCCAGGCAATTTTATGCTTTGACCCATGTCACATCTTGTCAAAGTTTCATCAAGCTCACTTTAGCAGCCAAAAGCCAAATAAGCCTGTGGTTTGAGGAGAGACATCCTCCTCCACTTTGAATTTCAACTGAGTTCAGGGTGTAATTGATGGGGAGGCAGGATCACCTCAACACGTGGAAGACGCTCAAACTATTAACTTTTTCGGAAAGGTAAATGTCATTTTCCCATCATTTAAGGCATCCAAGCAGACACTAAGGGCCGTTTTGTTGACATCATGAGACAAGATGACTTGTAGTTAATCACAAATTCGTTTAACATTGTTATATAAATAGGAGTTTATTGTGTATGTACTTTAGCTGCAAATCCAACTTCTCTTCTCCAGGTAAATCAATTATATCTAACCCACCCCCTTTCATCCCTTCAAGAGCAAGGTTTAAGCCTCTAAGAATAAAATATGTATTAACTGTCAACTATCAGAGCAGGACTAGGGCAGGATTCAATATTATGTTTATGTTTTCCACACCCCAATTAATATCTTTAAAAGTAAAAACATAACCCTCCAAACAAACAAAAAATTAAAAACTGTGATGAGTTCCCAAATTCTAAGTATTTTCTTTTATCACATGTATTCGGTTCTCTCAGGGTATGATTTTTAATCAGTTATGCATAGATTCTTACTAGGTCATATGTGAATTCTACATTTTCATAGGTACACATCACAGCTAACAACAGTTTTTGGGCGAAGGTATTCATACAGGCTTTTCATAACAACATAAGAACTGTAAGACCATGAAAAAATAAAAATATTTTCCAAGGTGAGGTGTTGTTTTGTTTTGTTTTGTTTTCTGGGTTTTTTTTTTTTGTAACAATGAAAACCATGTCTTCTTTGACAGAGCTGTGAATAGTCACAGACCTGTGCCGGGAGACAGGAGACGTGGGGATAATTATTAGGACAGAATAGGCACCAAGGCTCTTGGCAGCTTACGTATCATGTGCTGCGGCAGCAGGCATCACCCTCCCAACTACTGTTATTTCATTATATTTGCGTGTGAGCTGTCAATCTAGAAATATATTAATGCACGGAAAGGAGAGAAATTATATAATCATAGACTATCTGAAACAGATAAGAAAGTAAAACTATGAATTAGAAGAAATCATTACAAATACGAAATTTTGTAATAATACTTGATCATGGCATATGAGTAGTTGTATTATTCTTGAGGAAAAACCACTCATGTGTATAACAAATGATACAGCAGGATTAGCCACCTTCACATATGGGCACCATAAATATATTCCTGATACCTGGATAAGGTTAGTGTTTTTAGCACCTCAATCTCCCCTTTTCCTACTTTGATAGTTAGAAAATACACATAGTCTATAACTTACATAGGAGAAAATGTACACAAATATCTAAGAGTTACCTGTTCCTAGGTTTGTGTGAACATGGACAAATCATTTCACTTACTCTGGTGTCAGTTTGTTTTTAAATTTACAAAATGAAAAGTTCTGGCTAATTATTTCCCCCTACTTCCAATAGGCTATGATTCTATTCCAAAGTATGTTAAGGCATGTAGATAAAGGTGTAGCTTATTCAGTCTCAGTACTGAAGAAAACATAAGAATGAAACTACTGAATAAATACAAACACCCACATGACCTGGAAATTAGTTTGAATAGAAGTCCTTAGCAGGTATTGTAGTTAGGTAGAAACAGTTTAATGCTGCGGTTCTCAGAATTGAGTGTGTATTGTAGTCCCCCAGAGTACTTGTAAAACTCATTACTGGGGTCTAAACCAAGTGTCTCTGATTCATTTGGTCTAAGGTGGGGCCTGAGAATTCACATTGCTACTTAGTTCCCAGGAGATGCTGATGTGGCTGGTTCAGGAGCCACCCTTGGAGAACCACTCATATAACCTACACTTTCAATTTTAGGATTTCAGAGTGCTCTGGTTTTAAAATTGTGATAGATGGTTTTTTATTTAGCATGCATATTTTAGACTTGTTGAAAATATATGCCACAAGTGTAAAACTCCTGTAACTTCCTAAATGTAGGGCAGTTAATTGGTGCTGGTAAATTCATAATAAAATATATATTTCTTATCATCATTAAATCCTTAGATTAGGCTTTTGTATAGGCAGAAACAGAATATTTCAATGTATGTTAATGGCAAGAAAATAATAAGTACATTTCAATACAATGGCAGTTGTCAAGTGGAAGCTTTTTCAGAAACACATATGGTCAAGGAAAGAGTGCCACTTTTTATGGGGACTCGCTCACCTGTACGTGTAAGGACCTCTTTGCTTAACTTTAATTTTGCTGCTGTTAACTGCCACCTCTTCTGGATTCTGCACATCAAAGATCCAAAACTGTCTGTAAACTGTTGTGCCTGTTTTAACCCAATTTTTAAAAGCAATTGTACCTTCTTCAAGGACAGTTTCCTATGAAAAAGAAAACAAGTTTGGGTTATTTCTTTGTAGTAAATACGGGCACTTGTGGGAGTTTAAAACCATTAATGAGTTAGTGAAAGAACCAAGCTCAAGTATCTTGTTTGTGAGAACCTCTGCAACCTGCCACAGGTTGCGGCAGAAATGTTTTCAACACATTTGATAGCAATCTCTTTTCGTCAACCTTTTACAAAGAGAATCAGTGTCTAATATTGCAGACCATGTCTGTCGATTGTAAGGCCAACCATTAGCAAGCTTTAGAGTGACCTTATGGCAACATTGCAACAGTTTATAACACAATTTATTAAGCTAATTTAAAGCTTTTCCAAAAATTTATTATCAGGTTGAATATTAACTTCTCTTCTGCCCTCAGTGAGATGGATTGAAGAGGCAAAACCGAAAAACTGAGAGAAAATTCTAGTGGTATTGGAAGCTTTTTCACTTTCTTCAAAAGTTGGATACTTCAGGGGAATATCACTTAATATCTTTTAAATTAAGAAAAACACAAATTTGACTTCTCCCCTTCAAAACCCTGCTAAATGAGGCTTTCCCAACTCTCAGTACATTTGCAGAAACCTACTAGTACATGTTTCCAAAAATTACAAGTTTAATTCATTATTATTAGGTTAATACTTTTTTTTAAAAAAGGATGAAATAAGGAAGTTTTCATGTTATCCTTTTGTGAAATCCATTGAAAATCTTTGATGATCCTTGTAATAAAGATAGACAGATAGGAAAAATACCAATGACAGAATCAGAAAACCCTACATTAGAAATCTCTCTTGTGCTTCAGGAGTTGGGACTGAGTAGAAAGTCACCAAAGCCCTTGGGTCAATTTCAGTATCTGTAAAACGAGGGAATTATCATAGATGCTCTCCTGGATTCCTCCCAAGGCTTTCCCTCTCTGGGCAGGAAGCCTATGAAGCTCTAGTAGCTAACGCAGACAAAGGTGACTTTGTAGCAGGCAGTGGTTCCAAGTAAGCACCTTGGGAGGAATGCCCAGGTGTCAAGTTCCAACTTACCTTGCTGCCAGAGGAAGAGGAAGGAAAGTATTTCACACAAAATGAGCCTAATAAGACCTAGGAATACAGGGACAATCTGACTTCTTTGTTTCTGTCACCTGGAAGCATCAATTCATAGAATGATGGATCAGGAAAGGACATTGGACATTAGCACATTTTCTAGGAGAGCGTGCTGAGGCTCTGAGAAACCAGGTGTCTGGCTCAAGGGTAACTGAGGCAAATACCTAGAAGCAGAATCATGACGAGGATCCTAGTCTCTGACCCTTAGGCTGGTCCTCTTTTACACCGTGTTTTACTAGTTTTTGTTCCTGTCACCTCTGCACTTAGTTGGTAGAAGTCAAGTTAAGTTTCATATCTTCAGGAAACTTTACTTATTACTTAGTGGAGAGAATAAGGGAATTCCTTAGAGAAGAACAGGACATCAGCTAAAATGCCTTTACAAAACCCTGTGCTGTTGCAATCATTGCTGTTGCAATGCAATTGGAGCTGCTAAAGCGATGTTAGATCTTCTTACTTTTTACAAGCAATTGTCCTTGAAAATCTTTTTATTTGCTCCTAAAAAGTCTATTTCCATAGCAAGCTCAAAATTAAGACAAAATTGTGTACAGATACAGTATTAATGCTATTCTTTTAAATGTTAAGGTGTTTACCCTAAATGATGGGGCTTTTGAAGCTGAAATCTATATGGAAGCTGAAAGCTCTGTTAATTTACCCATTTCAAGAGACTTTAGGAGGGGAAAACACACACGAACATACACACATACACATAATTACTCTCACCCTATAGAATGTTAAGGACTAATATATATAGTATCAATTGTTTATCATGTACCTCTCAAGGCACATACTTTATTTCAGTTCTTAATGAAAGGAACTCAGTAATGTACTTGGCAGGACAGAAAACTCCCTAACTCTGATGCTTGTGCATTTCATATCAAAAGACATTGTAACTGTATCATGCCTTTCTTCTAACGCCATGAATTACTTTGTCTTATTTGTTGACCTAGAGATTTTTTTTAATGGGGAAATTGAAACACAAAGAGTTGAAATGAATGCATTGAATTACTAGCTTTAGAATTAGGGTCATCTAACCCTATCCAGTTTTTAGAAATAGAAGTGGGTCCTAGAGAAGCAGATGTCTGATTCAATGTTGTATGACAATTTAGTAGTAGATAATGGAGAATCTGGCATTTCACTCCAATCTTGTGTGGTTTCCGTAACACCATGGTTTGTTCAGAGACACAGAGAAAAATATTGAAGCAGTCACAATAGGAATGAATTTCTTCTGATCCTAACATTATCAAATGTACTAAAAAGTTGTAGAGGCCTCTTTGACTACCAAGGCTAAATATATCATAAGTTCCTGTAAAAGGAGCAGAAGTTTTTATGTTCTTTGTGAATTTAGGAGGCCTTGATTTTAAGTTGACTTTGGACTCTCTACCCCATTTTGCAGATCTTTTACTAAATTTGAAGTACAAAGGTGATAATTATGTGTACAGAAAAAGTAATATAATTTAACATCCTCTCACTTGGCTAATATGTACATCAGTATCTGTCCCTGACTTTAAGTGTTCAGACTATCCAGTCCTAGTAATGAGTGGATACCAGCCTGATGACTGCCACATGACAGGGTCTCCAGCTGGGTTTAAAGCCACTTACCTTGAAACTTCTATTTTGCTACATTAATTTAAAGGTAGATATATGGGACTGTAATGCCCTCTATCTAGTCACCTGGTCACTTGATTATTGCTGTTACGGGAAAATAGTACTCATCAACTTTAGTGTAACTATTAAAATGTCCTTGATATCTTCCTATGCCTGAAGTATATAGAATACATATGTAGAAAATATATTGTCCCATTTCTCAGGGCTCTTACAGAGTACCAAGAGACGGAATCGTATATAGCAGATCTTTTTTTTTTTTTTTGGCCACGTCACGTGGCACGCAGATCCCAGTTCCCTGACCAGGAATCAAACCTGCGCCCCCTGCAGTGGAAGCGCGCAGAGTCCTAACCACTGGACCACTGGGGAAGTCCAAGAGATTTTAATCTATGAGTAGATTTCCTTAGCCTACTCCCAGCCTGACCAAGTATATTGGCTTCTTCACTCAAAGCCTAGAGTGAAGTGGTTAACAATGAAATAGATGCTATGAGTTTGATTCCCAGTTTGGTCACATGCTAACCAATTAAACCTGGGCAGGTTATTTAATTTCTTTGTACCTCAGTTTCCTTATCTGTAAAATAGGGATACTAATAATAACATTAGATTGAACTATATGAAATTAGTATTTTTGAAAGTCAAAATAAGTGGAATATGGTGTAATTAAATATTTATCCTCATAGGTTATTGTAAGAATGAATAAATATGAGCACGCAGAACAGTGTTAGCACATTCAGTAAACATTGACTATTATTATTATACAAATATCCTCCACCCCTTAGAGGGAGAACTCTCATCTCACTTACTTTCCAGATTGCTTTAACTACTTCGTTCATAGGATTCCTATCTAAACCAGTCATCTGGCAAGAACTCATGTAAAATCCTGTGACACTACTTCTTCTATTTAATCACTCTTCTATTTATTCTCCATCCAGTGAAATCAAAACTTCCCTAGAAAGCAGAAACATACTGAAAAGAGTCTTTATCCTCTCCACTCACTATTTCAATTTGTTCTGTTTAGGACCAGTTACAAGCAGTCTTCCCATTTCAAAAAACATTCTCCTACGTGTGTACATGATGCATATGTGTGTGTGTGCGTGCTGAGAGAGAGAATGAATTAGAATATTACTACCAGTTGTGTTGAGAGTCAAAAAGTGGTTTTAGTCTCAGGTTATCAAGTCAACAGTTAAACCACAGAATAACATTTGGTGAAATGGATCAGATTTAATGTGTTTCTGAAACTCAGAAATCAGCTGTCAAGAGTTTATGGAAGAACCTAAAATGGGAGATTTTGTATTTGGCATGAAAAGTAAACTATGTTGATATTAAGTTGGGCTAGAGGAAGAAAATTACACATGCTGATCTGCTTTTTCTTAAAACATTTTAAAGTGATTTTATTATTGGAGCTAATATGCAAATATATGTGTTTAAACCATGTTATTCTGCTCTTTAAATTTATAATTTGTTTTAGAGTATTTCATGTTCTCATATATTATCATTAAATTTAACACAAATGCTACCATCTTTAACAACCTATACTTCTGGCACTTTTTTTTAGCTTTTTAGATACTATAATAATGTAAAAACTATTTTATCATATCTGGAAATGCTCTAAGCATATATTATGAAATTAATTTTACTATTAAATATGTACTGTTGATTTGAAATTCTAGTCATTTTAATGAACATAAATAATTGTTATTTCAATTTATTTTATCTGGAAGCACTTTTTTGGCTACTGAAGGATCATTCTTTTCAAGAATGGGGGAAGGAAATGATGGTATAATTGAATGATGGTATAATTGAACATTAGTTTTTAATTGGAAATAAAGGTATCTTTAATTTCCTTCTTGGTGTTCTACAGTTAATATCATAGGGAAATTAAATTGAAATTATTTTAAATTGCCTGTTATATAATATTCACCAAACATATATCAAGTGACATTAACAGTGTCAAGTGATAAGTTAATCTTTGTAAATGGTGGCAGAACTTTGACCTTTTTCTGAAGTCCTCTGGTAATTTCTACTTTCCACATTCATGGCAGCTCATGCCATTGACTTTTAGTGTGTCTAGCAAGAGTGCATAAACCTGCTGGGCCCACACAAATCTATTAGGAATCAAAGTCTAAAATACTGGTAAAAAAAGTTTCCAGTTATAATGCATAAAAAGCACAAAGTCCCTAAAAAATATCCCTTGGAAATAACGAGTAAAGAAATACATATATATATACATATACACACACACACATATACACATGAAGTAAAATGTATGGACTAGTTTAGGCCATTTCAAAGGCTGGTGTCTGGTGCCATCTTTTAGAACTGGAAGGCATCATAGAGTCCCAATTCTATATTTAAAACTTAGGTAACAACAGGATATGATTTTCTGATCTTTTTAAATTAAGCACTTCTTTTTTTTTATGGTGCTTGTATACAGGTAATAACTTTGCCAAGTTGCTACTAGTCCGTTAAATACAGCAAGTAATCTGCAATGAGTTTCAATTGTAGACAAAGCTGACCAGTAGTAAAACTTGTATATATTTGTAAAATAACAGAATTAACCTAAGTGCTCTGAGTCAGTGGTAAGATACTTGGCTCTCTGGGATTACACATAATTCAAAGATTTGACTTATATTGCATGCCGAACAGATACATATGCCAATCTCATTTAAAAAATAATTTTTTAGGGCTTCCCTGGTGGCGCAGTGGTTGAGAGTCCGCCTGCCGATGCGGGGGACACGGGTTCGTGCCCCGGTCTGGGAAGATCCCACATGCCGTGGAGTGGCTGGGCCCGTGAGCTGTGGCCGCTGAGCCTGCGGGTCCGGAGCCTGTGCTCCGCAATGGGAGAGGCCACAGCGGTGAGAGGCCCGTGTACCGCAAAAAAAAAAAAAAAAAATTAATAATAATAATTTTTTAAACTAAATAAAAAAGAAACAGTTTTATTTAAATAAAGAAAAAGTCCCAGCATCTTTACATGATTCAAATGGGCAAGATCATCATGGATATATGAACATCCGAGAGCAAACTCAGGCTTAGTCTTAAATGTACCACACAGCCCCTAACCATTGAAGGTATTCTGATGATGTCTTGGTCTGTGGATATTGAGCTGGGTTACAATGTAAACCAAAGATTGCAGATAACCCTCATTTCAAAAACAAGAAAGGAAAACACTCTATTTATTTATTTTATCCCTGCTTTGTTACCCTGCCCTAGTGAAATTATACTTTCAAAGTCATTACTGATGATGTTCTAACCATTATTTCCTTAATTTTCATCTGCCTGAGATCATTTTATTCTTTCCCTGAAAATTGGCTTCCTATTAACTTCCCAAAAAATGCACTCTATTGTTTTCGTTGCTCCATATAAAATAATTTTACCCTTTTCTGTTTTTGTCTTCCTACCTACCTCAGAATGCACATATCCTATAGTAATTTCTCTGCCCTTTTGTCTCTATATTCAAATTCTCCTTAAGCAAATCTACTGTTTAGTTTTATCTGTATTCTCTATAATAATGATCAAATCTCTTGAGCTCTGACCTCTGAAATATACACTGATGTTCATATCAAATCGCTTATAAAATGTCTGTTTTTTATTCTTCTAAGGTATACAGTTCTATCAATAACAACTGGACATCTTGCAGTTTGTTCTTTTTACTCCTCTCTCTCCCTGTTTAGTCCCTCTATCCCATTGTATCCCATCACCCATCAGTTCTAGGTACTCCACCACACTAAACCAGAGTGCCTTTTGTTATGTGCAGACTCTGCAAAGATCTTTCTAAAGGGAGTCTTAAATTCTCCTTGAAAGTGGTCATGTCCTACATAGCGCTTCCTGTTTTTGGTCTCCTCACTTTCCAGTACATTCTATTGTAGAATTATAGAGTACAAAACTGTGTAAATCATCTAGTCTCTCCCTTTAGATTGCCTAGGTATGGAAACTAACTCGTCCTCCTTTTGGCTAGGTGAGTTGGCAAGTTGATTTAGGGTCTTGTGACTGTAAAATGGGTAAAATAGTAGTACCTTCTCATAGATATTTCTGAAGATTAAATGAATTAGTATATATGCAGCTCTTAGTAGGACTAAATAAATGCTTTATTAGTATATAGTATGGTATATTAGTATGTATGGTATATAGCATATTAGTATATAGTATATTTGATATCAATCTCTGAATGCAGATTTTGTTATATCTAACACCTACCAGAAAACATAAACCATCTACTATTGCCTATCATTTCATTAATTAGTCTTCTAACTGATGTTCAAAGCTTCCTAAATCTTACCCCATGTTATTATTTTTCTAATTGTCTCTCCTGTTAATCCTATATTTTTGGCACATTTTTTAATATTCCTCCTTCCCTCGTCACAACATTTACTTGCATTTCCACAACTTTTCCCATAGTATTAAACAGCCCTTTGACACTTTTATTGGAGCCTTCTTTGGACTTTCAAAATTTTGTACTTCAAAATCCAATTCAAATCTCACCTTCTTCCTGAAGTTATTGAATACTCTGAGAAAGTTCTCTTTCTAAATAATATTTATTTTCTACAGTATATGCTTTAGAATTCAATTATAGAGTTTCACAGGTCTCTGTAGTTTTTACAATATGCTTTCCCCAGTTAAAACTTATATTTCTTGAGATAAATATTTATTTTATTCTCTCTTAGCCTCTATACAAAAGCAAATTTCTGATGTCTGAAAACTCTTATTTCCTCAGGATTAGCCATTGTGAACTTAGAGATAAACAGTAAACAATTAAAATAGATGCTGGCACCCCTCATGCCATCTAACAGGGTCTAAATGAATAATATTGTTGAATAATAAGAAAGAACAGATGACCACTATTAAGCTACAGATGATCAATTATGTATCAAAAAAGTCTTAGTCTAAAATGCTGTGCACTGGAAGATTATTGTCACTTTTCTATTCTGAAGATTTTTCCACAAAATAAGTTATAGTCTCTGTGTTAGAACTGATCCTGTTCTCTCGCCCCAGAATATACAGAAGAGAAGAAAGTTTATAGAGCAGAAAGGGTGTTGAACAATGGCAATTCCCTCTCGCACTATTAGATTCTCCCCACCTCACCATCACCTGTCTGTCTCTATTGAACTGTATTAAAAATAGGGCTTCCCTCGTGGCACAGTGGTTAAGAATCCACCTGCCCATGTAGGGGACATGGGTTCGAGCCCTGGTCCAGGAAGATCCCACGTGCTGCAGAGCAACTAAACCCGTGCACCACAACTACTGAGCCTGCGCTCGAGAGCCCGCGAGCCACAACTACTGAAGCCGATGCGCCTAGAGCCCGTGCTCCACAGCAAGAGAAGCCACCACAATGAGAAGCCCGTGCACCGCAACAAAGCGTAGCCCCTGCTCACCACAGCTAGAGAAAGCCCACGTGCAGCAACAAAGACCCAATACAGCCAAAAATAAATAAATATATAAAATATAATAACAATAATATCAAGAAAACTGGGAATTCCAAGGAAGGAGATGGAATTTAATGTATATTTTCAGTTAAATGCATGAGGTTGAAATTTTTGCAGTCTGTTAGCAAGAGAAAGCATAGAAATGACTATACTGTTATTAAGCAAATATAGCATGCAAGTATAGAAACTATACCTAAAAATGTCCTATTTTTAAAAAATCTGTTATACTAAGACAAGAGCTGTAATGGTACAGTGAGAAAAGTTTTTAAATTTAAAGACTAAGCATTTTAGCTAAACCAAAAAAACACTGGAAAATAGTTAACTTCTTGTCCTGGGTAACTAGATTTGAAATTAAATCTTCATATTTATTTGTCAATTAGGTCAGTGCTTTAGTGAAATATAATTGTATATGTTTATACTCCTAGTAAGAGTAAGATGTTAAACATGGATGAATGGATGAGACAGATCAAGGTCTTAGCAGGAACAGAAACTTCAGTATGAGTTGGTAGTCTAGCCCATTTTCAGATTCAGTTCTTGTTGTTCTCCATGTGCACTGTGCTTACTAACGTCTAGACCGCTGACATCTGAATCAGGCTGAGCGCTGAGGCCAGCATTCAGATATGTTTTATTTGGCTAGCGCTGTATTTTATTTATTTATTTATTTATTTATTTTTAGTGAATGAAATAATACTTTATAATTTTGATTAAGAGGTAAAGGAATAGAGAACAATTGAATTTGAGATATTCGAGAGAATAATTTGGAAATTAATCTTTCAGTGTTTACTTTCAATGTTCATACAATGAACTAGGCTTCTATTCAGCCTCACTATACATGATATGATGCATCACATAACTTTGTGTAAGTTGCCACAAATACAGGATACCTAATATACAATGAATGAAAGAAATTTTGTCAGCAAGACTGCCCTCATAGCTCCATTTCACTTTATATTTGTTTTTCAGTTTTCTTAGATTTTCAATGTATTTATACACAAACTCATTTTGTCTATAGCATTGAAATAGTAAAAAAAAAACAAAAAAAAAA